>NW_027671720.1:0-469565 GCF_964165515.1 Mesoplodon bidens | reverse complement strand
GCCATGATTTTTATTTCTCCTTCGTAGTCACAATCTATGACTCCTGGCATAATAGTTAAACCCTTCATGGTGACACTACTTCTTCCCAATAGTAGTCCCATCAAACCCTTGGGTAAAGGTCCATAGATGCCCGTAGAGAAGGCCTGAGGACCCATTTCAGGAGTTAATACATAGCGGGCGGAGGTACTGTGGTCCAGTCCTGCGCTTCCTGCTGTTTCTCTGGAGAGCAAAGATATTGTATGTTTTTGTTTTTGGTTAATGTCTGATTGATAGTTTGAGGAGGATACACAGACATTGCCCCTATTATCTGTTGGGGCCGGGGAAGGCCCCGGGAGGAGTTTCCCGACAGTGGTGTTCCATCCTTGTGGGCCACTGAGCGACCAACAATCGCGTGCCCAACGTTTTCCCCTATTGCATTTAGGGCATAAACCAGGGATTTTCTGACCATCTGGAGGGTTTTGAGTAGGGAAGGAAGGACCAGGGTTACAGTGAAAAGATCTACATTCTCCAGCAAAATGACCTGCCTTTCCGCATTTAAAACTAGTCTTTGTTCTCTTTGGATTGTTTTTAAACCCCACTTTAGTTGATGCTGCAGCCATAGCAGCACCCTGTATATAAGCAGGCCCAATGTCTGCACAAAGGCGAATATAATCCTCCAATGTTCCCCGTTTTCTCCAAGGTCGAATCGCAGCCTGACATGCATTATTAGCATTTTCAAAAGCAAGTTGCTTAACTACAATTGTACCAGTGAGTCCATCCACAATGAGTCTCCCCACCGGCTGTAACAATCTATCTACAAAATCAGCATATGGTTCATCAGGTCCCTGTCTAATTTTTGAAAGATCCTCAGTTTTGTGTGTAGAAGATAATTTCCTCCAGGCTTGTAATGCCAAATGATTTATTTGAGGATAAGCAACAAAGGGATAAGTTAATCGAACTTGTAAAGAAATATATGGTCCTTCCCCAATCAGCATATGATAATCAACTGGAATATCATGGGTAGCATTCTTTTCTGCTTGTTCAGCAGCCCGTTCATAAAAATCAAACTTCCATATTAAATAATCTCCACCATTTAAACAAGCTCGTGCAATAGACTGCCAATCAGCAGGGGGAAGAGCTTCTCCTGTAATAGTGTCAACCATAGCAGTAGTAAAAGGAGCAGTGGGCCCATATTGAGCACAAGCAGATTTTAAATCTTTCAAAACTTTAAAAGGAAGAGCCTGATGCTCCCTAATAGCCTGTTGAGGATTATTAGGATCAGGTCTTTCCGTGACAGGACAACAGAAAATAGGATCTTCTCCTCGTTTTATTGCTGCTTGTACAGCACGTTGCAAGGGACTGAGCAGTTTTACAGATGGAGAATTTTGAGGAAGACAGTCCTTACTAATTTGCAGCTTTTTCACTGACTTATCTATTATAGCCATTAGAAAATCATCTTCAGGATACTTCTCTCTTTTATGTTTAAAAGCCTCATCTGTTAAGTCAAAATGTTCCTCTTCATCTGAAATATTTAAATTTATTAGCTCTTTTGGTTTAGGAAGTGGCGACACAGTAGCTGATAATACAGTCGTTTCTTCTGTCAGAGGCTTATGTTTTTCTGACTTTACATTCAAATCAACACTATCATGAGAAGAACCTAAACATATTTTTATCAGATTCCACAAACTAAATGTAACAACGGCAGTATGAGTAGGCCCTCGAGACTCATAATAATTTTTAAAATCTTCTCCAACTTTCTGCCAGATTTCTATGTCACAGAGCCGCCATCAGGAAACCAGGGAGATACATCATGGATATGCTGCAAAAATTCAGTCAACTGTGAGGTAGAAACTTTATTACCCCGAGCTTTAAGCATCGAAAGTAAAACCGGAGCAAATAATTCACGCTCCTTTGAGCCCTTTTGCCCCATCTTATTTTACTTCTGACTGTTGCCTTATGCCTCTGTTAGTTTCACTTTTACTCGTGTCCACACATATTTTGCATAAGGGTTCTCTTACCTGCACTTTCTTTTTCTTTTCATTGGCTTCACGCTTCAGGTCCCTGTTCAGGCGCCACTTGCCGCGGACCAGCCTCAGAAAGAGGATTTCACCGCCCAGGGTCAGAAGGGACGGGGTAAGGAACTGAAGTAGCACCGACAAATGGGGTCAGAAGGACCAAGACAACTGACGGTTGCAAGGCAAGTTTTATTATGCTACAGTTGCAGATTATATCGACTAGAAAAGGGAAGGTTGCCAGACGGTGGTTTACATCATCTAATGACTGTCTCGGCTCAAGGATAACTTCCCTGGGAGAAAACCCATAAACCCAGAATCATCCAAAATAACCTGCACGTGCAGGGTGGAGACAGATTGGCTTGTCTCATTTTACATTCTTTCTGATTTCTGGGCCCTGGTGATTTATCTCCCGTGGAATGGAACAAGGAGGGGAACAAGTAGGGACAGTCCCTTCGAGCAGCGGCGGCATGCCTGGCATGTCCGTAGCCTGCTCTCAAGGCTGACTGCTTCCCACACATATGTTGGCTTGTTTAAGCCTCAAGCCCTCGATCCTTTGATGAAATACAATAATTTCATTCCTATGGTTTTCAATACCAAAAACTCAACCTCCAGGAGGGCTAAAGTCTAATTTGTACTCCAAACCAAGTAGCAGTGCAGTTCGCTACTACTGAGGCTGAATCCATAAAGACTTCAAGACCACGACCAGAAGACAAGTTATTATATATAATACCCTAGAAGGCCTGAAACATAATTATCATATACATAGCTGGTCCTTCAGAGCTTTTCACCTATAACATGTTTTTTGATGAAAGTTATTTAATGTACTGGAGATAACTGTGACTTACTGATCAAATATTTGAATACTTATACTTACCTGGGATTTCATTTCTGCTGAAAGAAAAAGGAAAAACAGGACTCACCTAAAAAAAACAAACTTTAGAAATGAAAGTAAAAATCTTATCACACACTCTCACTTTTGGAAGCAGCATAGAGGGGCAGTCAATGGTAAAACACTGGTGAAATAGGTCAAAACTCTAGGCCAAAAATCCATTATTATTATCGTCAGTGACAGTACCACAACTGTGCCCTTCATAATTAATAAGCACTCCTAACAATCTTCATTTGGCACCAGATGATGTGTTGAAGAGAAACACTCTGGGAGGTTTTGAATCACACTTGGTATTTTGTTAGCCAAGTTACAGGAGAATTTTTAAAGTGGGGGGAAGGGAAGAAGGAAACGGACCAGAAAAAGAATTGAAGCCATCATCTACAGACCAACAAAGCACTGAGAGTTCCAAACGTTATGTCAGACACTAAAGTGACTGATAGAGGCTCAAGTGGTTTATAAAACCTATAAAAAGACTACACCAGCAAAGTCCCCATTTATCGGTAGAGTTCAGAAACTAAAACAAGGAATATTTTAGCTTAAAACCTTATCTCAAGAGAATCATATACACTTCACATGAATAAAAATACCTGAAACCAAACATTTTTAAAAGCTCCAATACCCAAAATATAAAGAAAAAAATTAATTCAGAAGACTCAATCAATCCGTGATAATCACAAAACGGCCGGGCAATCTCTATCTCCCTTCCACATTAACCATCCATCCCCTGGAAGACCAAGGGAGATCAGACCTTCCAGACTTACCTTCCAGACTCACCTTCCAGACCTTCCAGACACCTGGCTGCTGCAAAATTCGATGGAGACTCCTTGTGGAACAGCAGTTTCGCATCTCTTGGGTTTCTCCCTATCGTGACCATGCAGGAAGCAAGTCTGGCTGTGCTATTTCTTATCATTGTCTGTCACCCATCTGCACCATGATATTGAAAAAGTAGTTCCCTTTCCCCCAGAAGGTTGAGGCTCAGCTACAGGGGTAATTCTCCTGGGCACACAGTCATTATTTAGGCCGACTCAGTGACTTCAACCGGCTTAATCATGTGATCAGGTTTGTTGCCGGCTGCATAATGCTCCCACATCTGTAGGTAGAGCCGCTCTAGTTCCATTGTATATTGTTTGGTGTTGAACAGAGGGCTAGATGTTCTCTGCTTCCAGACTTTGCCACGAATTTTCTTCAGGTATTCGAGATCAGTTCCCAGTTTCACAGCTATCTCTTCATATTCTTGCCGATTTTTAGCAATCAGCTCAAGACAGCCTAAACAAGTGAGCTGGGAACCTGCAACTCGGGAAGCAAGAGTCTCTCCTGGCATAGTCACCATGGGGGTCCCTGCCCAAAGGACATCCATCCCTGTGGTGTGGCCATTACAGAGTGGAGTGTCCAAGCAGACATCAGCCAGCTGGCCTCTCCGAACATGTTCCTCTTTAGGAGCAACAGGGGAAAAAATGATACGGTTTGGGGGAAGGCCCATATTTTGTGCGTACTGTTGAATATTAGCTTCTCCTGCTGCTGGAAAACGCAACAGCCACAGTACACTATTGGGAACACGCTTCAGAATATTTGCCCACATCTGCAAAGTAGATGGGTCAATTTTGTATAACTGATTAAAGTTACAGTACACAATGGCATCTTCCGGTAACCCGTACTGAGAACGTGTGGTTACAATAATGGTACGGGGAACCTCCTCTCCAGTGGCAGCCTTATTGTTGATCAGGGTAGTTGCCAGGCCATTGCTAATACTGAATCCATTCATTGTAATCTGAATTTGTCCTCTGTTAATCATTTCAATAACTGCTTCTGCAACAGTATTCATAGGAATGACAGGCATATTAAGAGCTGTATTACTGCTGTCTGCGTTGTCTTCTCCATCAGGACATTTCATCTTGACTATTTGCACATCTGATAGACTATCAAGAAATGCTTGGAGGTCGATGCCATTCAGCACAATCCGATTGTCATAAATGTGCCCATTGGACTTAAAATCGATGACGGCTTTTTTCTTCAGGTGAGGGAACATATTAGCATGATCACCAATAAAGAACGTATGGGGCATATAAGCCAGTTTCTCAGAATACTGCTCAGCAACTTCAGCAGGTGACGTTTCCTGATCAGTGATGATATAATCCATGAAAAGCACGCCACTAGTCCCAGGGTACCCCAGCCACATTGCCTGAATAGGAGCTGGCCTGAGAGCAAAGAGTTCATTTCGAGCACCCCTGGTATAACCATTCATATTTACAAGGATGTGTATACCATCTTGATGGATGCGATCAGCTGCTTTCCCATTGCATGGAATCTGAGAAAGATCAGTGAAATGATTGGCTTCTGCCATCACCTTCACTCGGAAGTTTGTGCCATCATGTGGGCTCAGGGCATAACAGAATATCTCAAATTTATCAGGACTGTGCATGCCTGGAATAGACTGCATAAGGTGAGAAGTAGGATGGTTCCCAAAGTCAGAACTCACGTATCCTACACGCAGTCGACCATCACTGAGCTTCAAGTCTGTTATATGTTCATACGGTGGTTTATGAAGGGCACTTATATTAGCCAAGCAGAGGTTCCCATGCCTCTCAGCAATAGCCTTCCTGAAGCCATGAGGAAGAGGATAGAGCATACTATGATGAGGCTGCACAGAAGGCAACCTATTCTTCTCCAACTGGTCAGCCACAATGCTGACCAACTTCTTCATTCGCTCATCATAGTCTGTCCAATCACAGACAACCTGCAGGCAATGAGCCAAATTACAATAAGCGTCAGGAAAATCAGGTTGAAGCTTCAGAACAGTGCGATAAGAAGCAATTGCTTCTGGAATATTCCCTGAATCCTGGTGAATGGAAGCCAGATTGCTGTGGGCATCCGCAAATGCAGGGTTGATCTGCACGGCACGAGTATAACACTCTAAGGCTCCCTGAACATCCTGCATCTCCCATAGAGTGTTTCCCATATTACAGTACGCATCAGCAAAGGTAGGACTGATTCGAATAGCCTCCTTATAATGCATCAGAGCTTCGTGCAGTTTTCCCTGCTGCTTCAATACACTTGCTAAATTTGAATGGGCATCAGCAAAGTCTGGGCAGAGCTCTAATGCTTTACGATACAAGTGAACCGCGTCTTCACTGTTTCCCTGTTCTCCTTTGATATTGGCTAGGTTATTCAGAGAGTCTGCATGGCGGGGACACAGCCGGAGAGCTGTACGATAACAATCTTCTGCTTCAGCAACACTGCCCTTCTCTTTGAGAGCGTTGGCTAAGTTGCAGTAAGCATCAGGGAAATGTGGTTGCAATTCAATAGCTCGCCTGTAGGTGTCTATTGCCAGATCCATCAGGCCTTGCTCATAGTATACACAAGCCAGGTTGCCATGTACCACTGCATGATTTGGACTCAAGCTTAGGGCACGAAGGTAAGCTGCCACAGCTCTGTCAAAAATCCGTGCCTCATTGAAGACATTTCCTAAATTGATATAAGCATCCAGAAAATTGGGGTCAAGGGTGACAGCCTTTTCAAAGTGATGAATTGCAAGCCAAATCTCCCCTTGTGCATTGAAAACACAGCCAAGATTACTCCAAGCTACTGCAAAGTTCGGTTGCATCTCAATTGCTTTCAAATAACATGCCTTGGCTTCTTCTAAGCCACCCAGGGCTTTGAGCAGGTTCCCCAGGTCACTGCGAACACAGTACAAAGAAGGATTGTACTGAAGAGCAGAGACGTAAGCTTGTACTGCTCCTTCCATGTCGCCTGCTGCTACCAAAGCGGCTGCCAGGTTAATATAACCATCGATGAAATCTGGTTTGAGACGCAATGCATGCCGGTAATGCTCAGTTGCTTCCTGCAACTGCCCTCTTTCCTTGTACACATTCCCCAAATTCGAATAGGCTTCTGCCAGAAGAGGGTTCTGTTTAATTGCCAGAGTACTAAAGTGGGCAGATCTGTCCAGCCTTCGACACTGGAAGTGTATAGATGAAAGTAATAAAAGTACACCAGTATTGCCTGGCTCTTGTCTCCAGAGCTGCATGCAGTGTCTCTCAGCTGTCTCAAAATCTCCTGCCTGATATTCTCGATGTGCCAGCTCAGCTAACCCTTGGAAGGAAAGCATACGTTTCGTTGGTTCTGTGCTGTCGGCCATGTTGCCCATGGAAGACGCCATCTGGAGCTTCTGGAGAGAGTGAAAAAAGGGAGTAATTGAGTCCCGCTGCCGCCACTACTGGCAAGAATGTTTCTAGTGGTAGCAAACACGAGCGCAGCAGCCGTACCACTGCTTTGGCACGCTTAAGCAGCGGCAACAGTTACAGGCACCGAACCTTAGGAACTATGGTTGGCCATCTACCTCTCATGCTCTTGAAATCTTAATTCTTAACCCTGCCCTCTTCCCCCATTTTTCTCCTAATCAGGGAATAAAAATTACCTATCCATTTGCCTTAGAAGAAATCAAAAGTCAGTAGGCCAAACACTTTTCAAAATATTGTTTTCTGTCCAGTTGGAAATGAAATACATGATTGACTTTTCTTCATCATTCATATAGTCAACGTGGAGAACATTAGGGCCGTGAATTTCAATACAGTAAGATGAGAAACTTTTAAATTGGCCTTCCCAAACCACTAATAAGTAACCGATGTTGTATAGAATGCTAAAATCTTAGAGACTGAGTTTGATATTTTAAAAGTTCTGCAAACATGAGCTAATTTCTCCTCATCAAATTTCTCATGCCTCAAACCTGAGTATCACTTTTTAAAAGATAAATTTATTTTTATTTATTTATTTATTTTTATCTTGGCTGCGTTGGGTCTTCAGTGCTGCGTGCAGGCTTTCTCTAGTTGCGGCGAGCGGGGGCTACTCTTTGTTGCGGTGTCCGGGCTTCTCATCACAGTAGCTTCTATTGTTGTTCCACAACTCTATGGGTTCCTTTTTAGGTCCTACGAAGAACCCTAGAAATTAGTTCATGTAATTATAGGTTTTTGGAAAATTGTCAAAAGTGAGATATTTTAATTTCCATCAGGTAAGTCCAGCGTCTATTTCTTTGTCAATTTTCCTTCTATCATATTCTGCTATGTTGGATCATATTGGATTGGTCACAGGCTTTCTTGAAATCTGGCTAAGGAGATGTTTTAAGTGAGGCTATTATGTGATTTTCAGACACCACCATATGTAACTGACTATATAATATCCCATTACAGGAATAACTTCCAGTACTCTTACTGACTACTCTACTGACTTAACTAGCACAAGACACAGAAGCGTAAGGACAAAAACCACCTTACAATATAGCCATGTCTTGCACTTCACAGCTCTCAAAGCATGTGCGTTTGAAGAAGAAAAAAAGAACTGAAAAGTATAAAACCAGAAGTTATTCTGTGGAAAATTATTTCAATCATCAGGCATGTGAAGGATAAGTCAAAGATTCAGTTTTCTTCAATGCTTAGTCAAAACGGAAATTTCCTTCTGTCAAGAATATACCCCAGGGCTTCCCTGGTGGTGCAGTGGTTGAGAGTCTGCCTGCCGATGCAGGGGACACGGGTTCGTGCCCCAGTCCGGGAAGATCCCATATGCCACGTAGCAGCTAGGCCCGTGAGCCATGGCCACTGAGCCTGCATGTCCGGAGCCTGTGCCCCACAACGGGGAGAGGCCACAACAGTGAGAGGCCAGCATACCGCAAAAAAAAAAATAACCAATATACTCCAGGGGCTTCCCTGATGGCACAGTGGTTAGGAAGTCACCTGCCAATGCAGGGGACACGGGTTCGAGCCCTGGTCCGGGAAGATCCCACATGCCGCGGAACAACTAAGACCGTGTGCCACGACTATGGAGCCTTCGCTCTAGAGCCCGTGAGCCACAACTACTGAGCCTGCGAGCCACAACTACTGAAGCTTGTGTGCCTAGAGCCTGTGCTTTGCAACAAGAGAAGCCACCACAATAAGAAGCCTGCACACCGCAACAAAGAGTATCCCCCAGTCGCTGCAACTAGAGAAAGCCTGCGCACAGCAACGAAGACACAACACAGTCAAAAATAAATAAAGAAATAAAAGAATATACCCCATCAATAATGTGTGTAATGGAATGGTGTGAATGAGTATTTTATCAGAATTCCTGTAATGCACAAACCTATAGCAGTACTGAAATCAGTAATGCATTTATAATAGTAAATATTTATGAGGAAGTAATCCATAGAGGTTTTCTCAAAGTTAACAATGAACATTAATGCGACATTATCAATAATAAATTGTGATGCTGAAATAAACTTTTCTAAACTATTAATAACTAAAAGCAAACTCTAATCAACCATGTGAAAAGAAATCTATGTCTATAAACTACAAAGTTTATTTCTTACAATTTTATTTCTAAAACAGGAGGCAGTTAAAGAATATATAGCTACAAGAGTGGGGAAAAAGTTTTATAGAGACACATCTGGCAGTAGTTAATTTTCAAATGTCATTTTTCTAGATTTTGTGACACCTATAGTATTGATATTTCAAAGCATTTAACAAATTGTAATTTGAAGATTTGCTACTTCCAGGTAGAGTAAAATATTTTGAAGCAAAACAACATTTCCACTGAGAAAAATTTTAAAAGCCAAATAAAATAGTCAGCATTCAATCAAAAAGTTCTAGACATACCAAGAGATAGAATCATATGACTAAAATTCTAAGAAAAGAACAGATAATACACAAATATTTATATAAGATATTGTGTATATTTATCAGGAAAAGTCTTTATCAAGAAAAGACTTTTAAATCATCAAAATTAATATTACATTTTATTTATTTGTATATTTTATTTATATATAGATATTTAGATATTTATATAAAGAACTTAAAGTTAAAGCTCTAGTTAAGGCAGTGACAAAAGCAGTAGCAGTGGCAGTGAAAAGAAATGGTTATATTCAAGGATATTTTGTCAGTAAAAGTCCAAGATCAAATGTCTGACTGCATACATGGGATGGATAGACGGTGTGGGAAAAATCAAAGTTAACTATAGAGGTTCTAGTGAAGATGGGGTTGCCATCCCCCAACCCAAGGGGTTGCTATCATCCCCAAGGTCTAGGAGACTCAAAAGGAAGGTCATGGTCGAGGAAAAGTTAATTGCTGGGAAAATAAGACTCCCAGTCTCTCCAGCTCCTTACACTAGTTTTTTTTTAAACATCTTCATTGGAGTATAATTGCTTTACAATGGTGTGTTAGTTTCCACTTTCTAACAAAGTAAATCAGTTATACATATACATATGTCCCCATATCTCTTCCCTCTTGCAACTCCCTCCCTCCCACCCGCCCTATGTCACCCCTCTAGGTGGTCACAAAGCACAGAGCTGATCTTCCTGGGCTATGCGGCTGCTTCCCACTAGCTATCTATTCCTTATACCAGTTTTGTTTTTCTGCTCATATACGTAGCAGCATTTCATTCAAGGGGAAAGTCATTGATCTGACTGGTCAAATTAAACACCATAGTTCAAGGCACATTTACAGTGGTTAGTTCCTCCACAATTTAGAAAGTAACGTTCACAATTTCCCTCTTCCTACACTGTGGAACACATTGGCCATTCCTCCAAAGTTTCCACTCCATAGAGTGGACCAGAGATGACATTAGCCCAGAACTGAGAGCTTGGCATGAGATGGTGTCAACCCCACCTAGAGCTCTGGCATAAGTTATGACCCAACCCAGCTCTACAGAGAGTTCTGCATGGAATCTTGTCTCAGCCATAATAATGTGATTCTGTTTTTCATTTGGTTTGCTTCTTTGCTTAACTTTCCCTGGCCACTCTGACAAACAAAATTTCAGGCAATCCTGGGCCACTCACTAACTTTATTCCATCTAATGTTATCCAGATTCCCAAGAAAATTACTAACTATAAAGGGGGAAATTTGGAACATGGTGAGTTTTAGGTGCCTGAAATATACAGGTAACTGAATCCAGTTAAGTAGCAAATTATTTGGATCTCAAATATGCCAGTAGAAGAGCAGACTAAGCTCAATTTAATGTACTCTTACTGGAGACACATGTAAATTCTGGGTCAGTTTTGAAAATGTTAAAAGCACATAGCTGAGATTAAAAGAAAGAAAGGAGCACCTGCATGTTTCAGAAAGTAACAGAGAAATTAAATCCAGAGAAATAAGAGCAGACTGATGTGTATGCGTTCTGTTCCTTAGTAGAGGCCTTATGTACATAGGGGCTGGAGCTAGAAATCTAACATTACCTTGAGGCCAGGAATTTAGACTCAGGATGGAACAATATGGAGAAGTTAGTACAGATATCCTACAGAACTTTCATGAGGAACTGCTTAGTCCATTAAGAGGGCCAAGGGAGGTGGTGAGGAAGATTGATATCTCTTGAAAACCTTCAGGTACAGAAAACATCAGCACCTCTGAAAAGTAGGCCTGTCCTTCCCAGAGTTGTGATGGCCAGGTTGTCACTAACCTGTAAGGCCCTGTATGAATCAGAAACTGCAAGGAGAGGAATTCAAAGAAAACCAGATGCAGGATGGGTGTGGCAATAAATCCTAGGACCCTATCAGAAACAAAATTAAAACCACTCTAGAGGGAAATTTTAACAAACCAGGGCAGAGAGTATCCTAACCAGAATAAAATAATAATTCTGAGGAAGTTCCTTTACTTATTTAAGTAAGATTCAATGCATTTCCATGGCCAGGCCCTTTAGAAGAATTCTAAAACATATACAAACAATTCATTTACATCTTATATATCCCACCATCCAGAGCAAAATTCACTTAAGAACTGTACTGGTGGAAATTGGGCAGCACTATGGAGAAAATAAAATGTGTTTACCATCAAAAAACATGAAGGTAAGAAAGATAATGTCTAATTTTTTAATTATCCTGTGGTTTCTTGAAATCTTTTGGAAACCCAAACTAGAGAAACCTAGGAGGAAATGAAGATTTAAATGTTTAGAGATTTATCAACTCATCTATAAAAGCTTTATTAATCTCTTCTTTTAATAACATTCCTGAGAGGTATAAATGTGTCCAGTGATAGGGTTGAATAAGCCTGAGAGAATTTCAATTGTTTACTATTCTTGGTCAGCTCTTAAGACCTTTCAGGAGCATCTTGATTTTCATGGCCTCATCCAACAAAAGCAGGATATTTTACAGAAAGTCCTGGGCCACTTTTCGGCTTGCTTTTGTGTTTATGCTTTTGGTTTTTTCACATCGGGCGGTACATTAGGCTACCTATTGCATACTCCCTCATTCATGCATGCATTCACTCAAACAATATTGACTGAGTTGAGACATTTAATTAACACTCAATAAATGATGTTTAGATGAATGAATGCGCTTTCTATCAAAGTAAGTGTAAGTACTGAGAAAAATTACAGAATGTATGATCCCAGCCCCACAAAAGCTTATAACTGTGTTGAGGATATAACATATGCTGATGAAATAACTAATATATCATATTGGACAGTGTCTAAGTTCAAAAATGAGTTTTTATAAATAATCAGAGCCTAAGGAGCACAAAGAAGGGACAGTTCATTATGGCTTGAATCTATCAATAAATGTACATTTCAGATGAGATTTGAGATTGACCTCAAAGAAGAGGACTTAGATATATGAACAGAGAACAAAAAAGGCATGGTGATAGCATGTGCATAGATAGTGTGGCCAATATTTATGTTCTTCATTAAAGATAGTCAGAGATAACCCAAATGTAACTGTTTCCATGGGTCCATTCTCAGTATCCAAACAAAACGGCAAATCCTATCTTAGTAAAACTAATGAAAAACACAGTCTTTAACAAAGAGATTGTGAAGGAAACGGGGAGAGAAAGGCTTGCATCCCACACCACACAACAAAACTTATTGAATTATTTGTTTAATTGTCTCCCTCTGAAAATTTCCTCTCCCTCTCTCGGTACGTGTCTCTTCTCCCACATCTGGCCACACTCTACCAGCCATCTTTCCAGATCTTTCCAGAACTCTCCATCCTAGTTTCATTAGGCCACAATTTAAACATCTCACAGGTCTCCAGGATGCATCCCCATCACTTATTCCACAAAGACAAACAAAGGACACTTCTCAGGATCACGTTTCTTTGAAGGAAGAGGTCATGAGGAGTGATTATAAATAATATAAGGTGGAGAGCAGTGACTTAAAATACCATTTTTCACCTTAGAATGTGAATACAGGGAACTTTGGGAAACTAGAAAATCTAGAAAGGATTCACTGATAATTATTTATGTTCAATGAATAAAATAAAATGTAATAATATGGCTGAACTCTGACAGATTCACTTTTTCAAAAGTTGCTTTCACACACTTTCACTATTGGGATGTTTGATAAACACACCTTTCCTTCTTTACTTTCTTCTTTCTTTGCAGATACTGGCACCAAACTTTCAAACAATAACAACCTTCCCATAAGTCCCTTGCCAGGCAAGATTAAGGTATAACAATCCAAACAAAGTTTTGAAGAAGATAACTGCTTGAAAGCACAGGAAAAGAGCTGGGTTTCTCTTATTCAACAGTCACATAATGAGTAATGTGCAAATTGGTTTAAAAAGTCTCTCTGCATGAGGGGCTAAGGTTAAGATTAGAACTTCTGAGGCCAGAAGAGCAAAATGACTACAACAATCCACATATTTTCAAGAGCTGCCCTTTGGATGTGAGGCATTGATTTTTCCCACTATTTTTTCAGCAACCCAACTGGTGTCTTTATTAAACGACATAAGAGAATACAGTGTGGCCAAGAAGGCTTAGATTTCCTTAGCCCCAAGTCAGATATTCTCCAGTGACTGTCCACTCAAATGAAAAAGAGAGATTTACAAGAGGAAACTGGATACAACTGAGTGTACTTTAATTTTACCTGAATTATTTGTTTTGTTTTCAATTCTCCGCTGAAGTGCCTACATTAATATATCTTTAAGAGCATTTCCTTAAGTTGAAGTATTCATTCAGTATATTCATTTACTATAATTTAGAAAAGCCAAATGATTTAGACAAATTCATTTCTATATTGCCACAACAGTGTATTGTGAACTAAATGACACCTGGCAGTTCTTTACTCAGATACTAACTCAATTAGAAGGCAGAACAAGGATACCTACCCATTCAGGGAAGGATAGGTCACTTAGCCTCTGTAGCTCTCTTAGGTCTCTTATCATCACAGTAACAAATTGAAGACTAAAAACCATATGATTATCTCAATAGATGAAAAAAAAGCTTTTGAAAAAAATTCAATATCCATTCATGGTAAAAACTCTCCAGAAAGTGGGCATAGAGGGAACACATACCTCAACATAATAAAGGCCATATACGACAAGCTCATAGCTAACATACTCAATGGTGAAAAGCTGAAAGCATTTCCCCTAAGATCAGGAACAAGACAAGGATGCCCACTCTCACCACTTTTATTGAAGGTACTTTTGGAAGTCCTAGCCACAGCAATCAGACAAGAAAAGTCAATAAATAAAAGGACTCCAAAATGGAAAGGAAAAAGTAAAACTGTCACTGTTTGCAGATGGCATGATCCATAGAAAATCTGAAAGACACCATCCAAAAATTATTAGAGCTCAAAAATGAACTTGGTAAATTTGCAGGATACAGAATTTATATCTAGAAATCTACTGTATTTCTATACACTAACAGTGAACTATCAGAAAGAGAAATTAAGGAAACAATCCCATTTACAATCGCGTAAAAAAGAATAAAATACAGAAGAATAAATCTGCCTAAGGAGGTAAAAGACCTGTACCCAGGGAACTATATGACACTGATACAAGAAATTAAAGATGACACAAACAGCTGGAAAGATATACCATGGTCACAGATTGGAAGAATTAATATTGTTAAAGTGACCATCATACCCAAGGAAATCGACGGATTCAATGCAGTCTGTATCAACATAGCAAGGGCATTTTCCACAGACCTAGAACAAATAATTTTAAAGTTTGTATGGAAACACAAAAGGTCCTGAATAGCTAAAACAGTCTTGAGAAAGAAGAACACAACTGGAGGAATCATGCTCCCTGGCTTCAGACTATGCTACAAACCTACAGTAATCAAAACAGCATGGTACTGGCACAAAAACATCGATCACTGGAACAGAATAGAGAGCCCAGAAAGAAACCCATGCACTTATGGTCAATGAATCTATGACAAAGGAGGCAAGAATATGCAGTGGAGAAATGTCTGGGCTTCATTAGGGATGGTTTCATCAATTAATTTGTTTTCTTAAATGGACCATACTTTTCCATGTCTTTGTATACCTTGTGATTTTTTTGGTTGAAAATTTGTCTTTCAAATATTATAATGTGGTATCTATGGAAATCAGATTCTCCCACTTTCCCAGGGTTTCCTGGGCTTTTGATTGTTGGAGGCTGTAGTAGTCTGTTTGTTTAGGGACCTTTCCAAACTATTTTTGCAATGACTGTTTTCCTTATCGTATGTATGCACCGAAGTCTCTGTTCCTTTAGTTCATGTTTAGCTAATGTTTTGACAGAGATTTCCTTGAATTCCTGCACCTAAAACAAACAAAAATAAATACACACAAGCACATCCACATGCACACCCAAAACCACACACCTCTGCCCATTGTGCAGATTGCTGGATCACTCCTTCAACATTTAGCTGACCTGCATTGAGTTCAGGGCTCAGCCCATGGTAAAAGCTTAGAGACTCCTCTGGTGTTTTCAGAACATGCATCTTATCTCGAGTATGCATGTGGCTTTCCTAATTTCTCTGGACACATGTGTACTTTTTGTAGGTTCTAATTTCCCAAAGAATCTCCCCCAACTTTGGCTCCTGCATCTTCTGTGGTCTACTGTATTTCAATGCACAGTCTTCTGCCCCAGCCATCTGTGCTTTGTTAGTTCAACTTGCACTTTTTTGAGCATTGACCGCTGCTTTTCCAGACTGTGTTCCAAGTTAGCTAAGACAGAGATAAGCATCTTGTGTCAGTCCTTCAGGTAGCTCCCAGACAGGTTAGAACAGATACACATAATAATCTGAGAGTACAGTCTCTTCTGCTCCCTCCTGAAGCAGGATTGAGGGTCCCATTCTAGGAATGGTCTGCTGTTACTTTAAGACTATCACTGCATTAAGACTCCACCACTTTAAGACCATCACTACACTAACAGTGGATGGGGCAAGGGCAAGTAAAAATGCCACAAAGCTTTCCTGCCATTTTCAAATTGCCTCTTCCCTGGTTCACTATGTGTTTGGTTGCTATAAATCTTTGGCTGATTTCAGGACTAAGAGAAACTCAAAGAACCCCACAGCAAAAACCAGTATAATCAAACTCTCAGAAGCCAAATGACACAGAAAGAATCTTTTCTCCCAAAGGAGAAAGAAAAAAGAAATTTGTTACAAAGCAGGGATCCTCAAAAAGATTAGAGCTAATTTCCTCTATGAAACCACGGAAGCAAGAGGCCAGCCATATTTAAAGTGCTGAAAGAAAAAAAATTGTCCACCAAGAATTCTATATTTGGCCAAACTGGTTTCAAAACGTAGGGAGAAATTAACGCATTCCCAGATGAACAAAGGCTGAGGGCATTTATTTTACAACTTCCTACCACTGCCCTATGAGAAATGCTAAATTGAACCTTCAGGTTGAAATGAAAGGACACTAGACAGCATCTCGAAGCTGTAGAAAGAAATAGAAATCTCCAGTAAAGATAAATACATGGGCAAGTACTAAAGCCAGTATTGTGTTATTGGCTTGTAGCTCTACTTTTTATTTCTTACATGATTGAAAAAACAAATGTATAAAATAATCATAAATCCATGTTATTGGGCTCACAAAGTAAAAAGGTGTAATTTGTGACAATAATAATGTAAAGAGGAGGAACAGAACTGTAGAGGAACAGAGTTTCTGTGTGCTACTGAAGTTGGTTTCAATTGAAATTATATTGTTTTAACTTTAGAATGGTAAATGTCATCTTCTTGATAACCACAAAGAAAATATCAATAGACCATATGCAAAAAGAAATGAAAAGGGAATCAAGAGTTCACCACAAGAAAATCGGCTAAGCACAGAAGTCAGTAATGGAGTAAATGAGGGGCAAAAAATGCATAAGACATACAGAAAACAAGCAGGAAATAGACAGAATTAAGTTCTTCCTCATCAGTAATTTTTGAAAAAGTAAGTGGATTAAGCTCTCCAATGAAAAGATAAACATTGGCAGAATGGACTTTAAAAACAACCATAATCCAAGTATATGCTGTCCGCAAAAATCTCACTTGATTTCAAAAGACACAAGTTGCTTGAAAGTTAAAGCATAGAATAAAATATCCCATGCAAATAGTAACAAAAAAGAAGGAAAGAGAGACAGAAAAAGAAAGGAAGGAAGGAAGGAAGGAAGATAGATCTGGGATGGCTATGTTACTATCACACAAAATAAACTTTAAATCAAAAACTATCACAAGAGGAAAAGGAGGCCACTATATGTTGATAACAAGTTCAATCTATCAAGAACATAGAACAACTATAAACATATATGTACCAAACAACCCCCAAATATGTGAAGCAAACATTGACAGAATTGAAGGAAGAAATAGATAGTTCTAAAATAATAGTTGGAGATCAATACCTTGCTTTCAATAATGGAAAACACATCTAGACAGAAGATCAGTAGAGAGGTAGGGGGACTGAATAACACATTTAACCAACTAAACCTAACAGCTGTATATAGATCACTCCACTCAACAACAGCAGAATACACCTTTTTCTCAAGTACACATGGAACACTCTCCGGGAAAGACCATATGTTAGGCCACAATACAAGTACCAATACATTTTTAAGAAATTGAAATCATACAAAGTATCTTCTTTAGCCACAGTGAAAGGAAGGTAGAAATCAATAACAGAACCATTGATAGCCATTTCCCATCATGCCTGCCACACATGATATAAAGCAATGAAGGGAAAAACATAATTTACCACTTAGAAAAGTGGGAAGGAGGACATACCATTGACACAGAGTGTGTGCTGTTTCCCATTGTCAGGGATAGAAATAAATTAGCATCGTTTATTCATTAGTGTGTTAATTTCTTGGTCAATCATTGGGCAGCCAGTGTTTCTGCCTGATGGGAAGATTTCCTATACTCAGTGTTGAGTGGAGCCAACCTTGAAAGGGACATTTTAAAGGATTATACTGTGATGGGCTTCGCAGTACCCTTCCTCCTATGCCAGTATTTAGGCTGGGGTATTTCCATGGAGTGTGTACAATCGTAGGCCCCAGTTCACCACAATTTAGTTTGACTCATTCTGTTAATACATTCCCTCAGTACTTTGTCTTTTGTATCCTTTTGCATTTACTTCATTCTTTATTATCACTGCGAAACAACTTTGTTTCCTGTTCAGATGCCAAAAAGTGGATATCAATACCTCCTGAGTTTTACACATCACAGATCAGTTTTGGATACCAGGGACAGAGACAACAGCTATTTCCAATGACTTTGAGACATACTTTGAACATGTGATTAACATGTTGAGTGTTGAAATGTGTGTCGAGCTCATTACACGTGCTCTAAAAGGTTTCAAACTGCAAATATTTAAAAATCTCTATCTTTGAATCGTTTTCCTGTGCTGTCCCTTTGTGTCAGACTGTTAATATGCAGTCTGGCACCTTCAAATAATGTGGCTTTGTAACCAATTATTTACATGTTGTTTTATCCACAGAGAATCTTTTTTTTAAATAAATTTATTTATTATTTATTTTTGGCCGTGTTGGGTCTTTGTTGTGGCACACAGGCTGTCTCTAGTTGGGGCGAGTGGGGGCTACTCTTCGTTGTGGTGTGCGGGCTCCTCATTGCTGTGGCTTCTCTTGTTGTGGAGCACGGGCTAGGCGCTGGGACTTCAGTAGTTGTGGCACACGGGCTTATTTGCTCTGCGGCAGGTGGGATCTTCCCTGACCAGGGCTCAAACCCATGTTCCCTGCACTGGCAGGTGGATTCCCAACCACTGTGCCACCAGGGAAGTCCCCGCACAGAGAATCTTAAGGTCAAAACATACAACTCGATTAACTACACTTCCTCCTGTTCACATTTCCCTCATCTTTTCTTCATCTTCTGTCTATGTTTCCTTGACCCTGTTTATATTAAGTGCTTTTGCCATTATATTTGATTGTTTGTATTCCGGTGAGTTACCACAATGCTTTATGAGACACGCTAGGATATAAATGCATTTAAGTAATATATATATATATATATATATATATATATATATATATATACACACACACACACATATATATGTAGTTTGCTTGAGTGCAGTGTTTTTTGTTTTCTGTACTGAATTCATTAGCATGGGTTGGTATAATATTTAGCATAGGTCGATATGTAATTTGTAAACTAATAAAGTCTTAAAAGTGAGGAAATAAGTCTTTCAAATTTAATTATTTATTTTAAAGAGCAGAATAGCATACATAAACAGGTGCCTAATGAAAACTTGTATTCTAATTTGGAACTCTCATGAACACCTATTCTTTTGTTCTTCTAATGGTATGATCGTAGGCCATTTGATTATTTTTATTTTTATGGCTTTAACTTTAGAATAATGAAATATTTGTAAATTTAAAAAAGTATTTTTCTTTATTTGATGGGGGTGGGATACTGGAGAAATGAAAGGTCAAACACCTATTGAGGAATCCATACTTGTCTATATAGTGTGTACTTTTATTTCAATAACTGATTTAAAATTCCTAAAAGGATGCTATAATAAGTTATTATGCCATTTTACAGACTGAATTAAGTGAATTTCAGGGAGGTATGAAACTTGCCTAAGGCTATCCAGCTGCCAAGTGGTAGAAGTGAGAATTAAATCCAGGTATACCTATCGCCAAAGTTTCTGCTCATCTCTTTACGTCATCCACTTTGAATAGCCAATGCTTTTCTGCTTACAAATATGACTGAGGTTTCCAGACAGTCAACATTGCTTTTTAATCAGATAGAAAAATTACTGTTGCTTCTCTAAAGACATATTCCTTTTCCATTAAGTGACTTTAGTTGTTCAGATAATACTTCCAGACAGTAGTCATCATACAGTTGGAGACTAAGAACAGAACTCAGGGATGTGTCTAGCACTCAGTAAAGACCAACTGGGCTCACTGATGGTACTTACGGTCATTTCCTCTAGACTAAAATAATCTTATTAATAAGAGCCTAATAATTCACAGTACTGCCCTTGCCTGATTGTTTGTTCTTCTCCCTCTATCACTCTCTCTTTCCCCCTATGATTATTATTTTTGACAATTTTTGGTGAATTAAATTCAGGGATTAGTATTCAGGAGCGCTAGTCACAAAAGCAGAGAATCTTAGCTCACACCAAAGGAAGAAAATAGAGAAAAAGTATAAATTATATGAATACACACATATCACACATGTACCAACTATATGTTGCACTCCTCCAAAATCTATTTCGTATCTGCACATTTATTGTATATTAGCAGTAAGACAAGAAATGAGCATAATGCTCTGTTTACAAGATACAGAAAACAGACCCAAATATGGAAATTACTAGCAATGAGAATGGGGAAGAAAGACTACAACAAGGAATGTAGATGATATTTTTGTTTCTTAGCTATGATGCCAAATATTGAACTTTCAACTTGAGACAAGGAGGCCATAAAAAGTTGTATTAGTTTCCTAGAGCTGCCATGACAAAGTACCAGAGACTGAGGAGGTTAAACAACAGAAATTTACTCACTCACGGGTGTAGAGGCTAGAAATCTGAGATAAGGTGTCAACAGGATTGATTTCTTCTGAGGTATCTCTTCTTGGTTTGTAGATGCCATGTTTTCCTTTGGTCTTCACATGGTCTTCTCTCTGTGCATGTCTGTGTCCTAATATTTTCTTTTTATAAGGACACCAGTCATATTGAATTAGAGCCCACCCATTTGACCTCATTTGAACTCAGTTACCTATTTAAGGGCCTTATCTCCAAATACAGTTAGATTACGAGGTATTGGGGGTTAAGACTTCCACATATTAACTTGAGCAGGACACAGTTCAGGTGATAATAGAAGATAAGAGTAATTTAAGCAAGTAAGTAACTATTGTTTACAGTGAGTTGCTTAAGGATATGTATTTACTCAAGAAAAACAAGAAGAAATTACATAACACTCTGTGTTATACAAAGATATTAAATTAATCATCATAACATCCTGTGAGATGGGCATTAAATTAGACTAAGCAAGAGTAAGCAACTTATCCAGAATTGTATAGTTGGTACTTTCCAGAATTTAAACCAGGTATTTTCCCAGTTCCATTCTACGTTATATATTCATTTCATTATTTGAAATGAATTTTGAGTCTTCATTTTGCTTAGTTCCTGAAGTTATATGGGGATAGAATGGAGTTGGATATTTTCAGTGACATTCACATATGGGGAAGGAAATTGAGTCCAGAAGCTTCAGCAGTGTTTCCATGGAGAATGCTAACAACAGAACCAGAAACACCGTTATCCTTTTGGTTCAGTGATCTTTCCTATAGCACTACAAGAATCAATTTTAAGAAGCCCCATGTTTTCCAAACTTTCACCAATGGGCTCTGTAGGGTCCTCTAACAATATCTAAGAGACTAACTAGTTTCACATTCCAAGCCACTTAAGACAAGGAGTTCTGATTGTTCTCTGTGAGGAAATCAAGTGACAATCATAGCTGGTAATTTAGGATAGTTTCTTCAGGGCCCAGGCAAAACCTAATACACAAGTGATAACCATTGTTAAGTGCATCTTTGACAAGGATTCATCAAGTATCAAAGAGGTCTATAAATTGGGAGAAATTATGATCAAAGACAAACATAGACCACAGATATCTAATTAATGCTCAATTATTTATGAGTTTAACTTTGGTTAACCTCATTTTCCTTCTTCTAGACAATTTCCAATTCATCTCCACAAAGAGACCAGAATACTTACCTTCCAAAACAAGATTTATTGTGTTCCTTTAATTCAAAGCATACAGTGACTTCTACATTCACTCCACCAAGTTTTGCTAGGAGAGAAAAGGAGACATTATATTTTATCTTGAATTACATATGCCACCATACTTGACTTAGCTCATCCTACTGGAAGCACTTTGACGGCAGATTCTACAGTCTGGTCTGACATCCTCTACGGAATCAAGCCAAGGAAATCACACATAGTTACAGCTGGAAAAACGTTTGTTCTGGGTTGATACTTTTAGCCTTTACCACCAAGACTTTATCACCAAGATCTATCTTGACAGCCTCTAAACAGGAGACCTTCTTGCCTTCCGTTTTCATATTGACAAGGAAGGTAAAGGGAAGAACTGAGAAGTACCCAAAGTCAGCTAGCAGCCAGCACAGATAAATCATCTGTGGAGATATTGTTTCTTTCAAAAGATATAAACATAAGAGGAAGTCCTAGTGTTTGAAACAATTGTGCATAATAAAATACTCCATGAAAACCTAGAAATCCAGATGCAGATCAGTAACATAGTGGCTAAATAAGCTGTTATGTTCATGCAATGGACAAGTGTACAGACATTAAGAAGAACGAGATACTCTTTTCTATGAGATTCTCTTTTCACTGAACTCATCAGTGCTGCAAAAACAATGTTACATAATACTTTTTCTTTAACATTATATCAGGCATCCTCATCTTGTCCTGCATTTATTGCCAGTGTTACTAAAGTTTATCATTTACCTCTTTCTCTTGTAGACATATAATTTCTTCTTATTTTGGAAGCATTCATCAATCCCTATTTTACTCTTTCTTTTAAATTACAAATGAATATTGAATTTTATAAACTATCTTTTGCGGGATATTTCAAGTGATTGTATAGTATTGCTCTCCTTGGACCTTGTTATATGGTAAATTATATTTTGTTATTTTATATATGCTATTTATTATATGTCGTATTATGTTTACTAATTACATTTATTATATTATAATTACATTATAACTAAGGTAGCATTTTGTTTTAGATAGGCAAAACAACCAGTGGAATAGGAAGCATCTTAAAATTAGATGCAAGAGCATAAGGGAATTGAGTTTAAAATAAAATTCACATTTTGGATCAGTAGCAAAAATTATTCAACAAAAGTGGGAAAATATGGCTATCATTACTAAATTCTAGATACAGCAAGTAGTTAAAAGTTAAAAAATAATGAAACTGTAAAAGTATCAGAAACCTGGGAGACATGAAATAAAGTATTCATGAGGAATACCTTTCTCAGATACAAAGAAAAAAGGATACATTTAATGATATAAGAAATAAAATTTGCCTCATGGCAAAATGCACTACAAAGGTCAGAAAACAAGCAAAAGAAATTGGGAAATATATTAAGAAATGGATATGCTTTCTTTACAACTTTTGAGGAAGCACATGTTTCTTTTTCCTTTAACCTGTTATGGGGGTATTAATCTATAATGTAAGTGCATGGTTCCTTTCCTTTAACCTGTAATGTGAGACTTAATCTATATGGTAAGTGCATGGTTCCTTTCCTTTCATCTGTAATGTGAGTGTCAACATGGGGCACTGTTTCCAAGCACAGACTTTGGATGTTCCTGTACTGGTCCCATCACTGACCATCCACAAAAACTTACAAATGTTGCTTCACTTTCCTGGGGGTTAGAGTCTTAGCTAAGAAATGGAAGCAAAATAGAACTTTCCCGCAGGGATGATAGAAAGTTTAAAGGAGTAAATATGTAAGTGACTTAGCACAGTGCCTAGTACAAGAGAGATCAATATAAGTACTTATCATTTTTTAAAGAGACAGATGAAAGAAATAAAATGTGGTGTTTTCAATCTATTGATATATATCCTTGACATTAAACTACCTTTTCATTCATTGGATTACCTAACTTGCTCATGCTTTTTCTTACTCTAGTGAACTTGGGTAGCTAATATCATAGTTTAAAATTTTTGCTTTTATATTTACAAGTAAATTTGACCTGTAAATTTCTTTTTCCTTACAGTCCTAATCTAGTTTCAGTATTAGGATTTTATAGACTTCATAAGATGAATAAAGGAGAATTCTTCCTTCGCTATCTCTAGAAGTTTTTCTTTGTTCATATTGATGTTATCTGTTTAATAGAAGTTCCATAGAATTCACCTCCCAAATGATCTGGCTGGGTCTGGTATTTTCTTGGTGAAAGATTGTAAACTATTGACATAATTCCTTTACTGGTGAAAGAACTCCAGCTATAAATTTCCTCTTGTGTCAGTTTTGGTAAACTTTAGGAGCTAGGAAATTGTCCACTTTACAGAAATGTTCAAATTTACTGGCATTTCATATATTCTCTGCTCTAACATTGTCCTGATTCTTTCTGTATATTATTTACTTATGTTTTTGTTTTGCTTAATCAAAGTGTGTTTTTTAAATCTTTTCAAAGAATATTCTTTTGACTTACTAAATCACCTCAATTTTATACTTTTTTCTGTTTTATTAAGTTCTGCTCATATATTTATTATCTATTTTTCTATGTTCTCAGGGTTTATTGTTTTACTCTTCTGATGTCAATTAAAACACTTGGTTATTAATTTTAAGAAATCTTTTTAGTTATAAATAGTTGAACTTTTTGAAGATTCCAGATTAGTTGTAAGTATCTAAGGGTCAGCTCGTCCACACTGTTGCTAGCCTAAGGCTTAGTTCACCCTACCGCAATGTATATATTGACATGTTTTCCCCTCGACTTTCTGTGTTTTGCTACTTCTCACTTTTCTTTGGAGAGAAGCCCTTTGACATAACCTTAACTTATTTTACAGCCAATAAGTCTTTAAAGTAATGTGTATTTTTTAAAGCTAAATCTACTTATATAATTAGGCAGAAAATCTGACCTGCCATATTTTTAAAAACAGCATAAATTCACACTTCTCCATGATTAATCTGCTGTATTACACAACCTTCGAGTTTTTAGCTTTATCAATGACATGTACTTGAAAAATGTTTTAAAGATCCTACCCAGTCTTTTAAAACATCCTTGTTCCTTGTTTCAGTTCTAGTTTTATGTGTATTTTCTGCCTTGCACCTGATTATTCCAACATCTGATGGATGGCCTTGGGAATATAATTCTGGAATTGATTGTTTTTTGCTGATTCTCTCCACTTCTAGCTGATTTCTTCATTATTGTGTAAATTTAGATCATGAGCTCATGTTTAGCTAAACTTTATCTGTGGGAATGCTATAGGCCTGTGTTGAAGGTCTACCACTCCAGAAAGGGTTTAGTTTTGTGTTTGGAATACCACCGATTTGGGAGCATTTTAAGTTAATTTCTTAGCTTCTGTTTGCAAGACCGCACATAAATTTGCAACCCAAACACTGGGAACACAGATCTGGGGTTCAGAATTCTCAAGATTTCCTACCTGTTTCCTACCCAGAGCAGAGGCCAAGAGAATTTGTTCTTAGTCTCCCTTTGCCAACAGATATTTTTTTCTCCTGGCACACCCTTTCATTGAAGGTGAAACTAGGGATAGATAGGTTTAGTTCTAACTTCCCATCTAGTAGGGATGGAGTCTTACCTCCTGCCTCTCACGTGGTTATGGCCATTTATAAACCAGTCTCTATGTCAGGTGTGTCACTAAACTATGGCCTGTATTACAAATCCAGACACAAGCCTATTGCTATGGCCTGTGAGCTATGAATAATTTTCACATTTTAACTGGTAACATTTTAAATGGTTACCTAAGTACCTAAATAATATCCTCAATTTTGCTCTTTGGTCTACAAAGCCTAAAATATTTGCCACTTGGCTCCATAAAAACAGGATTTCCAGCTTCTGTTCTAAGCTATCAAGATCTTCAACCCACTCCTAATATAGCTATAACTCTCACACATGTACCACCCTTCTTTCATGGGTCCTGGAAATTTCTACTGCATACTTCAAAAATCAACCACGCACTTAAAAATAAGTTGTGTACATTTAACCTAGCATACCTAACCCTTTTCCTTCAGGAGAGTTTTTCAAGTCATCTTGCCCACCGTATTCTTTAGAGCTTCATTAATAATGGCAAAAAATTAAAACAACTTAACATTCAACAAATGGGAATTGTTCATAACAATTATAGAAGCACATACAGTAGAAAACTATAAACTCTTATTGAAACAGTGAGACATAACTAGTTTTATTCTTAGAGAACTATGTTTATTTAGGTCCCTTTTGTTTAAATAAGTATATTTCTGTGTATGTATGTATATAGTCAGGTATTTATATACACATACATTATTTGTATGATATAGTTATATAAACGTATGAAATACATACCTATACACATACCTTTGATTTATATTTGTATACATACACAGGAATATAATTATATATATTATATAGTTATATACATTGAACTGAAAACTGGTAGTATACATATATATCGTGTATCAATGTGTGTCGTCTATGTGCATGTGTAGAAAAGCAGGTTGAGAGATATGGAAGCATGAGTTAGACAGGGCTCACGATTATAAAAGTAGTTATGTGTAGGTAGTGAGCTTAAGGCCCATTTGATTGAAAATATTGCATATTTTTACATCAATTGTTAGGATGAACAGATTCCTATGTAAATAAAATTATAAATAGCAATACATACTTGTATGTGTAATGTATAATTAAAATATATATAGTTTTATAGATGTATTATATTTATATTACATAATATAATTGTCTTATACTAATACATTACGTATTGTGTTATATAGAATATATTAACTCTAGTGTATTATATCAGATAATAATAACTATATATTTATAATATATATAAATATATATTTATAATTTATATATTATGATATAATTGTTTTATAATCAATATTACAGGATATATCTTATTAATATTATGAACATATTAACCATATAAATACATTTCATTACCCATATATTTTGTATATAATATACGCTAGGCAAAAATATATATTAATATAATACATAATTGTTATACATTAATATAAATATTAGCATATTAAATTTATATATCAATATAATATTTAATATCGGTATATTTATATTATATTTAATATATACATAGCTAATGCTCTTTAAAGCCATCTGCTACAAGTAGAATAAGACCAGGAGTATGGCCAAAGCAAATTCTAAAAATATTAGATTACTTCTATTCATTTATATGTCATTTTCCTGGAATCTGCATCTGGCTGTTAGAGAGGACACACAGCAAAATCACCACAAAGTGCCCAGGAGGACATAGGATCCTTTATTTATCGGAGCCTCAAAGGAAACACAGTGCTATCCAGTCCCCCATCAAAGAGCCAAGAGCAAACCTTGAAGCACCCAGTAAAAGCCCATTCAAACAAAAAAGCTTTCCCACTTAAACTGGAAAAAGTTAAGTTCCCAAGAGACCCCCTACACCAACCACCGAAGCTCATTTGGCAGTAAAAACAAAAATGTTCACCGAACAACAAGAAACCCAAAACAATAGTTGTTTTAGCACAAACAAAAACAAAGCAGCTAATTAGTGTCTCTCCTGTTTGAAAGAAGGGGGTGGGAAGTGGGCAGAAGACCTGATAGGAAAGATAAAAAGAAAAGGAAAAGGAAAATAAGTTTCCAGTTTGACACTCAAGCTGTCTTCTGCATCCATTTTGTCAAGACCACCAAGTCAATGTGGAGGCTTTTTCCTCTTTCCCTTTTCTTTTCATGAGACTGGTCACAACCAGCACTGCAGATTCCATCGAATTAAGGAACGCTGTTGCCTACATGTGTGAATGAGCTGTGAGTAAAGTACTGAAGTAGAGGACACCTGAAGTGAAATGTCTTCATGAATGTCCATGTGGCTGAGCAGGAAGTTAACCTTTCACAGATGTGCTAAAGAAGAAGAGTTGGCTTTTATTTTATTTACTTTTCCCTGCACTGTGTTGAATGACTATCATCTACAAGTTCAGGCTACTTTTTGCTGAGGATTAATGCACTGGGAGAGCTGAGAGAAAACTGAACAGTAGAGCTGTCTTTTTCTTGACCAGTTCACCTTACTTTCCCAAACTCTAAGTCTTTCCCTAATTCTTTCTCCTTTTTATTGTAGTAAAATGAACAGAACACAAAATTCACCATTTTGATCATTTTACAATTCACTGTACCATTCAGTGGAATTTAGTACTGTCCCAATGTTGTGCAACTATCACCGCTGTCCAGCTGAAAAACATTTTCATCACCCCAAGAGGAAACCTACACCCATTTTAAGGATCCATTCCCTATTTCCCTCTGTTCCAAACCCCTGGCAACCACTAATGTATAATATTTGCCGTGTGTATGGATCTGCCACTGCTGGACATTTCGCATAAATGGAACCATATCATATGTAGCCTTTCCTGCCTGATGAGAAGTTGTGCAGTGGTAGGAAAAACTAAAATGCGATGTACTGTATGATGTATGTTTTACTGAAGTGGCTTGGTCAGATTATAATGATTTATGATAAAATCATGTAAAGCAAGCATCACAATTCTCCAGGAATGTTCTGAAGAATGCTAATGTTAATTATGAATATGTGAATCCCAAATCTTTCATTTGTAGTGACCCTATCTCATTAATTCTTCTCCCAACACTGCTATAACTAGAGTTGAGTTCTAAAATGTACCTTCCTCTTTTCCCATAGAAATTGTCCCACAATTTCAAAAAGTTCTCAAAGGTGAAAAAGTGCACACGACGTTTATCACGTTTGCAAATGCCAAGGGAAATGCTAAGCTAACACTGTCCAAAATGCAATATTCTTCTGTGAGAGCACCCAACTTTAAACAAATACACATATTCTAAATACAGCTTAGATCTGTGACATGTTTTGGCCACTGAAGTATGAGCAGACATGATGGCCTTAAATGAGCAGAAGAGGCCTTAAATGGGCTTGTGCGGTTGGGCTCACCTCTTATGTTTCAGTGAACTTTTAGAGAAGACAGGGCCTGGGAGCTGCAGCCTCACAGTTGGGCTCCAGACGAAGAGGTGTGTGACAGACCTCAAACTGACCCAAAACACGGAGCAAAACTAGCCATCTAGAGGTCTAAAAGAGAGCCACTGCAGCTAGCCCATAGGTCCAAGAGAAATAAATTCTTGTTTATGTAACTGACTTTGGTGTGATTTGTTCCAAAGCATTATCACAGCAAGAGCTGACTAACACAACATCCTCCAAATCATTGTTATGTAAATGGATGCCACCATGCCTACATGTAAGGCAACTGTGTACTCAAATTGTGAGAATTCTTGAACTCTTGGTGCCTCTCCAACACAATGTACATGGCTAAATTTCCACAAATAAGTTCACTAATATACCACAAAGATCTCCCTAAACTTTTATTAAATGTAATGCAAAGTTCTTTCTTTTCATTTTCTGCTTCTCCATAGTTAAAATGCTGTTTATCAATGTAAAACGGTTCTTGCCGTTTGGCTTCTGTGGTTAGAGTCTTTTGAACTCTTTGGCTTTTCAGCTCCTACGCTGTAAGGTTTGAATCAGCAAATGCCCCAAGGAGAAAAGCTGCACCAAGTGTCAAGCTTGCGTCTGTGTTTCCCTTCTCTCCACAACTTGGCCCACATGTCTTGGTGTCTCTCTAACACTCAGACGCCAGCGAACAGAAGTCTTCCTACTCGATCCAGCTTGTCTAAAATTCCTTTAGACTTCGCCTGATCTTATGTTATTATTCAACTATCATCTCAATTACCCCAGGAAGAAAATTTACAATTTTTAGAGAAAACGGAACCCTGGTACACTGTTGGTCGGAATGTAAACTGGTGCAGCCACTGTGGACAACAGTATGGAGGGTCCTCAAAAACTAAAAATAGAACTACCATATGACCTCGCAACTCCACTCCTGGGTATAAATCCAAAAAGAACAAAAACACGTGTTTTCAAAGACATGTATTTGAAAAGATACATGCACCCCAATGTTCGGAGCATCAGTATTTACAATTACCAAGATATGGAAGCAACCTAAGTGTCATCAACTGATGAATGGATAAAGAAGATGCGGTACATAAAACCAATGGCATACTACTCAGCCTTAAAAAAGAAAGAAATGTTGCCATTTGCGGCAACATAGATGGACTTGGAGGACATTGTGGTAAGTGAAATAAGTCAAACAAAAACAAACACTGTAGGATATCACCTATATATGGAATCTAAAAAATACAGCAATCTACCGAATATAACAAAAAGAAGGGGAGACACAGATATAGAGAACAAACTAATGGTTGCCAGTGCGGAGGGGGAGGAGGGGGCAATACGGGGTGGGGAAGTCAGAGATGTAAACTACTGGGTGTACGATAGGCTCAAAGATGTATTGTACAACACAGGGAATATAGCCAATATTTTGTAATAACAGTAAATGTAAAGTGACCTTTAGAAAGTATATAAAAAATTTTTAAAACAGAAATCATACTGAAAATTGGAAACAATTTAAATGTCCATCAACAGGAAAATGCACATATAAATTATTGTACTTCCCTACATGGGAATCCTACATAGTGAGGGAAGTACATGAACTAGACAGATCTTTATGTGTCAGCATGGATGAACCTAGCAAAGATAACACTAAGAAAAGCAAGTAAGAAGAGAAAGCATAGTAGAATACTATATGAGGTTGAAGAATACTTAAAAATGTAGCCTAAATAGAAAGACATCCATGCAGTGATGGAGACCAAGTTCAGAAGAGTGGTTACCCAGGGTCAGCTGGGGAGTGGCTGTGTTTGGGAAAGTGGTCACAGCAGGCTCTTCAAGAGGAATGGTAATGTTTCACTTCACACGCTGGCTGGAGGACGGAGGAGTGTCTGCGATATTATAATGTGAGCATGCTGCATGTGAAAGCCATTTCTGACCACATCTAGGGGATCTGATACGCGGGAGCTGGTAGTGGGTGGAGGCATCCAGAAGGTGGTGGTAGAAGAGGAACGTTGTATGCATAACGCCTAAGGCCTGACCAGAGAACGACCACTGTTCTAGTAACTGGACACAAATCCAACTTCTACGACCAATGTTACAAGACAAACTGAGGCATATTGAAAATAAGACTTTACGTGAGCAAAAATAGATTCAATTCAGGCACCACCAAAGCGGAAATGGTGAGGAGCACTCCAGCCACAGGAGCTGCAGAGATGTTTATTTTAAAAGGGCAGAAGCAAAGCAAGGAAATGACTGACTTGCTATAACTTTAAAGCCTAGCTGGTGGTTTGTGACTCGTTGTCCTCAGCAGTGTTCGCCACCCTGAGGCATTGACAGGCTTAGATTTTTGTTGGTTTACACAGGCGGCCGCATCACTAGAGCCACCGCAGGCTAACGGCCTCCTTGCAGGGTTAATTTACTAACACCAGTTGTCTGAGTCCTTACTCTTACTCAGTCACTTCACTTCCTACGCCTCAGTTTCTCTTCTGGAAAGTGGATATTCAGTAGTAAATTCTCTGTGGAGTTGTCAGTACCAAACAAAGTGATTATTAGTAACCACGATCATGTCCTGAATGCATGGAACACGTCACCATTTGCCAACTACCGTGTCAAGTTAGCAGAAACTACAGAAATTAAGAGCTCTCCGCATAAATTCACACACCCGTGCACCAGGTAAAGGACCACAGACAGACGTTCACTCAGCCTTTCGTGTGTCCCTCACGGAGTGCAGGCTCTCTCCTGGGTGGGGGGAGCACAGACACTTACGGGAGTTTACTTTTAAAATGCGTTGATACAACCAGGTCTCAGTTTTGTTTGGATAAGTCAGCAAACGCTTTTTGGAAACCCCAAAGTCTCCACACCTCGTACGTTTCGCGCTGCCTTAAGTCTCAGAGCTCAAGCCCCTACTTTTCAGGCCGCGTCACCGTGGGAGACAGGGCTGCCTGCGGACGCACGGCGAGCGTGCTGACGTCCTCGAGCCCCGCCCCAACGGTCCCGCCCACTGACGTAAACCCCATCCCCGCGGCGTGGAGGGCTTAGATTCCTGCGCCAACACCAGGCCGCGCGGGGTCTCCGGAGCGCGGCATGGGGGGGTTGGCGTAGCTGGGGCCCGTGGCCCTATGTCTTCTGGCTGCGACGCCGGTCCTGCGCACGCTGCGGGGCCGCAGCCACCGGGCGGTGGGCGCCCGAGTGGCCGGGGCCCCCAGGCGGGTGTGGCCATCGTGTCCACAGCCAGCGTCCCCGAGGCCGTGCTCGGGCCCTGATCACTCGGTGAAGCTGCGCCGGGACAGCGCGGCCGACTTCTTCCCGCGCTCTGAGGACCTGTGCGCGCTGCAGGACTTGGTGCCTCTGCCCTCCGTGCGTGCTTCCCTGCAGGACGCCCCGCTGGACTTAAGGCTGACCGCCTCCGCGGGGTGCACTGGGTGCCGCTCCTGAGCACCCGCTGCCCCTGATCTGTATCCAGAGCTTCTTCCAGCCACGGCTTGTCGAGACAGGTTTGTACTTCCCGCTTCCAGGGACCCTCGTGTTGGCGCTGAGAAGCGGGGTTTTCGATGGTGCAAGGTGGAGGGTGGGCACTAGAAGCAGTGCCCAGTGCCCGGATGTGCGTGCACTAGATGGGGCGTGCGGCCTAGGACTCCTGCCAGCTCGGTGACCCCGGCCGAGTGCCTTAAGGCTTCTAGGTCTCAGTGTTCTCATCTGTAGCGTGGGCTTAACAGGTCCCAGTCTCTGTGGTGGTTACAAGGATGCACTGTGTTAATGCTTCTAGACTCTACAAAGTAGAACACTTAGCACAGTTTGGAGCATCGTTAATTGTTGCACAGATGTTACCTGGTCTATTGAATGACTTTGCCTGGTACACACCAACGCGATTAGGAAATGGATATATCCCAGCTTCATTTCCTTTCCATTGAAACAGGGTTCAGGAAAAAAAAATTTTTTTTTCAATAATCGTATCATATAGTGCAAAGATCACCGGTGTGAAGGCAGCTTAGGGTTTGAATTCCAGGGCTTATGCTGTCTGTGGCGTGGGCAGGTTTCTTTTGGACTACACTCCCCACACTTGTAAAATGACATTAATAACCTCTCTTTCTGTGGGTTCTTAGAATTAAGTTAGCAGGTTATGTGTGTAAAGTAGCCTGGCACTTGAATGAGTTGTCAGAACCAAGGGCTGCTGGAGACGATGCTTCTGCCCTAGGTAATCTCCCCTTCTACTGGGCGTCAGGTAAACACAAGCACAGTAGTCAGTGCTCTGGAAGAAGTGAGTTCTGGTGCTACAGAGCACAGAATCTTTTTTTAAAATTTAATTATTATTTTATATTGGAGGTTAGTTGATGTACAATATTGTGTTAGTTTTGGGTGTACAGCAAAGTGATTTAGTTATTCATGTATCCATTCTTTTTCAGATTCTTTTCCCGTAGAGTTTGTTACAGGATATGGAGTAGAGTTCCCTGTGCTATGCAGTAGATCCTTGTGGATTATCTGTTTTATATAGAGTCGTGTGTCTATGTTAATGCCAAACTCCTAATGTCTCCCTCCCCCCGATCTTTCCCCTTTGCAGAGCACAGAATCTTGGAAGGGAAAGTTCACGGTAGGCTTCTTGGAGGAGGTGCCATCCTTTCTAAGGATATGTAGAAGCTCCTGGGGTGGCAGGAGAGAGCAGTGTGTGTTGAAGTTTGAGAAATATAAGAAAATATGGCAAAACTAATGTACAGGACTGGAACTCAGGGTTTGGGAAAGAAATGAGAGTTGATACTGGAAAGTTAGTGGGGCCCAAGAGAAGGGGGCCTTGTTTGTCCTTTCAGAAGTTTGGGTGTTTATCCTGCAGGCTGTGGGAAACACCAAAGAAGAGTGAGATGGACTTGTGGTTTAGAGGCTCACTCGGACCTCCATGTGGAAGGCAGTTGATTTGGTGCAGGCTGAGTTGTAATCTGAGGGTCCCACTTAAGTTATAAAAGGTGGGACTGGATTTTGCAGATCTGAGAGAGAATGGGTGAGGTCTGGTGACCAGTTAGAAAAGGAAGGGCAGCAAGCGTGGGTGACAGTTTACAGCTGCATCTTTTTTGAGAGATACAGAGCACAGTAGAAAGGGATTGGGGGTGGCAAGAGGATCTTACTTCATCTTCAGTGCTTTAGAGGGGCCTGGTAGACGGGTCTGGACCCAAGGTACAGATCTGGGCTTTTTGGGAGGACAGGTCTTTGAAAGCTTGGTAGAGCCTTAGGTTACCCACAAGAAGATCCAAAGAATCATAGGTCTGAGAGATTTTTAAGTGGGTATATTTGAGGATGTTTATAAGCTGTGAGAAAGTAACCAGCAGAGTAAGGGTGTGAAGATGTAGGAGAGGAAATGATTGTTCATTTGTTTTCAGAAAGCTGAATACTCATCGTGTGCCTGGACCTTTTCCAGGATCTGGGGTTCACACCCTCTGTTATCTCTTCTGCAAGGATGGTTCAACTCATCCCCTGGTGAAGAGAAGTCAGATTATTCTTTGCATCCCATTCAGGTATAAGAACTGTTCTGTACCTCGGAAGGGACTTTACTTAACCAGAGTAACAAATTAGAAATCAAAAGAAATTAGAGCTGGAAGGGACCTTAAAGGCCACTGTACTTAATTTTGCCTAATATTTTACATTGAATGTAAGAAAAATTTATTGTAGAGCCCATTCTCTTCAGAGTTCCTTCACTGAACTTTCTTTATGTCTTGCATCCAGTGGGTCTATCTTGTAAATTTTGGCCTCCTCCTAAATTTGCTTCTTCATCCATATTACATTTGGCCCAGACTATGGCAGAAACTCCTGGGTGGTTCACGGCCCCTGGATTCAGTTCCTCTAAGTTCATCCGCCTGCTCGGGTTAAGTGATCTTCTAACATAAAAAGATGTGCTTAAAATAATGCTGCTAATGGCTTGCCCACACAGAGTTACTGCATAGTAGCCGCCCAGCGTGTGCTCTGCACGGAGGCGTGTAGTCTGAACTGTGTTCGGCCAAGCCTCATAGGGCTCTTTGCCCTGAGGAAGGGGAGCTTTTTGTGATCACTCCCTTTATCTAGTCGGTCCTTCAGCAGCGGGGAGCCTTTTTCTAATCAGCAGAGGCACCCTTACTCAGCCAGTGGTAGCCCCAGGTCTCACCACCTGTGGGATACAAGCCATGCTTTCTCCCAGGCTTGCTTGGGCCAACATCTCTTTCATTTCTGTCTCTTCTCACACTTGGACCCCTGGCCTTTAGTCATCCCCACCTGCAGTATTTACAGTGCCCATCAGGAGTCAGGCTTGAGTGTCTTTTCACAGATGTTCCCTCTGCAGTTAATGCACCTCCTACTCCAACTCTGCATAGCCTCATCTTTCTAGATTCTGCTTCAGGGTTATCATGAAGCCATCACTTCGATATAACATTCTGCCTCCAAAGGAACCTCTGTGCATAAAGGTTATGTTTCTTTAGCTCATGTGATTGAAATTTTGAGTTTACACATGTCCCTCCTTAATGAAGGCTTTAAGGGCAGGAGTTGTTTCTAATCCTTAGCACAGAGCAGATGCTTTTTTTAAAAATGCTTTTTAATGATAGAATGTGTGTTTTAAATCACTTATTTTACAATAATTTTGCTTTAGCTTCTGGCAGAAATAAAGTTTACAGAAGTCGTGTTCCTGTGAAAAGAAATAAAGATGTGACCTTCCAATTGTGTAAAGCTCTTAAACGCTGTGTAAGTGCATCGGGTGCGCTAAGGAACGTGGAGCTAAGTGGGCTAGTTGTGAGAGAGAGAGGCTTAACTATGTTAACAAAGGTAAGCCTTCATTGTGTCCTGCCAACATTTGATAGTTGCTTTTGGGCAAACTAAAGCCATAAAATTTTAAACTGTTCCTCGCCATTAAAGTGATTGAATATTGGGCCACTTTGGTGCACCTGTGTCTTGCGAATTGTCCAGTTGGAGATGGAGGTTTAGAAAGTGAGTTTCAGTCTTGTTTAAGACTCTTCCCATCAGACTGGGCTCGTGATTTCCTACACACCATGTTACTTCCTGTCTACCTTTTCTTGGTGTTGTTCATGCCTGGATTGTCTCCTGTACCTGCTCAAACCTTGGTCCATTCTCATTTGTACCATGAAATTTTGTCATTCTGGATACTGTCAGAACTAATTTTACTTAACTTTGTGTTAAGCCACAAACCACACATTTTGTATATTCTGTGTTTTGTGTTTGTCTATATTTTTATGGTTTCTCTTCAAGAAATATTATGGGAAGGGAAATAGCAAGATGTAAAGAGCAAAAAGGTCATCATTCTCTTTAAATTGTTAGAACATCTATCTGCAATCATAATTAGGATGCACTGTGGTATGTGTTAAAATAGTAAATACATGTAACGTCCCGTAGGTGCAGCACACTCAGTGGTGTTGGTGAGGGTGTGTCATGGAAGTAATCACAAAGCAGGTGACTGTTAGTTTGGGTCCTGAAACATTAGTGTGCCTTCCCTGTGTCCAGTAGTGGTCTGGAGGGGTCAGGAAGCCTGCTTTTCAATTTGAGGGAACAGAGGGTTTGCTCTGTTGCTCTAGTATACTGCATAGCAGCTAATAAAATACTGGGTTTATAGTTGACGTTTAAATCACTGATTGATCATTAAGATTGGGATGTATCTTTGGAAATGAAAATAGGAAGAACCTTATGCTTTTTCTTTTTTTCTTTTTTTCCCTATATCTGAAAAGGTATGTAGTACTTTGCTGAGTGGTTGGGAATAAAGTTTGCAGTATTCAGTGTATTCACTTTTAGTATCTAAATAGAATTAAACTGTTGCTGTAAACTGGAATAGCACTTTGTTACTGACAAGTTTTAGAATGCATCTGTTCGTCAATGACCTGTTTGGGAAGATTGTAGTTAATGATTTTGAGAATGTGGCTATAAACCTCCAATTGACTCAAGAAAAGCAAATAAGTCAAGACTGACAAATGTATAGGCTCTTCATCTTATTGTGTATGTGTGTTTTTTTTCCTTTTAGTTATTTGTCAAGGTATAAAGAATTCTATCACACTTAAGACAAGTAAACTTCACGGGGTGTATTCTGACATGGCAGGGAGCAGATCACATGGCCTAGATCTTAAAGGTGATTTTATGTTTAAACTTTCATGAAAACATATGTGATTGAAACACATTAATATATTGATACAGAGGGCAGTTAATTTTTGCCTTTATTTATTTTTTTTTTTTTGCAGTACTGTTGTGGCCTCTCCCGTCACGGAGCACAGGCTCCAGACGCACAGGCTCAGCAGCCATGGCTCACGGGCCTAGCCCCTCCGTGGCATGTGGGATCTTCCCGGACCGGGGCACGAACCCGTGTCCCCTGCATCGGCAGGCGGACTCTCAACCACTGCGCCACCAGGGAAGCCCTAATTTTTGTCCTTTGATACATGTGAGTGCAGCTTTCATTTTGCTGAAAGAATATGACCACTTTTCAGTTTGGGATTCTACCATTTAATAAAGATAGTCCACTTAATTTTAGAAATAAGAGATTTAATATATAATACCTAATATTACTTTTATGTATTTTTTTACTGAAAACATTTATTGTAATACTGTGAAGAAACTATGCCGTTATAGTCTTCAAGACTTAAATGAATCAAGTGTTTATTAGCTGCTGTAGTTTTTAAACTAATAAAAATCAGTACATCAGCAATTTGTAAATACAGTTTTTAAAATAATACCTTAAAACTTTACAGTGGTTATTATGACTGTATTTAGGCCTAAAGTTATTTAATAATTTGATATGAAGGCTTTTTAATAGTTTGATGATGCAGCTCAGGGATAGGTAAACTCTGGCTGGTAGGCCAGATGCAGCCCGTTGCCTGGTTTTGTAAAGGAAGTTTTTTTGGAACATAGTCGCACCCATTGTTTACATGGTAGTTATGGCTACTTTCACCCTACGCCAGTGGGGCAGAGTAGTTGCAACAGAAACTGTATAGCCCACAAATGTGGAAATGTTTAAATTTAGATTTTAAAAATTGAAAAATTCTTTGAGCCTATACAGGGCAAGTCCATTGACCCCTGAGGTAGAAAACAGTCAAGAACTTGGGTGCCGAAGCCAAGTGGCCTAGGTTCAAATTCCCTTTCTCCCATTTCATAGCTAGTGACCATGGGCAAATCACTTAACCTCTATGCCTCATTATGAGGTGTAAATGCACTCATTTGTATAAATAGTGCCTGGCACATACTAAGCACTGTGTAAGTGATTGCTGTTGTTTCTCCTTGGAGCTTTGATAAGTTATTGTTAATAGAAAAATGACACTAATGATTTTCCTTTTAGAGTAACAAAGGCACTTTGAGTCTTTTATTTTTTCAAGAATGTAATAAGACTTTTTTCATTTACAGTCAGTGTTCCCTGTTACCAAAATTTACTTTATGAATATAAAGAACTGAACGTCTTTAAGACAGTACTTTTGCTTAAATGTCAAACCATTATTTTTCCAAGGCACATCAAACTGGCTGTGCATAGTCCAGGCCTCTAAAGCTTGTGTGCATACCCTAGGTAGCATGTGAGATATACATTTTGTAAATATAGTTTTTAAAATAATGCTTGAGACTTCCCTGGCGGTCCAGCAGTTAACACTATGTGCTCCCAATGCCGGGGGCTTGGGTTCGATCCCTGCTCGAGGAACTAGATCCCACGTGCCTGCCATAACTAAGAGCCCACATGCCCCAACTAAACTATCCGGCATGCTGCAACTAAAGACCTGGCACAGCCAAACAAACAAATAAATAAATATTTATAAAATATAAGTAAAATAAAATAATGCCTTAGGAGTTAGGAAAAGAAAATATTAGAACATTTTTACCTTTGTATTATTTTAAAAAATCTGTGTAGTTTATCATGTACATAAATTATATGTATGGAACTTTGTGTATATAATTTGATAATAAATAAGATGCATATTAAAAAGTTTTCTTATGGTTTGCCCAGTCAGGTGTTTGGAGACCACTGGAGGACAGAATGATGAAATTTAGAGCCTCAGCAATGATAGAATTTAGAACCAATTCCCTGACTTAGAAGATAAGGAAAATAATTCATAGACTGTAATTGAGTTGTCCAACTTTACGTAAGTGTTCAGAAACAGTCTATCCAGTGGCTAGAATCTAATCACTGACCGAGTAGAATCTGGGTCACTGGACTCGTAAACCAGAAGTGACTGTTGAGTTTCTCAGGTTGATGCTCCTGGCATATATGCTTGATATGTGTGTGTGTGTAAATCTCTGACATAATAAGCCATACTCAGTAGGCACACCCTGTTTCCTTATTCAGGCATCTTAATTTCATCCCATTAAATCTTTGACATATCAGACTACCAGAAAGCATGAAGAAACCTGGGCTGAGAGTCTTCGTTCCAGGAGACCTGATCTTGACTGTATGGCTGGTTTGAGGCGCATCACTCTGAACTGCACCACGCTCATTGGTGACCTGGGTGCAAGTGCTTTGGCAGAATCTCTTAGTGAGGATTTATGGCTTAGAGGTAAATTCTAAAATTGAAAGTACTGAATTTTTAATATGAAATATGCTTAGCTTTTGGCATGATACTATTGTGATAGGATTTTTTTTAAGCCTCATTTTACTGATAGCTTTTATTTTGCTTTTAAACTTTCTCTAAGAGTTGCATATATCCTTTATAGAAAATACAGAGTAACAAGAGAACAATTACCTATAATTTTAATACCCAGACATAATCACTGTTCATTTTGGTGTATATACTTTCAGTCTTTTTTTTTCTACAAATATATTTGTACACTTAGGGATTACAAAAATAGAATTGTAGTATACTTGCTATTTCATATTCCTGCTTTTTTCACTTAATGATGTATCATGTAGTATTGCGTCGTATTGATGTCCCATAGTTTAATCAATTCTTTGCAATTCGATTTAGACAGTTTGCTTTTCCCTGTCAGAAACAATGTGAATATGTTGTATATACATCTCTGTGTCCATCGGGATTACTTCTGTAGAATAAGGTACTACAAGTGGAATGACTAAGTGTGACATACTTTTAAGACTTTTGATACACATGGCCAAATTACCACCCAGAAATGCTATGCCAATTTATAGTCTACCACAACAGTAGATGTGAAGCCTGCCTCTCACAAACAGTGGCTTGTAGCACTTGTAAAAAAATGTAAAACTACAAAAATGAGTACCTCTCCATTTTCTATGCAAGTGGGATTACTCCAAATTTTATAACTTTTTTCAATTAATTTAGTATGAGCATTTTAGCAAGTCAGTAAATTTGCATCTCCTGCATCATTTTTTGTGATTGTTCAGTATTTCATTATATGAATATGCCACAGTGCACGTAGCTTATCCATTCTTGTATATAAGCTTTGTCCAGTTTTTCAGTTACAAATAGTACTCTGATATATATCCTTACCTATATCTCTGACTATTTCTTTTGGTTAAATTCTTAGAAAGAGAGTTGTTGGATCAAAAGGGTATAGACATGATTTAAAGGCTTTTCTTACAGAATCTTGGCTTAATCTGATAGGAAAATAACTACATTTTGTTTTATTTTGTATTCATTTGATTTACTGGTGAGGTTTACTGGCTGTTTGTATTAATTTGGCTATTTGGTTAATTATACCCTGTGTCCATTCTTCTGTAGTGAGAGTTTGTAAGGGTTGTATCATATCCTGTCAGATCCGTATGTCTTACTTGCTATTTCTGTGTGTCATGGGGGTGTTGAAAGACTCCAGTTATTTTAATGTGATGGTCCACACCACACTTAAAAAAAAGACTCATCATAGTTTCCTTTCATGTAATATTTTTTAAATACCTGTGCTTTGGTGATGATCCCTTTGGTTTAAATGAGTAGGTTGTTCAGCCCCAGAACTACTAGAATTCATGTTCAGTGTTTCTGGTTTTTGTCTGACTTTTTATGGAGAGAGTTCTTGACCATCATACTTTCATGATAGGTTTTTACTATGTATTCTCTATTCACACATTGTTTGAATTTGTTATTATTTGTATCCTCTTAGACTTGTCCTTTTTTCCTCTAAAACTAACAGTTATTACATTTCTTCTATTTTGTTTTCCCCTTTTAGCTAGTTTCAAGTGTGATTTGGAGCTGAAGATCATGATCAAAAGAATGCAGTGCATTTCTGAGCTCCACCAGGTTTTGCTTGTGAGGTTTACATGCCTCTGCCGCCCTTGCTAATTATGAACTGAGATTCATTTTGTGATGCTTTTTGCTCATACATTATATACAGTTATTCTTCAGTTCTGTAATTGTAAAAGATGTTGGATGATTTATTGATACTAAAGCCAGGGTTATCATTGCACATTCAAGAAGAGGTTTTTAAATTGGATCATGCATTATGTGTGTGCATATACGTTTCTGTTTTTTTCCATACCCAAAATTACAAACCTGCCATGACTTGTCTTGTGCAGGACTCTTCCACACGTGAGAAAATGAGAGTTGTCTATATGTTAAATCTGTAGAGTTAGGAAGTGACCTTTGTCTTTCATCAAAAGCACTTGACCTGCAACAGTGTGGCCTCACCAGTGAAGGAGCAAAGGCTTTACTAAAGGCCCTTGAAACCAACAGAACTCTGCTCGTTCTGGATATAAGAAAAAATCCACTTGTTGGTATGTGGTCACTTTTTTGAAATTGATAAACACGTAGCAAAACAAAAAGAATTTGTTCACGTATTGACAGTTTTGTAAAATTGAATGTGTTTAGCTTTCCTCATCACACACAGTTGGCCCTTGAACAACGTGGGGTTAGGGGTGCCGACCCCTACGCAGTTGAAAATCTGAGTATAAGTTTATAGTCAGTGGTTCCACATCTGTGGATTCAACCAACCTTGGATCGTGTAGGACGATAGTACATATTTATTGAAAAATATGCGTGTGTCAGTGGACCCGCGAGGTTCAAACCCATGTTGTTCAAGCTTCAACTGTACTTTTCTAGTGTTGCACTTCCCTTATGTTTTTAGCAGATAATGTACTAATTAAAGTGAATTTTACTTGTAAATTGTTCTTATCCCTACTCTGAATAGAGGTGAACCTAGATACTAAGCCTGCTTCCACCAAGAGCATTGTTTCTTTCCTGTGCAACCTCTGAATTCTTGCCAGGAGCACTTTATTCATTTGTCAGAATCACAAGCAATTTTTTAAATATCTTCTGTGTGCCAGATATGGGTTTAGGCACTAGGGATAAAGCAGTGAACCAGACAGACAAAAGTCTTGCCCTCGTGGAGCTTACATTCTAGTGAAGGAGTTCAGATAGAAATGAGTAAACAGATAAGTAATATAATTTTAGAGAGTAGGAAGTGCAAAAATATCTTAAAGTAAGGAGAGTGAGGGAGTTCAGATAGAAATGAGTAAACAGATAAGTAATATAATTTTAGAGGGTAGGAAGTGCAAAAATATCTTAAAGTAAGGAGAGTGAGGGAGAGCAGGTAGGACTCCATTGGATAGGTTTGTTAGGGGACAGCTTCACTGGAGAAGTGGCATTTGAACAGAGACCTGAATGAAGAGAGGAGCAAGCCATGGAAGAACTGGAGTAAGCACATTCCAGGACAAGGAGGCAATGAGTATGCAGGCATGTAGGTGGGTGGGGTATTTAAGGAAAAGCAAGGAGGCCAACATGGCCAGAGTACCGAGTGAAGAAGAGTGTCGTATGACATGAGGTCAAGGAGCTAGCCAGGGGTCTGCTCTTGTAAAGTCTTGAAGGCCAGCGTAAAGATGTGGATTATTCTAAATGAGTAGAGGGGTTTGAACTGGAAAAAGGCATGATCCAAATAGTATCTCAATAAGGTGACCTGGTATAGAGAATGGACTTGGGAGGATAAAGAAGAGAAACAGGGAGACCAGTTAGGAGACTGTCACAGTGCTCCAAATAAGAGATGTTTATGGCCTAGGTTAGGTTGGAAGTTTGGAGCAAGTGAAAAGTGGTTGAATTCAGGTTGTGTTTTGAGGGTGTAGCTATCAAGACCTGCAGATAGATTAGATGTGGGGTATGAAGGAAATAGTAACAAGGAGACAAGTCGTTGATGATTATGTGTGCAACTGGGTGGTATCACTTAGAAGAAGGGGGCTGATGGGAGGAGCAGCTTTTGAGGGACTATCAGGACTTTGGTTTGTTATCTTGGATGCCCTTTAGGTATCTAAGCGTCTGGATGGTACTCAGACTGTACTTTCTATCCAAAGGTATCTAAAGCCACTTTAGATGCAAAATGTTTAAAGCTGACCTTTGCTGCTGCCAAAATAGTAGCCACTGGGGGCAGTCTGCAAGATGGCATCTTAGGTTTTTGAGGAAGAAATTAGAATACACAAAGGGGGAAATAAGTGTATAATTACATAATGTAGATTTCATATTTAATTTTATGGGAAAAGCAATAATTAGTTGGCTTTTGGTTTTAAATGGAAATAGCCACTCATTGGGAAATAATTACTCTAATTTCAATTTATTTTACTTTAAATCATTCTGTGCTGAAAGCAGTTACCAAAAAAGGTCTCCAGAATGGAAGGAGTGCCAAGTCAGAGGTATATAACATGTTTTAATTCTCTCGGAAGAATTTCTCTTTAATGGCTTGTTTTTCTTTCCTTCTTAAAAGAAAATTATCAAGGTACTTTCTGCCATCTTAAAACTAAGTTTTTAGTCAAATGAAATGGCTTTTCTGTTTTTGAAAATGTTGTGTGATGCTTTAATTTAGCTTCCCAGAAATGCAGATTGAAGACCTTTTATTAACTTAAAATAACTTAATTTCTAATGAAGATCAAACCCTCCTAAATTACCTGTAACTTAAATGGCATATTTATCATTTCTCTCTCAGTACCAATGGATAACTTCTCCATCGGTGAAGGAACCATCCAAAGCTTCTAGACAGAAAAAGAGAACTATAATTTTGGAAAGTGGTCGAAAAGGAAAAGCTACTATTAGAATTGGTAACTTTTTTTTTTTTTTTTTTTTTTTTGCGGTACGCAGGCCTCTTACTGTTGTGGAGCACAGGCTCCGGATGCACAGGCTCAGCGGCCATGGCTCACCAGCCCAGCAGCTCCGCGGCATGTGGGATCCTCCCGGACCGGGGCACAAACCCGTGTCCCCTGCATCGGCAGGCGGACTCTCAACCACTGCGCCACCATGGAGGCCCTCTTTCTTTTTTTTAATGCTACTAGAATTTATACCCCTTATATTTTCTGGTGTGCTAAAATTAAAACAGCTTTAATGGTTATTCCTTAACAGTTAATTACTTCCTTAACGGTTAGCTGTTAATATTATTTGTGGTTCTTATGGAACGTACCTAGGATGTTCCTGACACATAGTGTTTAATATTTATTAGATATTAATTTTAATATGATAAAGCTCTTGAAGTGACAAAATCCATATCCAGATACGAGGTCACCTTTTCTCCCTTTCATGTGGGGTCCAGGCCTTAGGAAAGAGGGAAGCATGTGATGTGTCTGTTGACAACCCCAAAATAAAATAAAGTAGGCAGAGCCCTTGGCACTTTACAGATATGAATACCTTTTATTGTCATCAGAACCCTGTGAACAGACAGTGTTTTACAGCAGTGCAGACAGGTTAGGGTCAGGTGCAGTGGGGAAGTGGGATCAGGCAGGATAAGAACATGGGGAGATTGGTGGGGGGGGCTGTTTCCAGAGCCTTTACTAAGGAAACAACAAAAATCACAGATGATAATGACTGTTTTTTCAAAATGCAGGAATCAGTGGAAAAACTAGAAATGATCATGTTCAGAATTGTGATCAGTTGTGTCTAAGTATGTAGAAGTCAGTTACTTTCCCATCAGCCAGAAATAACACTGAAAAACAAGGAAAGATCCCATTTGCAATAGTCACAAAAATTAGTAAATATCTAGAAGCCAGTTCAGTGTTCTCCTGAAAAAGTTAGTGCAAAAGGATAGATGAAACATTTTAAACATATATGTTAACATTAATAAAATGTAATGTTAACATACGATCTATTAACATATAAAGCCACTGGCAGAGGGAAACAGAGATCGGAAGAGAAGTCCAGAAACAGGTCCCTGTTTACTTGAGAGTTGTATTTTAACTTAGACAATTTTACAGTCTAACTTGACTTTTTGTCTAATTGATTGATTGAAGCATTGATAATTCATTTAAACAGAAATTAGATATTTGCATCATAGCATACACAACTTCTAGTCAGTCGAAAAGATGCAAAGGCAACTAGATGCAAGAAGCAAATATAAAATACAGGAGAGAATTTCTGTGTAAGTGTAGGGAGTACAGAAGCCTTCCTAAGTAAGCCATAAAACTCAGAAGCCATAAAGTAAAAGATATTTAATTCCATGAAAATTTAAAACTTTTCTACAGTTCAAGACGTAAACAAAACAAAATGACAGACACCAAAGTTGGGTAGTGTATTAACATATAAAGGTTACTGTTGATATAGAGAAGAACCCACAAATAAATGAAAAAGGATAAGCAAATTTTAAAAAGGCAGGGGGTGGTTTCTACCTGTATGAGCAAACAACTCAGAAGAAACACAGCTGGCTACTAGACAGTTGAAGAGGGGCCAACTTCTTTAGGAAATGCAGATTAAAACCATGGGATTTTCTTCCCCTCTGATGGGCAGAAATTCTAAAGACTGATAACATCTGGTGTAGACGAGGGAACAAACACACTTTGCCTATGTTAAGTATAATAAATGTGTTCAATTTTGGAGCGAGGTTTGCAGCGTCCATCAAAGTTCAAAACTCCCTTGCTCTTTGACCAAAGACTTTGACTTCTAGGCACCTGCCCTCTGCCAGTACTCTGCCTTGCACAGAAGTGTGCATAAAATCAGGCACCCGCAAGTCCAATGAGGGATACTTACATAATGGGGAAAATGTAGAGACAACCCGGATGTCCTTCAGGAGGGGTCTGATGAAGGAAATGAGGATCCATCCGTGGTATGGAGTAACGTGTGTGTGGAGAACGGGGAAGGTCTGTGAGCAAACTGGGAAGATGACCTGATATGTCATGAGGTCAAAAGGAAAAAGAGCAGGTGTAGAAAAGGACATTTCTATGATTCCACTTAGAAACCCACAGTGTTTGTATTTGTAAATACTATATATGTATATATGTACATACGGAAACACGCATATATACACGTATACACATTTGTGTATCTGATCCTGAGAATGCACAAAAGACTGTTATTGGCAGCCACCTCTATGGAAGGGAATAGATCTTTATATTTTTACTCTAGTTTTCCTAATTGTGTGCAAATTTAGAGTTAATTTTTTATTTAAAAGTTAGGCAGTCAGGAGAGGCCTAGTGACTGTTTTGTGGGCTTCTCTCACCTCAGGATGCACTCTTCGTGCCCTTCTTGTTTCTGGTTTGTCTTTTGGAGCAGACACCACTGAAACGAGCATCTTGTCATCACTTGCCAGCTGCCTGCGGTTTTCTTGCGCCCTACTAACCGTCACCACCTTTGTGAGATGCTGTTTCGCGCTGAGGTGGTGCCTTTCCCCTCACACACACCCCTCTGGTACCTTGGGAAGTCCAGGGGTTTCTCAGTGGGCATTCTAGAATACTCATCCCAGAGATGCAGTGGGTTTTTCAGCCACATGCATTTGGGGAAAACTCTGTTCCTGTATGAATTATCCTCTTGGGAGTTCACGATTCACCGGAGCTCTTGAGACGCTCTAGGAAGTTGAGTCAAGAAACACGTGTAGCCCTGTTAATTCAGGATTTCCTAAATTTCTATGACTGACTGTGGCACCGCTTTTCCAGTCACAACCATCCTTATCAGCTTCCGTCCTAGACTCCCTGGGGAGTGCTGCTCAGACTGTCCTGGAAGCTTTGTAGTCCCAGGATTACCTGCTGCTTCCACACCCACCCGGCCCCCTGCTAGCGCTCTGTCAGCCTGGCACCTTCTCCCTGCCCCCAACTCATTCGACCACAGGCCCTGCCCCTGCTGTGGGATTTAGTGATAACTCCTGGGAGCGGTGGCCCAGCACAGCCCACGGCAGTGCTCGGTGTGGCTCACAGGGTTTAAAACACACAATTTGAGCCCTTACTGGAACATGGGAAGATGATTTAAATCCAGATGTCTTATTTCATAATCCCCGTGTCTCTGAAAGTGGGAGAAACAGACTGGGAGGGCCGTATGTTTCAAGTAAAAGGGAGACTGTTTCTCTGTGGAAGTAAAGAACGGGCCCTCACAGTTAACAGGTAACGTAGGGGGTTTGTGCTGAGTCTGTCATGTTCGGCCTGTTATACTCATTTATATGACTGTTGGGTCCTTATTGGCATTTTCATTTACTGTCCATGCTTGAAACTCCCCAGTGTCCCTGTCTTGATCACGAGCCCTAATTCTGTTGACCTAGAAAGTTCTTTGTGGGAGCTTTCTAGCAGGCCTCTCCCCCAGTGTCCCCACCCTCCAGCCCCTGTGTCATAGTGCTTTTTCTACAACGCAGAACTCCTTGTTGTGCAGACCTGATTGCTCCTCATGCTCCAGGATCCGATGGATCCAGTTCCCAGGAGAGCGTGTCTGCAGGGCCCTCTGCGGTCTGCAGTCCTGCCCCCAGCCAGACACCCAGCGCCCCAGGTGCTGCAGAGAACTTGCTGAGGTCCCCTGTGCCTTGGCAGAGACAGCTCTCTGCCAGATGCCCTTCCTTCGTCTCCCCGTGTCCTGACCCTTCTCACCTCCCTTCCGCTGAAACCTTCAACCTGCCCTTGGGCAGAGGTACTTGCTCAGTTCTGTGCTTCCACAGCGCTTATCCTGTGGAATCTGAATTCCCTCCACAGCCGTCTTGCTAGGTTGGGAGCAGCTGATTCCCCTTCATCTTTTTCTTCCTTCCCTCAGCCCCACAGCAGGGACACTCTCAGGCACCGTGCAAATTTAATCTTCAATTTCTAGTTGTTATGACATTGTTGCTGTCAGGATACCACCTACGTTCACAGTAGGATGGGTAAATGTGTGGGGGACGACTGTAAATACAGATTCTTTGTAAATCCAGGTTCTTAATTCTTCCCCCTTTTAATATTTTTTCCCCTTAAATCACGTGTCCTTTTTGCTGCTCCAGCTCTATAATTGGACTGTCACCTGGGGAGCCTGAGGCAGCAGAATATCAAAGAGGGTAGACACTACATTTTTAATGTCAACGTCAACCAGGATACCTACTACCTGTGCAAAGGGGGGCCCAGAATTCAGGCTCAAAGCCTGTTACCAGATACTTGGTTTCCCTGCTTGCGTCTCTTCTGTCTGTCGACGTGCACTTGACTCCTATTAACTTTAACAGGAATTATGTGTGTGCCCTGAGGGCCGAGCATAGCTTTTAATGGGGGCTTCCTCACACTGCTTTTCTTTGCTGTTTACTTTTAATGAATCCCACCCTGTAGAAGTGGAAGAATAAAATAGGATGTGCTTGAGAAAATTGAGAGAGTTATGACATATTTTCCTTGTAATCCAGAATAGCATGTCAGCTCTTCTTCTGTTTGTCTCCTTTGGTTGTCAGCGGAAGATAATTTTGGCTTGCTCACTCTCCAAATCAGAAACTGAAGTCCAATACTAACGTATCCTAGATGAAACTTGACCCATTCATTTTTGAGAGTCTGTATGATCCCTGTGCAAGGTGCGGAGAATGAAAAGACAGCTCTGTTGACTTCAATCGATATTTACATAGCATTGAATGTGTTCCAGATGCTGTTCTAAATTCTATCAGTTATCTACTTTTGCATCATAGAACACTTCAAGACTGTGACTGAAAACCACAGCCATTTCTTTTGCTCAGGATTCTTTTCAGTCAGCAGGTGGGGCTGGGCTCAGTGGGGTGGTTTCTTCTGCTGGTCTCATCTGAGATCACTTATTCAACCAAAGTCATCTGGTGATCCACCTAGAGGCTAAATGGCCCCCCTCATCTGTCTGGCAGCTGGTGCTGACTGTGGGCTGGGCCTGTTATTTCCAGCAGGCTAGCTCGGGCTTGCTTCCATGGCAGTGATGTTTTAAGAGGGCAGGTATAGAAGCCTCATGCCCCTTGAGGCCTCAGCTTGGAAGTTGCACAGCATCACTCTTGTTGCAGTCTCTTGGTCAAAGCAAGTCCACACGGCCAGCCCAGATTCAAAAGGTGCGGAGCACTAGACCCCACCTCTTGCTGAGAGGGCTGCAGAGAATTTGTGGCCATTTAGTCCTCACATCAGAGAGGCACAACAGAGAGATTTAGTAACTTGTTCAAGGTCACACAGCTTGGGACAATACAGTGTTTTAAGTGCTTTGAAAGCTGCTGCTCATTATTTTTAAATCTTACCGCCACTATTCGGACCAACTTATTTTTTTTCTCTGCAGCCTTGTAGAGAAAGGGTCATTCACATTGCTGGGTGGCTGCCATGGGTTGAAAGCTTCATCTATGTTGTACCACTGAACTGTCATAACTAGTATGAAATGGAGATATTATTATTATTGCTAATATTCAGATGAGGAAACTGAGGCTCTTGGAAATTAAGTATGAGTCGTATAAGAGAATGTTAACTCACTGTTCCATATGCAAGAGTGATCTCCCTAAGTAAATGATAAATGTCCTGGCACAGATCTTTTTTTTAATCCCTTGTTTGCATCTGGAAAATGGTTTTTAAAACTTTTCTGTTGCTTTGTTAATGGCAGTTGCACATTGCAGAAAAATAGCTGGAAGAAAAAACATGTTTTTCAGATGTCCAGTGCAGGCCCAGGATAGAAGCAAGATGAATATTCCATTCTGCATTGGCAACACCAAAGGAGATGATGCTTTAGAAAAAAGATTTCTCGACAAAGCTCTTGAACTCAGTATGGTCTCCCTGAAAGGGCATAGGTGGTGAGTACGTGTCCCATCCAGAAGCTTGTCAGAGACTTGGTTTAGTTTTCAGACGCTGAAGGAAACACATCTAGGACCCTGTCCATCCTGGAGTAGCAGGTATTGTAACTAGTTGGGAAAGACCGTTTGTTACGGGGGTGCTCCTGCTGCTGCTTACAGGCCCCATAGCACGATTCCATGGCCGAGAGCATGGGGCGGGGGGGGGCACACCTTCTAGGAGCTTTGGTCAAAATTTCCTTTGAAAGTCTCTTCTCTGACAGCACAAAGGGTGCCATCCCGTCTGTAGTGCAGCTGGCACAAGCCTGTTCAGTGTAAGAACAGACACTGTTGCTCCCCTGAACATCAGAGAGAGTAGTTAATTCTGTGAGCTCCATGGAAGATGTATGTTTTCACGCATGAGAATAGCTGCCCGCTCCCTGCCCCCTGCACAGCAGGCTCATTGAAGAGTTGAGCTAACCTAGGTTACCTGTGAGCATGACGGTCCTTCACTGCCGTTGGAAAGGAATTTTCTAATGACTGAGATGTGTGACGCTCCTGGCCACCTGCAGGGGCTTTCAGGTGGGAGGTTGGACACGACGGCCTCAGGTGCCGTGACTCTCGCAGGAGCTGGTGACGGGAAGGAGGGTCATCCTGATGCTCAACCAGATGCTCCTGTTCTTAACGGCTGCATCGGTGGTTCTTCTGGGTCCGTGGGAGGCATTCAGGCCTCTCTGTGTAATGCTGTCACCATCGAAGATGTCAGAAGCTGGCAGCCTTCATGAAGCATTTTTTGGAGATGCACCAGCTATGAGCACATCCTAACTAATATACACTCTGCCCTTGAACAGTGTACAAAATTGAAAGTCACCTGGGCATGGCTAAGAAACACAGTATTTTTTTCGAATGCACATACTTATGATAGATTTTCTTCTTTTTTCAGAGAACAGAAAAGCATCCACAGCTATGCCAAGCTGTTGAAACTTAACCTTAATTCTGACTTGAACTGGAAGCTTTTAAAAAGTCTTCTCTTACTTTTCTACCAAATTCCAGCTACTGTTGTCTTTGCTGTCTTTGCTGCCTAGATCTCATATTCAAAGCTGCCTATGGGTTTAATTATATGCCAATTGCAGGTTATTATTTTTAGAGACACACAGACACACAGCATGGAGGGTGGGTGGGGCCCTCTAGGTGCTGAATTTTGATCCTTTGCAAGATGACAGCAGTGAGGTCTTCTGGATCCTTTCTTTATACGGTTGTTCTCATAAAGCGATAGAAGTGACTTACTATATGTTTGTATAGCAAGGTCTGTTTTTACTACCAAATAGTTTATATATCTATGCATTTATATCTCTGTGCCTTTATATTTCTAATAATACGGTTCTTGTTGGTATATGTTGAGACTTTGAGAATTTGTTAGGATCCTTGACCTTGTGCATTAGAGTGTTAGGTTCTCAACAGTCGTGTGCCTTCCCTTCCCCCTCCCCTCTCCCTTTTTAAGCTGCTTCACAAGATTTGGAAGCTCCCTGATTCACTTTTCCTTTCCTTTCAGTGGGTAGAAGATCGGTTGGTTGGTTGGTTGGTTGGTTTTGTTTTTCAGTTATGCTGTTAAACTAAAAATCTGTGTTAAATTCCCTTACTGTTGCTTCACGTGATTGTTCTCCTTCTGGTGTTTGACCAGTGATGCCGAAGAAGGAAGATCTTTGCTGAATAGTCTTTTCCCCTATTGTTCATCCATTGTCAGTGTTTTATGTTGACCGTGTGAAGGACATTAAAGTCCTAAAACATCTAAACCTTTGTCAATGAATTTCTTTGGATTGTTCTTTTAAAAACTTTATGCTGGGAAAACTTGAGTCTAAAGATAGCATCTGTGAAGGGTATTTTTTTCAGAACCGTGTAAGACTTGAGTCCTGTACCTCCATGTTTTTAATGATTCAGCGTACTGGTAGCTTTCCGTTGGCTTTTGGAATGGACATTATCAACAGACCACCTTACAACACAGCTCACGGTATAAAGTTGTATGAACTTTGTCCCACTTAGGCTGGAAACATGCCACTAGGACAGTTTTGAGCCATCTTTGTGTTTCGCTGGATTGTGTAATGAGGACTACACTGTTCTTTCGTCCCAGCTCTGCACCGATCAGTTGGGTTAGTTGGGTTTCCTGCTTAGGGCTAAACCTTGCCAGTCATGGTTCTCTCATCTGTAAAAAGGAGGATTGAAATAACTCCCCCACTTCTCTCAGGGATGTTTGAAGAGCTTAAAACAAGGGCTCAGTGCAGGATGTGACTGTTTAAACACAGGAAATGTTTCAACAGCAAAAGCCGGCCAGTCCATGGGCGCCATCCAAGTGTTCACATATAATAGTGCTCAGAGTCTATTTTGCCTACTTCCTCATCCATTCATATGATGGTTCCAAGTCCCTGTGGTTTGTACCGGCCCCAAATCTCTTGAATCTCCACTTCTTTCCATTCCCATTGCCACAGCCAGCTCTGTCAGCCCCCAGTGGATCATTTCAGCAGCCTCATCTGCCCCCACCTGCCCCTACCAGCACAGCCAGTTGGACCGTCACTTCCCCTTCATGCTCCTCCTTGGTTCATAAAAATCCCAGACTTCTGAGCCCAACGGTCACAGCTTTGTGGTGTCTGGTCTGGCTTCTTCTTTCTTGTGTTTCTGGTTCTTGGAATGTGGCGAGCATATATGCCCGTGCTACGTCGGGTAAGCCTGGAGTTTCTGCCCCCCCTCAGCAAGACTGATGTTCCTTCAAGACACCTGCCAACCTCCTGAGCTTGTTTGTGTCTCCTGCATTGGAAGGATGCGCTTTTCCTTTGTTCTTATAAGCGTGACCCTTTTATCCCATCACAGCACCTCCATTCTGTGTTTTCCTGTGCCGAGGGTGTCTGCTTACGTGCCTTCCCCATCGGAGCAAGGAACAAGCCCTGTTTCTCCACCTCCATCACCTGGCATCCTGCCTTGCCCTTAGGAGGTGCTCAACGACTATGTGTTTAATGAATGGAAAGGCAGGGCTTCCTGAATTTTGCAAACAGCCTGCAGTAAAGGCAGAGGTACAATCTCACATATGTGGATGTTTTAATTTTTCAAAAGCTTACTATATAATTTCATTTTAAACTAAAATTTAAAATCTTGGAGGGCTCCCAGACTCTTCTTTACATATGTGTGAAAGTGTTTGGAAAACGGCGAGCAACTGCATTCATACCAGGACAAAGGGTAGTCACTGTTGTCTGGAGCACAGATCGCTGGAAGATACTCATTGAGCGAAAACCTTGACCTTTGAATGTCTCAAGTGAGTGAACGGACGCCAGTCTGCTGACCACGTGGAGAGTGGGGAAGGGGAGCTAAGGATGCAGGCCCCGGGTCTACAGGCTGCGGGAGCCACAACTGGCCAGTCTTTAAGGTTAAAAGCAAAGTGGACAGGCAGGTGTCTTTCAGGCCTCGGGAAATCTGTGTAAGCCTTGGTGGCCTCACGTTCCTTCAGATCCTCCGGAGTGTCCTCCTCCTTCTCCCAAACTGTTTTTGTTTATTTTTCTCTTTCAAAATTTGACAACACATAACCATGTTAATACCACCTAAGTGAGAAAAAACAGATTTGTTCCCTCGTTGCTTATGTTTCCCTGCACACACTGCTTCATCCCCAGCACGGTGGCTCTGTTCTTTGCCTGCACGAGGAACAAAGTTGTTCTGTTCGGCGCTAGTCTATGTTTATCTAAACGTCTAATGCTGTCTCATCACAACTTAGCGGATGCTGGAAGGTTTGGCCAGCGCTTAGGTGAAGTATGTGATGGAACAAATAATTAGCCCCTTTTCTCCCCTTTAGAGCTTAAGGAGCCACGAAGACCCTGTAAAATGGACAAGACCCATTGATAGATGTCCAGCTCTGCCTAAGGCCCTTGCAGGTCTGGCCTTGTATCACTCTGGGATTAATGTTTGTTGTATCGTGTCCTTTGGATGGAAAACAAAATGAGGAAGAATTTTCTCACATTTGATCCGAATGAACATAATTAAGAAGTGAAATGCTACTGCGTCTGCAAAGAAATCAATCACTTTAATTGCAAAGAAGATTCCCTGCCTCTGTTAGTAATGGGGCTCTTGGTAATTTAGAATCAGAATCCATGACAGCTTGTGATGAATTGGCTCCTTTTGGGCTAAAGAAGGTAAGAAGTTCTAATTACCCCTGGATTATTCCAGAGTGGGTGGAAAAGCTTGATCAAAGAGATATTGGGAGAGATCTCGAAAAGCTAGCAGTGAGCAAAGATTCATTGAATTTCTTTTTAAGAATCTACAGAATAAAATAGTTCATTTGTTGTGACAAAAACAAGAGCCTGTGGTATTTGAAATCCCAGAGCAAATTGGACTTTCTAAGAAAATAGGGAACTGGGCATATGAGAAAAAGTTTACGTACCCAGAAGTCCTATAGTTAGGTTATAGAAATTGGCCTTGCTTCCTTGTTAGCGCACGAGAATACTGACAGCCTTGTGCCTCGCTTGGGGAAAAGTATGGAATTCATCCTTTGAGTGTTTAAATGTATAAGTAATTGGCACTAAGCTGAAGGCAGTCCAAAATGTTTGATTCAAATGAAAGCATAATTTAAGTTAGTAGAAATGTACTCAGGGTCCTAATGAATGAATCTACTGACCCAATCCCTTTTGGTATCCTAGCCTTTGTTTCTCTTGAGATTGCCAACAATACCTGAAGAATAGGCTGGATTTTAGGTTGATGCATTTTATTTTGAATTGTGTGTGTTGATTTTTATATATCTATATAGATGTAGATATATAGTTATAGATATAATTTCAAACTTAAAGAAAAGTTGCAAGATTAGTACAAAGAACTCTTGTATGTGCTTTACCTAGATTCACCAATTATTAATATTTAGCTTTATTTGCTTTGGCATTCACTGTCTTTTCCATATATACATGTTTTTTTCTCCTGAACCCCTTAAGGGTAAGGACACATTTTGCCCTTTTCCCTGGAAATAGTGATTACTTCCTAAGCGAAACAACATTTTCTTACCAAACCACAGCACAGTGGTCTAAGTCAGAAATTTAACATTGATACTGTTGACTGATCTACCATGCATATTCAAATTTTGCCAGTTATTCCAGTAACATCCTTAATGGCTAAATTTTTCAGGCCAGGAACCAGTCTACAATCATGCATTGCACTTAGTTCTCATGTCACTTTGGTCTAAGTATGAAATAATTCTTCAGCCTCTTTGTTCCTCATATTGTGAGAGTTTGTGACGAGTATAGGCTGGTTGTTGTGTAGAATGATCCTGATTCTGGGTTTGTCCTGTTTCCTCATGGTTCTTTCATGTTCTGTGCTTTGGATGGGGTTCCACAGAGGTGACGGTGTGTCTCTCTGTGCATCCTTACAGGAGCCCCTTGATGGTCATCTGTCTCATTAGCATCTTGGTTAAGGTGGTGCCCCCGCACTTTCTCCACTGTGAAGTTATTATTTGTCCCTTTGTAGTTAATAAGTAATTTATGGAGAGATATTTTGAGACTCAAAGTATTCTGTTCTTCATCAAACTTTTGAATTACATACTGGTTCACAGAACCAGTAATTCAGGTGGATTTATTTGATGAAGAAGGTGAAGTGATTCTTAATGCTTATTTTCCACTAGTAGTTTTACAAGCCACTCTTCTCTCTCCCAAAGGAAAAAAAATGCTAAAATATAAGCAGTGGAGCTGTGCAGAACAGTTCATTGACAAAAGGCAACCATTGGAGGATATGTATTCCAGGAGCTCTGAGAGTAACAAACATATTTTGAGAATGTGAACAGTATGAGCAAGTGTGCTTTCTGGTGAATCAGGGAAGGAGGAAAAGAATCCCCTGATCAGGCTATGGGGACCGACTTGCAGACTTTTCCTTCCCTGACTAGTCAAGGTTGTTTATTTCTCAGTAGTTGTAGAAGTACAGCCCTTTGGCCACACAGACCTTTAATCTAAGAACCAGATCATGAACCACATAGCCTGATTATGCTTTAAAAGATGTGATATTTATAATAACCTGAAGTTAAAGTTGCTTCTAATGACTCTAGCCCAGCAGAATAGCCCCCAAGAGAAAAGTAAAATCTTGGCTTCCATCTAGCCAGGTGAAAAGCTGTAGGCATCCCGAGAAATGAAACTTGAAGTTGAAATGTAAGAAATGTAGGAAGTCACAGGTCATTCTGGGGGAAAAAATTAATGATCTTATCCAGCAGAGTAAAAAGCGGCTAGAGGCTGAATCATTCTTTCCTGTTCCCTTCCCCCAATTTAAAACCATAGGTTCTTTAGGTTGAAAGTCCAGGATTTGAAGCAGAAATCTTTAGGAGTTCTTAGGAAATGACAGGTGAGCAGGTTAGTAACCTCAGGTAGGAACAATTCTGCTGTAAAACACACCGGGGCAAATACTCCTGAATTTCTGATGAATTTAAATCTTGGGCAGTCTAACATATTTTCTAAAGAACTATGTTCAAATTAAGGCTCCAGCTGATGTTACCCAGTCACCTCCCCCATTAAACCATCTCCAGTTCTCCCAATGGCATATTGTTCAAGATATGGTGTCTTCCATGAGCAAGGTTCTTGTGGATACAGGGACAAGATATATCAGTTAGGATTTTGTTGGTCACAATACATAGAAACCTTGGTCCCAACTGGCTAAAGCAAAAAAAAGAAAAGAAAAAAATTATTGGTTGATGTAACTGAACAGTCCAAACACAAGGGCCAGCCCAGATCTGGTTTACTCGAGAGGCCCATGTTGTGTATCCTTTGGAGCCACCTTTCTGGGACTCTGCGTCTTTGTCCTCCTTTGTGTCATGCTTCATGATAACCACATTGGTGACATTGCCTCTTCAGAACGGGTCTGTAGCTCTGCTTTCCTCGCCAGAGTGTCCAGCCTCACTCTGCTTGGGCTGCCTTAGATCAGGTTCTCATTCCTGTGCCAATGAGTAGGACCTGGAGGAAGGGACATGCTAACTGGCTGGAATACAACAGGACCCATCTTTGGAGCTGGGTAGGTGGCCAGTCCCACGTAAACCATATAGAAGCCTGTGCAGTTTGCCAAATAAGTTCTGCTTTTTGTTGCCCTTATGGAGTTTACAGCTTCATCAGGGAGGCAGACAAACAAATAAGCAAATGGATACAAGCTATGAAGTGAAAGAACAGAGCTCTGAGAATAAATGTCAGGGAGACACGGTCCAGACGGCGAAATGGGAAGTGACATTTGAGTTGAGATCTGAATGGTTGCGCAGGAGTTAATCAAGAAAAGAGGTTAGGGAGAGACAAAAGCCACGTGAGCATTTGGGGGAACCTTTATCACTTTACTTTCTCTTTGGAGAGTTGGTGTGTGATGCTCAAAATATTGAACAACTAGTATGGTACCCTAAAGAGGGCCAAATTACAAGTGGCCAAAGGAGGATGACTCCAGGAAAGCACCACCTTGCCGTAGGTGGCCACAGATGAGTGGCCCACTGCTGGGGTCTGAGGCCCACAGGGCTAGGGCTGGGGCAGAGACTGTTAACCAACTAGGATGGAAGTAGTAGATAAGTATATAAATAACTGGTATGGCAGCAGAGGCGTGTACCTGGTGGATTTCAAGCCTGAGTGTACCCCCTTTTTTCTGGGCCTCTTTCCACTGTTTACTGACCACCAAACCTCCCCATGCGATAGTCAATAAATGTTGACTAAACATATAGATGACTATATTGGTAGCGTGGGAAAATTATCTACATTCATGCTTGATTGATATTGATAGAAGATTTCGCCCCAGAGCAAATTAGCAAATGCTTCCCTAGATTCCGCAGAGCATCTCAGACATTGATTTTCAACTAGAGGCTTCTGGGATTTGAATCAGCATCTGCCTGAGGTTTGCAAGTTGAGGGGAATCTCAGCCTGGAGACACATGTTGATTCCACGTAAAGGGTTGGAAGCCCGCACGGAGTAATAAACTTATAGTTGTGTTCTTTTTGAACCATTTAATACTTATTGACTTAATGGGCATGTTAAAAAAAATCATGAGATGAAGCATTAACATCTTGATTCCTGTCTTTTCTTGAAGGGGGAGAAAATTTGGGCCTGCGTTGCAGCATGGAGGTTTGTCTGCAGCCAGTAGAGGCTGCCTCTTTAGATGGTGGGCTCTAATTTGCCTTTCTTCCACCTTTCTCACTTTTTTCATATTTGTGACGTACTTGCCCTTGGGTACCAGGTCTGAAAATAGCAAGATTTCAGCTTTCTATTAGAAAACCATCGCGAGGTCAAAAGAGTACGATGATCCTTGGCATCACCCTTCTGGCCTTTTCCACTGTTTTAACCCCAGCAGCAGGAGCATAAACTTTCCAGCTGTGTGAGCCAGAGCAATCCCCAAACCAGCTGAAGTTAGTCTGTTAGCTTTGTGCAGCCTGAAAGCTTTACATAATCATTGCCAGTCATACCTTCTGGTCACTTCCCTTTAGTGTACAGTTTCCACCTCCAAGTTCTTCTCTTACACCCTGAGAGGCTGGCCCAGAACCAACCTAGGAGCCTCCACTTGGGTGAGTAATTGTCATTAGCCTCCCTTGAGTCTCTTAAGCATCTCTCCTGTTGAGGGCTGAAGTCTAGTTCTATACGATTTCAAGTAAAAACTCCCATCCACAAGTCACTGATCCATTCATCCAACCTTACCTAGTTAGTTAGCAAAATGGGGAATCGTATTGACAAGATCATTATCCTTAAGCGATTTGGAGCCTAGTAGGGAAATTAAAATGTCAACATGCAATTGTCATACTCTGGAACAAGTGCCTATCAGGTAGGGTTGCAGATAAAAATACAGGACACCCGGTTAAACTTGCATGGTTTATTTGTTAAATCTGATACCCCTACCACCGGGGAAAGTCTTGGGTGCAAGGGAACACAGGTGAGGAGGACCAGGGACGTCTTCCTAGAAGTACTGCCATTGAGGCCAACATGAGAGGGCTTAAGTCAGAAGAGGTGCAGGATAGGGGAGGGCTCTGTGAAGACAGCGAATAGCACGTGTGAAGGCCCTGACTTGAGAGCCGCCCCAGGAAATTCAGGGGCCTGAGGTTCAGGATGTGGGAGTGTGGAGGATGGAAGCGTATGTCAGGGGAGGAGAGACTGGAGATGTGATGAAGTCCTGCCATGGAATGTGGACTGGATCCTAAGCACAACGGGCCAGCCATTGTAGGACTCGAAGCGGCAGAGTGACGTAGGATAGGCATTTGAGAAAAATCCTTCTGGCTGGAGTGTAGTGACTGATTAGAAGAGGGAGTCTGGAGACAGGAGAAGGCAGAGCGGTGCTTGCTGCAGTAACGATAGTGAGTGATGGCGGAGGCTGTGAGGAAGAGAGAGGAATGGATGAGCTCCTGAGAGGATGGATGGGTAGATGTTGGAGATGAGGGAAGAGAAAGGTCGCGCATGAAGATGGTTCCACTCAGTGGCACAGGAGAGGTAGGGAGAAGTGGGTACTGCGCTGCCATTGGCCTGTTTGCCTCAGACCAGCTCCCTGTCTTTCCACTGCTCTGCTCCGTGTCACAGGGCTGATCCTGCAAACCCCATCGCCCAGATTTCCTCGCCAACTCTTTTCCAGGTAGGTTCAGCCAGTGGAAAACATTGGCCAGAGGTTGGAGGGCAGGGGGATGGGAGAAGCCAACGTATTTTTCCCTCGCCCTCCACTCTCTCTTTGGGCAGCTGCAGCAGGGTTGGTGGCCGCTTTGCTCTGAGTGGCTGCCCCAGGCACTTCACAGTGCTTAGTATGATAATCTCGAGGTCCATCCACGACATTGCTGCAAATAGCATTATTTCATTCTTTTTATGGCTGAATAATATTCCATTGTATATATGTACCATATCTTCTTTATCCATTCATCCATCAGTGAACATTTAGGTAGCTTCCCCATCTTGGCTATTGTAAATAGTGCTGCAATGAACATTAGGGTGCATGTATCTTTTCTTTCTTTCTCTCTTTCTTTTTCTTTCTTTCTCTCTTTCTTTCTTTCTTTCTTTTTTTTTTTTTTTTTGTCGCACGGCATGTGGGATCTTAGTTCCCTGGCCAGAGATGGAACCCATGCTCCCTGCACTGGAAGCACGGAGTCTTAACCACTGGACCACCAGGGAAATCCCAGGGGTGTACGTATATTTTTGAATTAGAGTTTTTTCCGGATCTATGCCCAGGAGTGGAATTGCGGGACCCTATGGCAGCTGTATCTGTTGTCTGCACGTCTCACATCAACCACCTGCACTCCAATCCTTGCTCTCAACGTCATCTTTGGGGAACCCAACCTGCGACAGGGACCTTGACAAGAAGAAATGGCTCAGGGAAAAGCTACCTGCACAGGGAGGAGATAGAGGCCATCGACCCTGGGGTGCGGCGGGGAGAGTGGGCACAGAGATTTGTCATTTCACCCCCGATACTCAGCCCTCCTGGCTGCCCCACTCTAGGTCACCTCGTGATACAGAGATGACCTGGTTAGAGTCCCTGCCTGTGCAGGAATCTAGGGGCACCAGCGGGTCTGAATAATATCAGTGCAGGGTCTCCCCCACAGCACTGGGGTTATTTGGGGCGGGTCATCCTCTGCTGGGGGCCTCTTCTGGGCACTGTGTGGGGTTCAGCAGCATCCCTGGCCCCACCCATTTGATTCCAGGGGCCCCTCCCACCCAGTTGTGACCACCACAGATTTTCCCCAGACATGACCAAAGAACTGGGTGAGGCGGGGGCAGGATGGCCCTGGGTGAGGACAGCTGTGTTGAAGCAACCAGCCTGTCCCAGGGCAAGGTCTGCCCCAATCCCGTCAGAGCCTGCATTTAGAACTGCCCCTTCCCTTTCCCAGCTCCCCTGCCCTGCAGTGGTCTCCGAGACATCATCCCTATGTAATAAATCACACCTTCTCAGTTTACTGTCCCCAGCACCTAGAAGAGTGTCTGATGTGTAGTAGATGCTTCATAAATACTTGCTGAATAAAGGAGTTGAATAAAGGGATGAGTGGATGAATGAATGAAGGTTACAATGGAAGGAGGGGCGAGATTCCCTTTCTGGCTCTCGGGGGTTGGGAGATCAAGTGAGAGATCCGTCCTAAATAGGCTGACCAGCCTTCTGGGGTTCCCCGGGAATGAGGGTTTCCCCACAGTTCCAGCGCTCAAACCTGAGCGGTCCTGGGCAAACTGCAGGCGGGTGTTGGTCACCCTATGTAAACACAGTAACAATTCCAACTGCAATAGCAATGGCCAAGGACCTCTAGGGTCTTATTGACCAGGCAGAGTTCTTTACCTGGCGGGGAAAGTGGCACAGGAGGGAGGGAGGAGTCTAAGGAAGAACATCCCACACGACAACGTGTGCCAATGGCCCTGGGCCCAAGGTCACACCTGACCAGGGCTTGCTTTTATTTTTTCTAATTTACTTTTTCCCACATGGATATGCAATTGTCCTAATGCCATTTATTGAAAACTCCTTAATTTCCCCACTTTCTGTCATATCAAGTTCTCATATATCTGTTTCTGGACCTTTATTCTATACCATAGAGCTATATGTCCCATCCTAGCACCACTAGGGCTGTTTCATCACTATAACTTTATTTTTTATTCATTTATTTTTTTGGCCGTGCTGTGCGGCATGTGGGATTTTATTTCCCTGCCCAGGGATCAAAACTGCGCCCCCTGCAGTGGAAACTCGGAGTCTTAATCGCTGGACCTCCAGGGAAGTCCCCAGGGCTTGCTTTGACATCCATCGAATGGTGGTGGGTGGACACAGGGAGCAGCTGTCTGTGAGCCATCCTGTGTAGAAATGCAGGGTGGAGGGCAGGCCAGCTGGAGCGGGAGGGGAAGAGGCGGAGGAGGGGGGGAGGGAGGGCGGGCGAGAGACAGAGAGTTTCCGGAGACAACAGCTCTGGCCCTGTCCTAGGGCATGAAAGCTGAGCTCCTAGTGCCAGGAGTCTTGGAGCCGCAGCCTGTGAGCCAGGGTGACTGGCTCTCCTCCCTGGTGTGTGTGTGTGGGGGGTGGCTCTAGGCTTCTCAGGCTGGGAATGGGGTGCACGGAGCAGGGACGGAGTAGGGACCCTTCTCTCTGGGACCTCGCGGGCCATCCTTAGCTCACAAAGCTGAGCCACTCCTGGCGCTAAGGGTGGGGGTCTTATCCTCCCTGTCCCCTGGACTGCACCCTCTCACACACAACTTCCCCGTGTGTGCTCCCAGCAGCCAAGAGAATCTGTTTTTAAAAGATTTGGGGGAGGGGGGTAAACATACAAACAAGAGCAGAATGGATACTTTTTCAGAATGGGAATGGCTCTGTGTAACCCCACCCCCGGGGTAACCACAGTCCTGACCTCTAACACCCTTGACGAGTCAGCCTTGGTCTGGGCTTGCAGACCCACGGAAGCTTCCTCATCCCCTCCTTCAGACCCAGTCTCTCCCTCGGCGTCTTTGTGAGAAGCACCCGGGGAAGTGGGACTGCTAGGCTGTACTGCTGCTAGAACTCCACCTGGGCTCCACCAGGCTCCAGCCCCCCGCGCTGTGCACCTCTCTGACCCTGAGGCACCTCAACTGGTAGGAGCGGCATCACCTTCCCTCCCGGGACTTGTGACACTTAAGGCAGACACCGAAAAGACAAGTGTTTGGCTCCCTGGCTGGCAAAGGGCAGGTGCTCAATTGTCATAAGTGTCCGTATCAGTAAGGGTTCTCCAGACAAACAGAATCCATAGGGTTTATGTGTGTATATATACACACACACGTACATATGTACATGCATACAAAAATATACAGCTGTGTATATAGGCAGTATGCATACAGACATATACACATATAGTATATACAATACACACACATATACACACATAAAATGCACAGTTTGTATATATACAGTATGTATACACACATATACACATATACAATACACACATACATATACACTATACATACACACATAAAATGCATAGTTTATATATATACAGTATGTACACATACGTATAACATGCAATAGACACCTAGGTACATGTATATCATACATATATACACACATACAAAGATATTTAGGTGTGTGTATATATATAGTATGCATACATATATAATATATGCAATACATACACGTACATATAGACACACATATACACCTACATATAAAAGCATGTAGCATAAAAATATATATGTACTGTATATATAAATTCATCATATATATACATATATATATAAGATATATACACATACATATACACAACGTATACACACACATACACACCTATATGTACATATGTGCATGTAAATACACATATAAATACATACACAAGTGTGTCTATATATAGTATATACATATATACATATAATACCTATACAACGTATACACATACAGGTATACAACATATATACACACCTATATATAAATATACACTGTATACATACATACATACAGTGTACCTATACTGTATATATACACACACCCATATATCAATATATGGGTGTGTGTATATATACAGCATGTTCACATTTATAATATGTATACTATATATATACACATACATACATGCATACAATATATACACACACATATAGGCTTGTAAGTATACTGTATATAGTACTTACACATATACTACAAACGCACGCACATATAAACGTGTATACATATATAATATGTAGACACACATATACAAATTAATAGGCTTGTGTATATTCAGTATTTTTACATATATAGTTTTGTTTTAAGGAGTTGACTCGTGACCGTGAGGCAGGCAAGTCAGGGCAGGACTCTGGGCTGGAGACACAGGGAAGAGCTGATGTCCCAAGGCCATTGGAGGAACAGTTCCCTCTTTCTAGGGAACCTCATTTTTCTCTCCAGTCCTTCAACTGATGGACGAGGCCCACCCACGCCACGGCACTGACAATCTCCTTTACGCAAAATGGACCAATTTCAGTGTTAATCTCTTCCGAAAAATACCTTCCTGGCCACATCTGGAATAATGTTTGTGGTTGCCGGGGCCCCACGCAGTGCGCACGTGAGATTAACCATCCCCGTGGCGATGATGACACTTTATTTTCTCCCTTGACCATTGTCACTACTATTCCAATTAAAATGGCAGTGCCATGAGGGCAGGGCATTTCCTTTTTTGCCAGTACTGAGCGTCCGTGGTCTGGTGCCTAGCATAGGCTACATACACGGCATTTTTGTGAACAGAAGCCGGGATGCCGGCTGTCATATTTAATGAGGAATTATAGTCTTCTTATTGGGGGGGAGGGGTGTGTGTGTGTGTGTGTGTCACGGTACGTCAAGGGCGGGAGTCGAACCCGCCACCCCAGGCACCGAGGGCTCTCCTCGGGTCCCCACTTCGGGCCGGTGGGGGTGGCCGGGGTCAGCCGAAGACGTGCGTGCGTGCGTCGTGAGAGCGGGCGAGTCCACGGGGTGGGCCGCGCGTGCCGTGAGTGGTTCGCCCCGGCCCCCGGCTCACTGTGCTCGCCTCACGCCGGCCCGAGTTCGCAGCAGCGCTGGAGGCCCCAGGCCTGTGACCACAAAGAGGGAACCGGGGGCCGGACGGGAGCGCGGCGGCGGCGGCGGCTGAGGCCCAGGCCAGGCGCCCTCCCCTCAGCCGCCCGCCTGCCCGTGTGCCCCGCCCCCGCCGGCGGCGCCGCGCCCCTCCCCCAAGCGCCAGACTAGCACGGTGCGGGGGCCGCGCGCGAAGACATGGGGGAGAAGCTGGAGCTGAGGCTGGAGTCGCTCGTGGGGGCCGAGCCCGCCGTCTGCCTGTGGCCGCTGCAGGTCTACGTAAGTGCCACCCGTCCCCTCCTCCCGGACCCCCGCCCCTCTTCCCCCACGGCGCGCGCTGAGCCCACCGAGAAACGGAGCGACTCGAGTCGCCAGACCTTCTTTGGAGCCCCCCTTTCCCCCGCGCCGTGGTTCTCCGCGGCCGTTTCCAGCCCCCGCGCGCAGGGTGGGCAGAGGGGAGCCGGCGCCGGCCGGGGGCGCAGACTCGGCCGCGGGGACCCCGCGCTTCCGAGGGGCGCCCGAGCCGGTCTGCGGTTGGCTCTGCAGGGCTGGGGACCCCGGTCCCCCCGGGCCTGGACTGCCGGCGGGCTTGCCCTTCTGTACTTTAGGATCTGACATGTAGGGATTCTGTTTCCTGGTAGTTTATTCTTAGCGCTGTCAACGTGCTTAGGTTTTTTTTTTATTTTTGAGGGCACCCTTTCCTCCCTCTCTCCAGTTTTTTGTGTTTCTGTTTTGTTTTGTTTTAGTTAGGCATTTTGTCCCTCTGATCTTGAGTGGGTGGGCTGGCAGGACACTTGGAGAGGAGGCGTTCCGTCCCCTGATCTTGAGTGGCCTTTGGAAAATGACACGCCAAAGGGAAATTTACACAGAAGTCCGGTGATTCCAGAAATGCAGGGTGTCCGGCCAGGTGGGCGCCCGGCCTCTCGTCCCCTGTGGCGGCGTGGTGTGCGTGTACCTTGTCTCAGGGTTTACGCTTGGGCCCCGCAGCCCACCTTCCGGAGGGAAAGCGCAGCGGGCGCCTTGGGCCGGCGCCTTTGGGGCGCCCTTTCGTGCGCTCAGCTTGCGGGGGACCGGCCTCCAGGCGACCCGGCGGGGAAGCCCGCGCGACCCGCCCCTCGCGCGGGCTCCGTGTGTGTCAGTTTTGTGGAAACTGTGTCGCGACCGGGGTCGGGGTTGGGACGCTGGGACCGCCTGGGAGCCGATGTTGACTCCGAGGCCCGGTTCTCCGCAGTTATCTGAGGTCCGAGGGTTTCCAGCCCTCCACCGCGCACTGGCGCTTTCTATTTTTGCCCTTCCTGTGCCTGGAGGCGTGGCTGAGCCTGGGCTCTGGCTTTTCCGGTTGGGTAACTCCGGGTGTCCCGGGTGGGCGACCTGAGCAGCAGTGGGCCGGGCGGGGAGACATGCCAGGGGAGGGAAACTGAAAGTGGGGAGAACCTTCAGAACTCCAGCTGATCCACTTGCCTCGCCTCCCCGCCCTTCTTACTGCACTTGTCATGCACGGGATGGCTGGCCGGCGCATTTTTCAAAATGTAATAATTTGTGTGTCCTTAGTAGCCGTGAAGCATAGTTCACTTGTAGTGCACAGTTGTAGGAGTTTTGATCGCCATCAGGCGGCAGAGCGATCCTGTCATCCCATTTGCTGCCCTTTGGCGCCAGGGTGCCTCTAGCCTCTTGGCCACTAATCTCCTCTCTGTCCCTAAGGTTTTGGCTTTTCCAGAAAGTCAGATAAACGGAACAACAGCATGTAGCTTTTTGATTCTGGCTGCGTTGGCTCAGCAAAACCTATGCGAGATTCCTCCCGGGTTTGTTTTGTTGTTGTTGTTGTTTTAAATATTTATTTAGTTAGTTATTTACTTGGCTGTGCTGGGTCTTAGTTGCGGCACATGGGCTCTTCATTACCGCGTGCAGTATGTTTTAGTTGCGGCGTGGGGGATCTAGTTCCCTGAGCAGGGATGGACCCCGGGCCCCCTGCATTGGGAGCGTGGAGTCTTAATCACTGGACCACCAGGGAAGTCCGTCATCCCTGTTGTTGCGGGTATGAGAAGCCACTCCTTTTTCTGGCTGTGTTGTATTCCATTTTCCGTTTGTCCATTCGCCTGCGGGTGGCAGGACTTGTGGGATGTTTCCACTTTTGAGGGGATCGGGAATAAAGCTGCTGTAAACATCCCAGGGCAGTTTTCCATGTGAACTTGGGTTTTTACGTCACTTGAGAAAATACTCAGGAGTGGGACTGGGGTCTGTGCTAAGTGTATGTTTAACAACCCTCCTGCATCTTAGAAATGGATATTTTTGAATATTGGAAGAGTTGAGAAATCCACTGTGACCCAGCACCCAGGCACTTGAAACGAAGTTGGAAGTTCATCTGGAGATGGTCACGTTGTCCCCGTCACTGTCTTTTATTCGAGGCAGAGCAAGGCCACAGATGTGTAACCCTTGTAAGGAAGGCCTCGTGTGTCCAGGCCCTGGCAGGACCTGGCTTTCTAGTGGTGGGCGGTTCTGCAGTGGAGAGCGTCTTTCCCTTGCTGGCCGGACCTCGCTTGGCAGGGTGCGGGGTGTGCTGCCTGAATGGCCGGGCGCTCTTTCTGCCGGTCAGCAGCCGTTCCTGGTGTGTCTGTCCTACTACCAGGCAGGCGGTCAGGGGCCCTAGTGAAGTGCTCAGTGAGCCGCAGCCTTCCTAAAGTTTGCGCGTAATGTCTGCTACCCTCCCATTTCCCTGCTGAGGAATTTTGCTCTCTCATGGGAGGTGAGGGGGCAGTGCTTTATAAGAGTTCATGTTTTGTGATGACTCGATGCTGAGTACATTAAGAAAATGGGCTCCTTCCAGAAGCTTAACTTCTCAGAAGGTCAGATTACGCATGTGACTGCACGTTTGAAATGAGTGAGCTTGTTTGTTCATTGATTCATTCATTCTGCAGGCACCTCCTGGGTATTTACAGTGAGTGTTCCAGGGGGCGTGGAGGACAGTAGACAGTATTCTTCTTTCTTTTGATTTTTGAATTTTACTTTATTTTTTTATACAGCATGTTCTTATTAGTCATCAATTTTATACACATCAGTGTATACATGTCAATCCGACTCGCCCAGCTCAGCACACCACCATCCCCACCCCGCCGCGGCTTTCCTCCCTTGGTGTCCATACGTTTGTTCTCTACATCAGTGTCTCAACTTCTGCCCTGCAAACTGGTTCATCTGTTTGAGACAGCTTTGTACTTCCCGCTTCCAGGGGCTCTCATGTGGGCGCTGCGAAGCGGGGTTTTAGATGGTGCAAGGTGGAGGGTGGGCACTAGAACCGGAGCCCAGTGCCCGGGTGTGTGTGCGCTGGATGGGGCGTACGGCCTAGGACTCCTGCCAGCTCGGTGACCCCGGCCGAGTGCCTTAAGGCTTCTAGGTCTCAGTGTTCTCATCTGTAGCATGGGCTGAACAGGACTCACTCTCTCTGGAGGTTACAAGGTCGCACTGTGTTCATGTTTGTAGACCCTACAATGTAGAACACTTAGGACAGTTTGGAGCATCGTTAATTGTTCCACAGATGTTACCTGGTCTGTTGAACGACTTTGCCTGGTACACGCCAAAGCGATTAGGAAATGGATATATCCCAGCTTCATTTCCTTTCCATTAAAACAGGGTTCAGGAAAAAAAATCTGTTTTTCAGTAGTCGTATCATATAGTGGAAGGAGCACTGGTGTGAAGGCAGCTTAGGGTTTGAATTCCAGGGCTTACGCTGTCTGTGGCCTGGGCAGGTTACTTTTGAACTGCAATCCCCACACTTGTAAAATGACATTAAAAACCACTCTTTCTGTGGGTTCTTAGAATGAATTAAGCAGGTTATGTGTGTAAAGTAGCCTGGCACTTGAATGAGTTGTCAGAACCAAGGGCTGCTGGAGACGATGCTTCTGCCCTAGGTAATCTCCCCTTCTACTGGGCGGCAGGTAAACACAAGCGCAGTAGTCAGTGCTCTGGAAGAAGTGAGTTCTGGTGCTACAGAGCACAGAATCTTTTTTTAAAATTTAATTATTATTTTATATTGGAGGTTAGTTGATGTACAATATTGTGTTAGTTTCAGGTGTACAGCAAAGTGGTTTAGTTATTCATATATCCATTCTTTTTCAGATTCTTTTCCCATAGAGTTTGTTACAGGATATGGTGTAGAGTTCCCTGTGCTATGCAGTAGGTTCTTGTGGATTATCTGTTTTATATAGAGTCGTGTGTGTATGTTAATGCCAAACTCCTAATGTATCCCTCCCCCCCCACCTTTCCCCTTTGCAGAGCACAGAATCTTGGAAGGGAAAGTTCAGGGTAGGCTTCTTGGAGGAGGTGCCATCCTTTCTAAGGATATGTAGAAGCTCCTGGGGTGGCAGGAGGGAGCAGTGTGTGTCAAAGTTTGAGAAATATAAGAAAATATGGCAAAACTAAGGTATAGGACTGGAACTCAGGGTTTGGGAAAGAAATGAGAGTTGATACTGGAAAGTTAGTGGGGCCCAAGAGAAGGGGGCCTTGTTTGTCCTGTCAGAAGTTTAGATGTTTATCCTGAGGGCTGTGGGAAACCCTAAAGAACAGTGAGATGGACTTGTGGTTTAGAGACTCACTCGGACCTCCATGTGCAAGGCACTTGATTGGGTGCAGGGTGAATTGTAATCTAAGGTTCCCACTTAAGTTATAAAAGGTTGGACTGGATTTTGCAGATCTGAGAGAGAATGGGTGGGGCCTGGTGACCAGTTAGAAAAGGGAGGGCAGCAAGCGTGGGTGACAGTTTACAGCTGCATCTTTTTGAGAGAGACAGAGCACAGTAGGAAGGGATTGGGGGTGGGGAGAGGATCTTACTTCATCTTCAGTGCTTTAGAGGGGCCTGGTAGACAGGTCTGGGCCCAAGGTTCATATCTGGGCTTTTGGGGAGGAGAGGTGTTTGAAGGCATGGGAGAGACTTAGGTTACCCACAACAAGATACAAAGAATCATAGGTCTGAGGGCTTTTTAAGTGGGTATATTGAGGAAGTTTATAAGCTGAAAGAAAGCAACCAGCAGATAAAGGGTGTGAAGATGTAGAAGAGGAAATGATTGTTCATTTGTTTTCAAAAAGCTGAATACTTATCGTGTGCCTGGCCCTTTTCTAGGATCTGGGGTTCTCACCATGTGTTACCTCTTCTGCAAGGACAGTTCCACACATCCCCTGGTGAAGAGAAGTCAGATTATTCTTTGCATCCCATTCAGGTGTAGGAACTGTTCTGTACCTCTGAAGGGACTTTACTTAACCAGAGTAATAAGTTAGAAATCAAAAGAAATTAGAGCTGGAAGGGACCTTAAAGGCCACTGTACTTAATTTTGCCTAATATTTTACATTGATTGTCAGAAAAATGCAAAGCCCATTCTCTTCAGAATTCCTTCCCTGAACTTTCTTTATGTCTTGCATCCAGTGGGTCTAGCTTGTAAATTTTGGCCTCCTCCTAAATTTGCTTCTTCATCCACATTACATTTTGCCCCGACTATGGTAGAAACTCCTGGGTGGTTTCGTGGCCCCTGGTCTCAGTGCCTCTAAGTTCATCTGCCTACTCGGGTTGAGTGATCTTCTAACATGACAAGATATGCCTAAAATAATGCTGCTAATGGCTTGCCCAGACAGAGTTAGTGCATACTAGCCGCCCAGCATGTGCTCTGCACAGAGGCCTGTAATCTGAACTGTGCTTTGCCAAGCCTCCTGGGGCTCTTTGGCCCTGAGGAAGGGGAGCTTTTTGTGATCACTCCCTTTGTCTAATTGGTCCTTCAGAAGCGGGGAGCCTTTTTCTAATCAGCGGAGGCACCCTTACTCAGCCAGTGGTAGCCCCAGGCCTCATCACCTGTGGGATACAAGCCATGCTCTCTCCCAGGCTTGCTTGGGCCAACATGTCTATTTTTATTTCTGTCTCTTCTCACACTTGGACTCCTGGTCTTTAGTCATCCCCACCTGCAGTATTTACAGTGCCCAGCAGGTGTCAGGCTCGAGTGTCTTTTCACAGATGTTTCCTCTGCAGTTAATGCACCTCCTACTCCAACTCTGCATAGCCTCATCTTTCTAGACTGTACTTCAGGGTTATCATGAAGCCGTCACTTAGCTATAACTTTTGGCCTCCATAGGCACTTCTGTGCTTAAAGGTTATGGTTCTTTATCTCATGTGATTGAAATTTTGAGTTTATAGATCTTCGTCCTTAATGAGGCTGTAAGGACAGGAATCATTTCTAATCCTTAGCACAGAGCAGATGCTTTTTAACGGTGATAAAATGTATGGTTTAAATGACTCATTTTACAATAATTTTGCTTTAGCTTCTGATAGAAATAAAGTTTCCAGATGTTGTGTTCCTGCAATAAGAAATAAAGATGTGACCTTCCAGTTGCGTAAAGCTCATCAATGCTGTGTAAGTGCGTCGGGTGTGCTAAGGAACGTGGATCCAAGTGGGCTAGTTGTGAGAGAGAGAGACTTAACTATGTTAACAAAGGTAAGCCTTCATTGTGTCCTGCCAACATCTGATAGTTGCTTCTGGGCAAACTAAATTTATAAAATTTTAAACTGTTCCTCACCATTAAAGGGATTGAATATTGGGCCACTTTGGTGCACCTGTGTCTTGCGAATTGTCCTGTTGGAGATGGAGGTTTAGAAAGTGAGTTTCAGTCTTGTTTAAGTCTCTTCCCATCAGACTGGTCTTGTGATTTCCTACACACCATGTTACTTCCTGTCTACCTTTCCTTGGTGTTGTTCATGCCTGGATTGTCTCCTGTACCTGCTCAAACCTTGGTCCACTCTCATTTGTACCATGGAAGTTTGTCATGCCGGATACTGTCAGAATTAATTTTACTTAAGTTTGTGTTAAGGTGCAAAGCACACGTTTTGTATATTATCTGTTTTTTGTGTTTGTTTATATTTTTATGGTTTCTCTTCAAGAAATATTAGGAGTAGGAAATAACAAGATGTAAAGAGAAAAAAGTCATCATTCTCTTTCAAGTTGTTAGAACATCTACCTGCAATCATAATGCACTGTGGTATGTGTTAAAATAGGAAATATATGTCATGTCCCGTAGGAGCAGGAAAGTCAGTGGTGTTAGGGTGTGTCATGGAAGTAATCACAAAGCAGGTGACTGCTGGTTGGGGTCCTGAAACATTAGTGTGTGTTCCTTGTGTCCAGTAGTGGTCTGGAGGGGTCAGGAAGCGTGCCTTTCAATTTGAGGGAACAGAGGGTTTGAGGTCCTCTCTGTTCTATTGCTCTAGTATAGTATACTGCATAGCAGCTCATAAAATACTGTGTTTATAGTTGATATTTAAATCGCTGATTGATCATCAAGATTGGGATGTATCATTGGAAATGAAAATAGGAAGAGTCTTATGCTTTTTAGGTTTTTCCTTTTTTTCCAATGTCTCAGAAGGCTCTTTGACGGGGGACTTTATATTCTCCCATACAATTCCATGAATACTTATACCCTGGCACTTATTTTAATGGCATTTTCAATTTATAAATGTCTCTGAAACACGTACTGTAAACTATTTGAGGGTAATGACCATGGCCATGGATGACGCATCTTAAATGTGCATCGTGTTAATGTTTGAGTGTCAAGTGGTCTACCATCAGTGCTTCCTTCTTTCACCCAGTTTTCTTCCTCATTTCCTTCTCCAAATTTGTCTCATTTTTCTACTCTCCCTTTTGCTTCTCTATTCTTGCTTTCTCTTTCCCATTGCGTGTGTCATTCTTCTTCTTCTTCTTCTCCTTCTGACTTCATTATTATGGCCAACTAAAACCTTTTCTAGGATTGTCTCTATCTTCCTTTCCTCTTCATTGCCATCCACAAACTCTTAGAGAATATTGTTGCTTGAGTCCCTTACTTCCTAGCATACCCATGTACTTCCTGATCACTTTAGAACATTGAAAAGGGTTGGAATTTTTAAAAATAGGTAATTATAATCAGTCTTCTTTCCCCTCTGGCATAAGACTCTTCTTCCTCAATCTGACCATTCTGAAATCTAGAAGTACTCCAGCTCATTGGTCTCCCTTACCCCCATGTTTAGGCCAAAGAACTTGTGAAACCTTAGCCCTGTTTAATACTTGAATTTATCAAAACATAAGAGGGCTAATTCTGCCTAAGGGCACCAAAGAAGAATAAAGATGCCACAGATAAACGTTTAGTCCAGATTTATAATGGACTCTTAAGTGCCTAGTTGAGTGCTAACCGTTAACTCACTTGAACAACAGGGAGGTCATGACACAAACTAACATGTTAATTGTATAGACACTTCACTTCACCATTCCTCAATGTAACTGATAAACTGCATCCAGTTAGCTTAAATACATGAATGATGAATTTCCCTGCGTATATAAATCGGGAGTTCCTAAAGTTTTCTTTTTCCCTTTGTACAACTACTGACTGCCACCTCGCTTGGTCAGTGCAATAGAAAATGATGACTAAGAAACACATTGTCTCAATATCAGTGGACATAATGTCCTAGTAGTCTATAAAAATCTCAAAATTCTTAATCTAAAAGGTAGTTCTGCCAATCTTATAACCTTTTCCTTTGTTAATATAAATATCCAATCTATGAAGGTCTCAGTTTCCTTACTTAGAATATGAGGTGGATAGATTTGCTAATATCTAGGGACCTTTCCAATTTTAATATTCCCTAGTTATAAGGGCTGAGCCAAATACAATGGCTCCCTTAATCATTAACCTCGCTCATGATGAAAGTTATCAGCAAGTTCTACTTGTAAGAGATTAAACATTCATATCCATGTATATTGTAGCACATTGACTTTTACAGAACTCAAAGTAACACAACATAGTTACATTCATAGACTTAAGGTCACTGTGGTATACTTTACAATTTTTCTTCTCCCTAGGAAGGAAATGTAGATCCCTAGGAAGGGATTTCTTTCTCTGCCTTTCAGTAATGTAAGCCTTTTATTATCTCTTGGATCCTAAAAATGGGTAGGGTTTTGGCAGGTGGAGCTTAGGACAGACATTCCAGGTGACAGGGACAACACAAGAAAGGGCAGAAGGAAGAATGGATTTTCAGAAAGACTTGATATCTTACATGATGAGAGCAGCGTTTCACAATCTCTGTCCTGCAGAACACTGGTTTTAGATGATGTTAATGTAGTTAGAAGACAGAAGCATTTGGGAAGAGCCGTACTCTACATCCCGACATGAAATTCAAGTTTCACTTTGTTACATTACATACTCTGAAAAGTTTTGGAGGAAGGAATTGATTTATTTTTGTTTAATTCAGTCTTACTTACAGTTACTTGACAAACCTATATTCAGCTGATGGGACTGTATTTTGTGAAAGGCCAATCGGAGAAATGGTGAGATGGAGCTTAGGATATTTCTCTGTTGGGACAGGCATGTGATTATTTTTCTTATAATTCTTTACTGTTTGTCCTAACAATTGTTACTTTGCAGGAGTCAGTTTTTTTTGTTTTTTTTACATCTTTATTGGAGTATAATTGCTTTACAGTGTTGTGTTAGTTTCTGCTGTATAACAAAGTGAATCAGCTATGTGCATACATATATCCCCAGGATTCAGTTTTAAGCCTTCTGTTTTTACCTGAGTTATTGGGACTCTTAGAAAGCTCAACAATCCTGGAGTCTTCATCTCTGATGTAGTTTCCAGAAGCTCCTGGCACTTACCACTATTTCCTCTTGATTCTTTTCCTCCGACTTCAGACTTCTTACGATTATGAGCTGATGGTTTTCTCAGCCTCTAGTGTCAAAACCAGCTACCTCACTCATCTTCATTGTCTCAGTTACAAGGTGCAATATTTCCCATGTTTATATGTGTCAAAATATAAGTCAGGAATTGATACATAGCATATGCGTAATAAAAATTGTATTTCTTTTTTTTCTTTGTTCAAAGGTATCCAAACACTGGCCAAGTTCTTAAATTGAAAGTAGAGTGATCTAACTTATTCAGCTCATCCAACCATCAATATTCAATACTTGTCTTTTTTCTTACACATATTTCTTGTATTCCAATTGTGACATTCTAGAGCACAGTGAGTACATTTATAACTTATTACTGCATTACTACCTTGGCTATTCCTTGACCAAAATTTACTTCATACAACTGACAGCCTAATTAACCTACTAGAGTTTTTTTTAATGTACGCATACATTAAAAAAACTCTAGTAGGTTAACTACATTGCTAATAACTGAATTTTTACATCTCTATGCACCCATGTATCCAACACCAGATCAAGATATTATAAAATATTTCTAACAGCCTACACGGTTCTCTGTTACTTCTTTCTGTTCCATACTCTCCCAGGGCAACACCTAAGCTGACCTCTATCTATCACCATATATGACATATGTGGAAACACACAGTGTGTATTCTTTGGTATCTGGCCTCTGATTACATATCATTATATCGGTAGTTTATTCTTTTATTGTGTTTTCCTGATTTTTTAAACCTAGACATTCATACAGTGTCAAAGTACCACTGAGTTCTTCATATTATTATGCTGACCTCCATCTTCAGGGGCTTTCCACAGTCTTCCACGTGTCTTTCCACCTACTTTCTCTTCTGTCTAATTATGTTTCATTTAACCAACCTCAGCCAGCCTTCCCCCATATTCCCCAACACGTAGCACTCCTGTGTTCAGCCAGTTTTGTCCCGTATTCCATAAGGCCTTTGTGCCATTCCTGACACTGTGCCTGTTCCCTGCCCGGAAGGCCTGTTCCCTACCCTCTATATACTTGTTCAAGACTCAGTTTAAATGCTACCTGTCCTGAGAAGTCTTCTCAGAAGAAGCCAGTACTTTTTGGAATCCTTCTTTAATGAAATCCCATAGCAAGTGTAATCTGTCCTCCCTGATCTGGTAATTAATTATCCATTGTTCCTATCATATAGTGTTTGTTTTCCTTGTGTGCTGTTATTATTTATTGAAGCAGATTGCAGTGACTTGAACCAGGAACTGGGTCATTTTCCTCTTCATTTTAGTGCAAGTTTCTGTGATATGAAGTTAAACTCTTTTTCCCTCACTTCCCATTCACCCTCAGCAGTTGTTAAACATGAAGTACAAGTGAAACTTATTGGTTCACAGGTTTTTGTGGTCCTTGGTTCTGGTCCCTAGGTCTAAGCTGCACTTCTGTAGTGCTAATTTGACTGATTTCTTATTGTCACGTAACTCAGGAATTAACTAAATCATTACAAATTTAGATACATATAAGATAGTATAAAAAAACCCAGTGGATATCAAAAGTTTTGGCCTGGAGGAGAGTGTTGTATGAGTCCTAATTTGGTGGGGCTCACACTTAATGAGCGAGCCTTCCAATATTCCACTGTAAGTAAGAAAGAGGTATGCAAATATATGGTTAATATTTAACAGTGTTGATAAAAAAGAGAAGAGAGAAAGGGACGACAGATATTTTGAGGGCCTTTTGGAATTCATGAACAATTATGATTGGATGGGGAAAAAGAAGAACCGAGGGCTAACCTCCCACAAGTGAAGTCAGGAAAGAGAGAAGGGCTCATCTGGTATGCAGGTAGAGAGGTTTGACCTACAGAATCTTAGAAAACCTCAACAATCTGAGCAGCGTTTGCAAGAGGCAAACTAAAGGGCTAACAAAAGTCTGCAAAAGTGTCACACAAAGAACTCTGGCATGGTGTTCATCATCTAGCTAATCCTAACATGCAGACATTGTTGAGAGTAAAGTCAGGTCTTTACCAGAGTGGGTTTCTTATTTGGGCAACTGGGTCAAATGAAGAAAGGCAGGTGTAGGCTGCCAGAGTAATAAATAAGGAGAGGAAAAAACAAAAAGAACGAGACATATCATTCATCAGTGATTTCCCCCCAGTATTCTTAGCCTCCACCTTATCTCCATCTTGCTGCTAACACAGGAACTAGACTGAACAGGGAGGTAAAAGGTCTCTACAGAAACTGAGGTAATATAGAAAATGAAAAAATAAAACATAAAATTGTAAATTTTCTTCCTGGGGTAATTGAGATGATAGTTGAATAATAACATAAGATCAGGCGAAGTCTAAAGGAATTTTAGACAAGCTGGATCGAGTAGGAAAACTTCTGTTCGCTGGCGTCTGAATGTTAGAGAGACACCAAGACATGTGGGCCAAGTTGTGGGGAGAAGGGAAACACAGACGCAAGCTTGACACTTGGTGCAGCTTTTGTCCTTGGGGCATTTGCTGATTCAGCTCATACAGCCTAGGAGCTGAAAAGCCAAAGAGTTCAAAAGACTGTAACCACAGAAGCCAATGGGCAACAGCTCAAGCTAAAGGCAACAACTAATGGAATGACAAGCTAAGTGTATCTTTAGTCTCACAGGGCTGCGGGAACCATTACATTTAAAGCCTAACAAATACAAGGGTAGTTGGGAATAGGGAGAATCCAAACATTCACATGGTAATCCCAAAGGGCAACACCCATAGAGGAAGGACAAGACAGAAATAGACCAACCTTCACACAGACTGAAAAACGGCTTTGAATGAGCTGAAACTGAGAATGGACTAAGGTTACCAGTCCCTATAGTAACTGTCTGCCATGGGCCAAAGTAAATCTTTTCAAGAGAAAGATAACAACATCCAGAATGTGGAGGTATCTTTATAGTTTCCTAAAATAAGTTAAGCCCAATTTTAGTATAAAAAATAATAGGACATAACCAGGAAAAATACTAAATGATCAAATGTTCAAAAAAAGAAGAAAGAAAGAAAAAAGACAACATAAATAGACACAGGAGGACAAGAGTTAGCAGGCCTTGGTTTAAAAAAAAACAACAAAACTACTATGGTTAAACAAAGAAAATAGACACATGGCAAATAAGCATATGAAAAGATGCTGCACATTCCATGTCATCAGTGAATTTTGAATTAGAACAATAATGAGATACCACTACACACCTATTTAAATGGCTAAAATCCCAAAACTGAAATACCGAAGTTGGTGATAATGCAGAACAATTGGAAATCTCATTTGTGGCTAGCGGGATACTTGGCAGTTGCTTACAAAATAAACATACTTTTACCATACAGTGATCTAGTAATCATGCTCTTTGGTATTTACCCATAGGAACTGAAAAGTTATGAAAAGTTATGAAAGTAAGAGCCTTTACAGTGAGAAAATTCTATGATTCTATGGTTTTTCAACTCATTAATTTGTGTAGTTCATCCACTTTACTCATTGTATACACTTAAGTATATTGTTCCTTGAAATGGCCATTCAAAGTTGTTTCCTGTGCCACACACTATGAATGTTAGGGTTGGTCCTGTGTAGATCTTACCCCCATTGAATTAGTATTATCCCTAAACAAGCAACTTTCTTCCATAAGGAACAAAAAAGAGGTTCAGAAATGTCCAAACTAAGTTTTTATAAAACTGTGTTATCAAATCTTATTTATCAAAAAACTTCAAACATAGCAGTATGAGTTCCCATATACCCTTTACTCAGCTTCCCCAAATGTTAACATTTTATATTACTAGAGTATAATTATTGAAAGCAGAAAGTTTACATTGTCACAATGCTACTAACGATTTATAGACGCGTATTCAAATATTGCCTATTGTCTTGTGGTCCAGATTCAAATCTAGGATCCCTTATTGCATTTGCTTGTCATATCTCCCCATTCTTCTCTAATCTAGGATAGTTCCTCAGTCTTTTTTTGTCTGTTATGACCTTGAACTAATGGAAAATCTTATCCAGTCATTTTGTAGAATTTTTCTCAAATAGGGTTTGTTTGATATTTTCTCATGGTTAGACTGAGGATATGAATTTCTTGACATGAACACATCAGGAGAGATATTATGCCATTTTCAGTACATATTAGAGGTACAAACAAATCTGTATGTCTCACTACTGGGGATGCTAACTTTGATGACTTAGTTATAATGATAGCTGCAAAATCACTATTTTTCCCTTTGTAATTATTTGAAATTGTTCAAATATTCTGCTTCTTGTTTAATTTTCCCATACTAATTTTAGCATCCATCAATAATTTTTGACTCCACCAGTTACTGTGGTGTTTGATGGTTGTTCATTTTCTATTCCCATCATTCCCTCTACATTTATTAACTATAATTTGAGTATAAGAAAGAGCTGTTCTTCTCGTTCATTTATGTATTTATCTGGTTATTTGTTCATATATATACATACATCAGTGTGAACTTGTGGATATTTATTTTATTCTACGGGTTAAAATTTATTACTATCATTAATAGTTTTGTTTCTCAAAGTGTTCCATATTTGGTCACTGGTACTCCTTCCAGCTGTCTCCTATATTTTTCCTACATGACCATACAATTTTTGGAGTAATATCTTACTTTCTGACACCACAAAATGCTCCAGACCCATCTTTTACTTTCCTCTGTCTCAGCCTTGAATCAGTCATTTCTCCGTGAAGTTCTTGTTCCTTGCATTAATAATGGTATTCAGAAACCAGAATCTTGGTATGAGGTGGATTTACCACTATCCAAGCTACCTCATTGTGTTTTCAGCAGAGAGAGCTGAAAAAATATATACGAATACATAAAAATATACAAGTATCTCTATTTTCATATTATCTATCTGGGTGTGTGTGTATACACACACACGTGTGCACACACACACCTTATCTATCATCTGTCTACCTACATATATATATAACTTCAAATTGATATATGAATTCAAATTGATACCTTGATTCCAATCCAACACCACAGGGTTTATTCTAGCCTCCCTTACCCTTTCCTTATTTGTCACTCTTTAACAATTAGAAACCTGATTCTCATTATTTGCAGTCTATTTAGTCATTTGCTCAATTCTGGAATACACATAAAATATTTAAAAATCATTAACCTGTACGCGTGTGAAAAATAAATTTACTAACAAGTTCAATATTTGTGTACATTTTTTTTTGTCTTTAGCTTTTCAGTATATATTCTGCATGGTTAATTACAGTATATTAAAATACTGTTTTCCAAAGTTACTTAGGTTAGCTCTTTCCCACCTCCTTCAGTGTGTTTTTTTTCTTCTGCAGTGTGAGAAAATCCAGTACTTTGTGTTCAACTCAGACTACCAAACCAGAAGTTCTAGCAGAAAAGGTGATAATCCATATGTGCAATAAGATCCCCAGGTGATTCTTTTCATTGGAGAAATATGAGGAACGCTGCTTGACGTCTCTACAACTAAGATGTCTAAAATGAAACTTCAATTATTCCTTCTTCCAAACTGTCCCATCCTGCAAATCTTTTCTTCCTCAGTGAATGGTGCCATGATTCACACAAAAACTAACTCAGTGCAAAAACCTGGGAATGGTCCTCAATTCCTTCCTTTTCTTCACTTTCTGCATAGACTGCATCATTAGGTCCTCTGGAATCTCATCTCTCTCTCTCTCTCTCTCTCTCTCTCTCTCTCTCTCTCCCTCTCATCACATACATAATGTTTCTCTTCATCTTCATTGCCACCATCTTAGCCACTACCATTTCTCCTTTGCTCTACTTGAACAGCCTAGTGTCTACACAACTATCTTTTCATTTAATTGCTTTCTCTTGCATCTAAGATAAAGTCGAAATCCTTAGCCTTATAGATTCTGGCCTTGCCTTTTCTTGTAAGATGTATTTTCATACTTATAAGTACAGGCACACTCACACGCACACACATATAGTTGGTATTGTTAGTTTAGGTTTGGTTTGCCCTCCCATCCTAGCATGAGAAAATTAAGAAACAAAGTCAAACCAAAAAAAAACTTTAAAAATAAATTTGAATAATATCCTTTCCCTCCAGAACATTTCTCTAAAGCAGTATTATCATTAATGGCAGTACAGACCAGAATTTTTTCCCTTAGACATAAAGGCATGGTGAAGAAGTCACATTAAAAACTGGAATCTAAGCTTTCAATGTCAAATTCTGTCTCTAATCTTCTGCAGTAAGCCATAATGATTAAAGTATAGGAATCTGAATCAGAGGTCTGGTTTAGTATAATCTTTTTTGTAATAAGCTTTGTACCTTAGACAAGTCATTTATCTCTCCATTCCTTAATTTCTTCATTTATAAACGGAGACGTTAAGAGTATTGATATTCAAGGCTAATGAAAAAAGAATGCATCTAAGTACTGTATCAAACACTTTAAAAAGTAACGAGTTCAGGTTCTCTGCCGATTTTTAAATTGGAATATCTGGGGGGTTTTGATATTAAATTGTATGATTTCTTTAGATAATTTGGATATTAACTCCTTATCAGATATATCATTTGAAAAAATCTTTCATTCAGTAAGTTACCTTTTCATTTTGTGATGGTTTTCTCCTCTCTGCAAAAGGTTTTCAGTTTGATATAATCACACTTGTTTAATTTTACTTCTGTTGGCCATGCCTGAGGAGATAGACCCCCAAAAAATATTGCTAAGATCGATGTCAATGTATTTTTCCTAGGGGTTTTATGGTTTCAGGTCTTAAATGTGAGTCTTCAATCCATTTTAAATTTATGTTTATGTATAGTGTAAGGAAATAATTCAGTTTCACTCTTTTGCAAGTAGTTGTCCAATTTTCCTAACACCATTTATTGTCTTTATTTCATTGTATGTTCTTGCCTCCTTTGTTGTAGATTAATTGATCACATAACTGTGGGTTCATTTCTGGGCTCTCTATTCTATTCCACTGACCTATGTGTCTGTTGTTATGCTAATACCATACTGTTTTGATTACTATAGCTTTGTAGTATAGTCTGAGATCAGTGCATGTCATACCACCAGCTTTGTTTTTCTTTCTCAATATAGCTTTGGTTATTGGAGGTTTTTTGTTTGTTTGTTTGGATGATTCTATACAAATTTTAGGATTATTTGTTCTAATTCTGTGAAAAATACCATTGGTATTTTGATCGGGGTTACATTGCTTTGGGAATACATACAAATGACCAAAAGACACATGAAAAGATGCTCAATATCACTAATCATCTGGGAAATGCAAATCCAAACCACAGTGGGATATCACCTTACACCTGTCCGAATGGCCATCATCAAAAAGGGAACCCTTGTGCACTGTTAGTGGGAATGTAAATTGGTGCAGCCACTATGGAAAACAGTACAGAGGTTCCCCCAAATGTTAAAAATAGAATTACCATATGATGCAACAGTTCAACTTCTGAGTATCTATCCAAAGAAAACAAAAACACTAATAAGAAAGGATGTATGCACCCCTCTGTTCATTGGAGCATTACTTATAATAGCCAAGATATGGAAGAAACTAGTGTCCATAAATAGATGAATGGATAAAGAAGATGTGGTGTACATATACACATATATATAATGAAATATTACTTAGTCCTAAAAAAGAATGAAATATCTTCACTTGCAACAACATGGATTGACCTAGAGTACTAGGTGTGCTAAGTGAAATAAGTCAGACAGAGAAGAACAAATACTGTATGATTTCACTTATATGTGAAATCTAAAAAAATAAAGCAAAGAAAAGAAAACAGAAACAAACTTGTAGATACAGAGAACAAACTGGTGATTACTAGAGGGGAAGGGGGATGGGGACTGAGAGAAATAGGTGAAGGGGATTAAGTGGTAGAAATCTCCAGTTATAAAATAAATGTCTTGGGGATGCAATCTACCGCATGAGGAATATAGTCAATAATACTGTAATAATTTTGTATGGTGATATATGGTTACTAGTCTTATCATGGTGACCAATTCAAATGTATTTAGATGTTGGATCACTATGTTGAACACTTGAAGCTAACATAATATTGTATGTCAACTCTACTTCAATAAAAAAGTGACCAGTTAACATTAATTGGTATTATAATTACATTTTCTCTGCATAAAGGCACATTTTATTGATTTTTTCATTATAAAGTATAAAAGTACCTTTTACTTTCAAGATGAGTTCTAAGATTACTTGTTAATGTTAATATGGTAACTTAAAAGACCTCTAGATATAATTTAATTTTAATTGCCTAACACAAATATGTCTGATATTCACCAGTATGAATTCAAACCTATTAGTAAAGATGTCAAATGAGTCACCAAAACATTTTTGTTTATTGCCTCTCATTGAACCCTAAATGCTAACAAGACTTTTTGTTGGAATGAGGGATCAAAATTTTATACTCTTTAAGAACTAATGCCATAGCTGTTTTATTTTTATAAATAAAGCTCTTCCTGTTTACTTTGTAGTGTACAATTTTTGAATGGCCTGGAAAGAGAAAAATTATTCTTTGGGCTGACAAAAATGATAAAGAGGCTCATTGCTGATGAAGGGAAGAAGACAAAGAAGAATAGAGAAAGAAGGATTCGTTCCTCTTTCAAAAGGGGGGCAAGATACTAGAGCTTTCTGCAGGGAAACTGAAGCACACCTTTCTTTCTGAGATTTGAAAGGAAGAGATGCCCTACGTTGAAATATCTAGAGTATATCTTCCATTTAAAAATGAACCTAGCTAATCATCCAGTGAGGAAGAAAAGAGTAAAATAGCCTTTGATCAAGTCCTTTCTGTGGTGTTAAATGCAACTAATTATAATGAATATCACATATCTAATGAGTTCAAGAATTCCCCTTGGAAGAATCGGTCTGTCCTTTACAAAAAAGAGAGTTCAAGTGAGTTATTTGCATTTGGTAGGGAAGCTCTACTGTCTAAATCATACTCATTTAAAGGTGAAGTTCAGGGCTTCCCTGGTGGCACAGTGGTTGAGAGTCCGCATGCCGATGCAGAGGACACAGGTTCGTGCCCCGGTTTGGAAAGATCCCACATGCCGCGGAGCGGCTAGGCCCGTGAGCCATGGCCGCTGAGCCTGCATGTCCGGAGCCTGTGCTCTGCAACGGGAGAGCCCACAACACTGAGAGGCCTGCATACGGAAAAAAATAAAAGGTCCAGTTCAAAGTCTGCCATAATTTGTTATTATATATGTAATTTTTGAATGTAATATACAGTTATATATGTATATAACATCAACAAGAAAGTGACCCACTTTAGAGTCAAGAAAATATATAGGTGAAGTGTAAAAGTGTTGGAATAGATATACCATAACAGTAACAACACAACAAAACAAGACAACAACAGCAAAACTGGAGTGGCTAAGAAAATATCAGAAAAAAATATATTTTAAGATGAACATTTTTACTAGAGACAAAGATATTTTAAACTGATAAAATGATTATACCATCTAGAATGTATAATAATTATAAACTTTTATGCACCTAACAACAGAACTTCAAAATACATTGAAGCAAAATCAACACAACGGAAAAGAGAAACAGACAGTTCTACAATAATAGTTGGATACTTTAATACCTTTCTTTCAATAGCAGAACAGACAGAAAATCAACAAGAAAAAAAAAAACTTGCACAACATTATCAATCAACTAGACCTAACAGCCATCTATAAAACCTTCCACCCAACAGCGTCAGAATATACATTCTTTTCCAATGCACATGGATATACTATATGCTAGGCCATAAAACAAATTTCAGTACTTTTAAAGGATATAAACAATACAAAGAGTGCTCTCAGATGACAACAGAATGCAATAAGAAATCGTTAACAGAAAGAAATTTGTTGAAAATCACAAATGGAAATTCAACAATATATTCCTAAATAATTCATGGGTCAAGTAAGAACTCATAAGGGGAATTAGAAATAATTTTAGATGAAGTAAAAGGAAAGTATAACATGTTAATATTCGATTGGTCGCACATAGTCTTTTGAAAAGCAGAGGGGTTAGACAAAGAGATCTAAATTAATTAAAAAATCATTTATTATTCTGGGAATAAAAAGAACTGGGCTTAGTCTCAGTTTTGCCTTTCTTTATCTTTGTGTCTGTTGATCATCTTGGAATAGTCATTACATAGCCAGAATACAGTTGCCATCTCAGGAATCAAATACTGTTATCTCTAGGGCTACCATAACAAGATACCACAAACTTGTTAGCTTAAAAGAACAGAAATTTATTTTATCACAGCTCTAGAGGCCAGAAGATCAAACTCAAGAGTGTTGAGAGGGCCATGTTCTTTCTGACGCCTCGAGGGGAGGATCCTTCTTTGTCTTAACCAGATTCTGGTGGTGGCCATCAATCACTGGTGTTGGCATTTTTTGATTTGCAGCTGCATCACTCTGGTCTCTTCCACTGTTGTCACATGGAATTGTCTCTGTGTGTTTCTGTCTCTGGAAACAATTTAAATAGAAATTTCTATTTTTAAAAAACAAACTGTTGATTACTATGCTCTATTTAGATAGTTCCTCTAACCCACACCCAGTTCCATTTCCCCATATGTATTTGAGAAGGAAAGAGGAACTCCTGTGAGCTATCCTATTGGAAAAAATCAATGATACAGTGCTTTACTAGAGATGCCTCTTACCTAAAATATTTGAATTAAATATAAAATCTGGGGAAATTATCACCCAGTTTCCCTCTTCTAGAGGCATGACCTGAATGATAGGCAGCAGAATATTTTATACCCGTGAGGTTTGCTGACATTATTGATTTGATCCAGAATCTGTATTTTCTCTCTAAAGAAAACAGTATTCTCTCTTTCCTTTCTTTAATTTATAATGTTGATGTCTTAAGATTATTGTCAGAGAGGATGCTTGTAGTTCAAATGATTTGGCTGTATTTCACCAGTATTATTACAAGATAGTCAAACAATGGCTGGGCTCCAGTATAGACCTCGGTCCCTTTGTTCCACTGGGATACGGATGTGAAAGCCACTGTTTCCTTATATTCCAAAGACCAAATAAATAAAACAAATAAATAAACACAAAAAAACAAGTAAATGAAACTATCTTAAAACCAACTCTCTTTTCTTCCTCATCCATGTTAATTCTCTTCTACCTAAAATTACTTCCTGGAAGTGATTTTTATGTTTCTTAGAGCCTCTTTATGTATATATCCACACTAATGCATATAAAACTGTTCCTTGTAGATCTTTTACTTTTTCCATTTGAATAATTATTTTCACATGTCGTATAGAGTTTATCCATTGTCCTAGATATGCATTTCTCCTGTGTATTTGAGCATCATAGGAAGATAAATTCTACTCTTGAAAATGTTAACTGGTGACTGAGACACAGAAAGCTATTCTTCTTACCATTTTTCAATAGTGAGTAGTAGATTCTGTAGGGGTGGAATTTTAAGATGTAAGTATACTGTTTTTCTACACTCCAATTACGTTCCCCTTATCATAGAAATTGACCAGTGAAGTGTGCTGCTGACTTTTCAGAATCCATGTACATACAATCCATTAAGTTATTAGATATAACGTTGGTCAGAAAAGCATACTGTGAAATGTTGCTTTTATTTAAACTCCCACTATTTTCACTCCATGGTTTCAAGATTTGACTTCTTTATTGCCCTCTGGTGGTGGGCTCTGTGAACTGCATATTTACGGGTCTGGGGCACGTATCTTCCCGGAGGTATTCAACTCCTCAGGGACAAGCTAAAGAGTAGATGATAAGAAGCATTCAGATTTATTAAAACTAATTACGAATATCAGTAGCCTGACTGTTGTTTCTAAAAATATAAAATATTTATCCTTCTGTTGTCAAACAACCATATTTCATGAAAAGAAGTATAAATCCTTTTTTGCTTGCAATAAAAGAACAATAATTGAGGGTATTCTTCATTTGGACCAAATACCTTCTCTGAAAATATAAGTGAAAATAGGAGTTGAACTTTCCAAAATATTCTTTAGTAAATAAAACTCCACATATAATTTCAAATTATCATTTAATTTTACCCTAAATTTAAATATCTATATTGACTTAAATGCTGTCCTCTGTAATTTCGGATGATTCCCTCCTTTATATCTTCTTCCTCTCTTCAACAAATAAAATACATATGAATGCCTAACATGAGGTAGGGTATTCTCTGTGAAATAATGATGTTGGGATACTTGATTTTGACTTAGCAGAGGGGTTGAGCCTCTGTGTTGGTGAATTCTCCCCAGATGGTGCGTGTGGAGAGGGTCAGGCATATCTCTGTGCTCCTGAAGTTTTCTCTGTGAAACTGTCAACCTCCAATATCAGAAATAACTTCCTTCGTGAGAAGGGATTTTCAGACATGAAAAGTTTTCTCTTAAAGTGCAAGTATTTTTAAACTCTATAAAATATAGAGCATTATAAATTTTCTTTAGTTACTACAAGCTGAATTTTAACTGAGAAGACTGGGAAGTCCATGTATGTGTACATGCATGCATGCATGCATGTTTGTGTGCTACACGTGTGTGTGTGTGTGTGTGTAGGTCTACTGAGGATACAGAACATATTCTGGACATGACAGAGCAGTGGTGTATCAGAAGGGAAAAGAGTATAAAGGACCAGCTTCACCTGCTTAATTTGTCCCCTGACCTGGTGTCGTCTTATTTTCCACCATCCTTTGCTGATCTGTATACTAAATACCCAGGGCTCCTGGGTACCTCCAGGTACCTCTGTAAGTTTTACAAGCCTATCAATATCCCATGTACAGTGGATGGAACCTGGACTTTTTGCCCATATAGTTTTCCTTTCCCTCAGAGTTTTCGTCTGAGCTATGTCATGGGGTAGGTACTGTTGTGAAAATTTGTGCTCACTTGTTAAATAGAAACTACTCATTGAACTGTTTAAACAAATAAACAGTATCTTGAGTCAATTGCAGGGCACCTCCAGTCTCCACAAAGCAGAGTTACTTTGGGACAGGAAGTTCGTTTAGTTTCCCCTTAAATCAAAATACAAAGTTACTGAGCAATTGTAGGACCAACCCTGTAGTTGCAAACTTGGGAAGAGATCACAGGATTCTGTCATCGTCTGCTTATCCCCTTATTGGGACAGCAAATAGCTCAATAGTTCTTATACTGAAGTCAAAACGAAGAATAATACCGGAACAAAGTCTGCATTGAAAGTCTGTGTCTTATTTTTATTTTCTCTTGGCACATAGTAGGTAACTGTTAAATGTTCTCTTGATAAATGTGAAAAACACACAAGGTACTTCATCTACTAGGGGTCATAAAATTTCAACTTTTCTTTTGGTGTAGGGGTTGATGATGAAAAGTTTGGAAACTTCTGATCCATGTTAATGTTCCTGCTTTGAGAACTGCAGGGTGCAGCTTTTAGATGGAAAAAGTTGCCAAGAGGACCAGAAGTAGAATAAAGGCATTTATGTAATTCTTCCTTATAGTTTCATTTATTGGTTTTCAGCATCTAACTTTGAAAAGTTGCCTGAGGCTGCCTAGGGTCTGCAATAAGGATCACAGCTGTGCTGTCCTACCCCCTCCCCACACGTGGGAACAGAACCTACCCAGCAGTGCTAATAGAGGCCCATGGCTTTCCGCCCACCTCCGCCCACTGCTCAAGGCAGTGGCTTTTTTCTACCAGCCTCACCCTTCTCCATGTGAATCTTTTTCTTCTTTCCAGTTTTATTAAGATGTAATTGACATGTAACACTGTATAAGTTTAAGGTGTACAGCATCATAATTTGATACATGTATATATTGCAAAGTGATTACCACAATAAGGTTAGTTAACACATCCATGACCTTACACAATCAATTACCTTTTGTGTGTGTGTGTGTGTGTGTGTGTGTGTGTGTGATGAGAACATGTAAGATCTACTATCTCGGAAACTTTTGAGTATGCAATAGAGTGTTGTTAACTATAGTCACCATGCTGTACATCAGACTCCCAGGATTTATTCATCTTATAACTGGAAGGTTATACCCTTTGACCAACAACTCCCCATTTCCTCCACTCCCCAGCCCTTGACGGCCACCATTCTACTCGGTTTCTGTGAGAGCAGCTTAGATTACACGTAAAAGTGAGATTATGCAGTGTTTGTCTTTCTCTCTCTGACGTATTTCACTTAGCATAATGCCCTCAAGGTTCATCCAAGTTGTTGCAAATGGCAAGATTCCCTTATTTTTTAAGGCTGAATAACATTCCATTCTACATATGTGCCATATTTTCTTTATTCATTTGTCTGTCAATGGACACTATAGAAACAGAAACTCACTCAGTTCCTACAAGTGTCCAAGGTAACAATAGACAAAATATGGATGTTGGTGGGTGTAGATCCAGGCAGTAGGTTAGACTACATCCCACAGGCAGGAAGGCCGCTATTTTAGGAGGAGCTGCCTTGAATATGAATCAAATAATAATTGATTTATATATCACCAGTTCAGAACTAACTCATCTGTTTTCAACACCTCACCATAGATATGAAATGAGAATGAGTGGAAAAAGAGGCTTCTGAAGGCAAACAGTCATAAAACCCATTATTATTCTGTAAAAAGGAGACTATACAGTCTTACCTTCAGAACCTCAACTCAAACAAAGACATGTAGCAGCCTTAGTAGGATATAATCGCAACAGAAAAAATACAAGCAGAAGGCAGAGGAAAAAGAAGTGCCATTTGGTATGGGAATAAATAGCTCTGTATGTCTCAAAAGCCTCCTATAAACATGTCTGGGTGTCAATATAGTGTAATAATTAATATCCATAAACCCTGAGTCTTAAGAAAAAAGAACTGTATCTTTTGCTTTCTTTTAGAAAGGGACAGAAAGGTAACTATATTTGCTTTAATAAATACAGAGACTTAGTGCACTTAAATATTTGATCAACTAATTTAAAAAATGTTTCTTACAGTATACATCATTTTCTGATGAAACGGGTAAAATAAGGTTCTAGGGTGTGAGGAGGGCATGCGGTATTCTACACATTTTCTTTTCTGTCCTTTTGTAGCTGAATATCCTTTTCCAGGCCTAAAGAAGTAGTAAAATTATGCACCTAAGATTGAATAAAAGGTTTCATAGACATATTTTACATATATGCCATTAGATTTCCACAGAGTTATTTCAGGCTGCTGACAGGTTGCTTGCTTGAGCTGAGACCCCTCTAAACAAAGCCCAGGAAGAAGCTAACAACTGTGAAAGCCAACTTATTTATTCTGTGAGTAACTTGGCTGCAGAGCAGACTAATTACCCCTTTAACCACACTGTTTGAACTCATTGTACTTATCTGGGAATCACTATTCTGAAAGTAGAGAAGGGGACTAGGGAAGTTAAAAGAGACAAAAGATCTAAATATGGTCTCTTTGCAGAATCTCAAAGGTCAGGCAACAGGCTTCTTTCTGATGGTTTTAAAAAGAGAAGATGAGCTGTGGTTTAAAGGTCCACTTTGGAATTCAAATTCTACCTCAGGTGTAGCCTGAATGCTAGTCTCCACCTTGAGTGAATCACTGAAGGATCATTTCTCAGCACATAGTCAGTGTTTGTTAAATTTTCATATTATTTTATCCCAGTGAATAATATTGCTGAGGGATTTTGAAACTATTAAATTCCGCCAAAGGACTTGATTCTGTAATGATACCAAACCTTGGAAAATAAAGGAAGTAGAGATTGGTGAATCCTTGACAAATTATTAGAGTTGTAACTGATTGTTTCATAAGGAAAGATAGGGAATGGATCACTTAGGAAACTGAATGAATACTTTGAATCTCATCTATTTCTGTTAAAACTACAGGTTAGTTGAGCTCAAAAATTGTAGGTATAAAAATTGTGTTTTTTGGTAATAAAATTTGTTTTAACCCTTGTCTCAATTATGCATTTAAATGTTGACCAATTCACAAGTAACTGTTTACAGTCGATGGATTGGCCAGTGGCTTTGGGATCATTCATTTTATAGTCTGGGATTTCCAGTGTGATCTTTATTTTCCCATTTATACTCTATTTCATACATTTTATTAGCAGTAGTAGTAGAAATAGTAGTAGTAGTATCATTATTATTTAGTTAGAGTAGAAATGTTTCTATAACTTCTTACGATCAGACATATACTAAACAACACACATTTTGAAAGCACTGGTGTTGGAGTAAATTCGATGTTGATGAGACTAGTCACTGCCCTTAAAGGAGCTTGTCTTCTAGTTGGAAAGATGTGACATATACAATAATCTGAGGCATTAAGTAAATACATGGGTCTGAGGGCAGAAGATCCTGAAGGAAGCAAGCTACAAAGAACTCATTTTGAATCCTGGCATTAATATTGGCAGATCTCCTCACACCTTTTTACGACAGTTATAGACAAAGCAAGTAAGACTGGAGAATACACTGCAATGGCCCAACTAAGATTTAACGTCATTTCAGCCTAGGGGATTCTTTCTAGGCTTTGAGTATATGATAATTTAAATGCTACCTAAATAGTAAATTTACTTTAATGCTGACAACGTAGAAAAGATACTTTGCTGCAAAAGTATACACAGTAGTAACAGGTGGATTTTGGAAGAAACTAATATTTTGTCTTATACTGGTAACTACACTATTGCCCCAGACCTAGCAGCAGCCTTTACTCTTTGTTGTTTTCTTCTAAGACTGAAGAGCCTCTTTATTGTTTGTGCTGATTTTTTCCCACCAACAGATCTCAGAGCAATCTGAGTGCACTGGCCAGTTGGGACAAAATTATCATTAGAATTCTTGGCTAGAGAAGAAAGCTCCTAATTTAAGAATGGCTTTTTGCCTTCTGAGAGCTCAGAAGAGCACATTGCAAGCCATCTACATTTATAAAACATGTTTTAGTATGGAAAATTTCAAACATCTACAGAAATAAAGAGAAAGAAGTAGAAACTTTCATCCATTGTTCTCATCAAATGTCCATTTCAGGCCAATAGATTGTCTCTGCACCCTCTCTTACTACTACCACCATCATCCCCAGCAATTTTAAAGCAAATCCCAGATTTCTTTTTCTCAGTGAAAACGTCAGTATCCATATTTCTAAAATGCAAGAACTGCCCTTTTTAAGCTCAACTATGTCATTATCACACATCCGCAAATAATAATGATTCCTTAATATCAACAAATAGCCAGTCAGTTCATGTTTCCTTGATTGTCCTCTAAATGTATTTTTATTTTAATAACCATTATTTATTTGATTGCTGATCCAAACACAATTTCTTTTAAAGTATAGGTTTAAAAGAACTCAGTTTGCTCATTTTTCTTGCAAGTATTTGTCCTTGAATTCAAAGCATTCATCCAGTAGGGTTCCCAACTGTCTGGATTATGCTGATTGCATCCCCTTTCTGCTTATATGTTTATCATGCTCCTTTGGTCCATGTATTTACTGTCAGTTGGTAGATAGATCTAGAGCACTGACATAATTCAGGTGTGATTTTTTTGTCAAGTTTACTTCATAGATAATACTGATGAATTCCAAAAGGAACTATAAAGTGTCTGTCTTACTGTGACGTTGCAGCCATTAATGATCAATGTCTAGATCCATTAATTTATTAAGGGTACCAAATGGTGATATTCTACTAACTAGATGATTATTCATTTACTAGCTAGAACATTATTTCATCAACTACTTGGTTGCCCTGAGTTACAGTTTAATTAGGAAAGGAAGAATAAATGTTTCTTTTATTTTATTTACCAGTTTTACAAAAAAAGAAAAAACAAGAGAGAGAAAGGTTGACTCTTCCAAAGATGACTAATGAGGTATTTTCTTGCTTTGTTGTTGTTTTCAGTGAGGTTGTTATAAATATCGATGCAGAGATTGTCCCCTCTTAGGTTCACGGATCCTGTTCAAGTTGGCTCCTGAGTCCTTTCCACACAACCACAGTAGTCTTTGAAGTCTTCCCAGCTCTCTTATATGACAAGAGGTACCAGGAACATCTTGTTCGTTTCTTATGCTGGATTTGAAATCAGCTGTTTCTCCAAGGAGACATTATCCACTGTGTTTATTCAAACTTGTGTTCCTTCTAGTTTAACCTTCTCTCGAGACATGATTTTTTTTAAACAAATTACTTACTGAATTTTTCACCTTTTCAAATCTTGCTATTCTCCAATCACTTCATTTCTGAATTTTTCTAATTTCTTTTATGTTTTTCTTAAAACCAGTTTCTATTCCTTTGAAAATTTCTTTTACTTTTTCCGCAATATCAGGCAATAAATTTCATTTGTTCTGTGGACGTGTCTTTCTGTGACGTTTTCAGGATTTGCTGGAACTTTCTTTTCACCCCTCTTTTTTCTTTTTTTTTCTCACTGATTTTCTACAGGATGTGAATGGAATACTCTTCTGTCGCTCATTTTTAAATGAAATAAGTTTCCACTTTAGGAGGGAAACATAGATCAGAATATAATTTCTAGCTTCAGAACTCCAGGGCTCACTATCTTCTATTATTTTCACAACATAATTTTTTTTATTTATTTATTTTTTGCGGTACGCAGGCTTCTCACTGCTGTGGCCTCTCCCGTTGTGGAGCACAGGCTCCGGATGCGCAGGCTCAGCGGCCATGGTGCACGGACCCAGCCGCTCCGCGGCATGTGGGATCTTCCCAGACCGGGGCACGAACCTGTGTCCCAGCAGGCGGACTCTCAACCACTGCGCCACCAGGGAGGCCCCACAACATAATTTTAAAAAATGACCTTAAAATTTCTAAAATCTTCCTCCTCGGCCCTCCTATGCCCATTTACCCAGGCCTCCTCTTTCCTGTCCTTGTTGAGTATGGGGATTTGTTCTGGAATGGTGCTTTGGTTTGATAGGTGTCAAGGTTTCACAGACCCCAGAACACTTGGCATCCTCAGAACATTTCAAAGTTCTTGCACTCAGCTGCAAAGTGGAGCCTGCAACATTCACTCCCGGTTTCTGCCGCTGTTCTCAGTGAGTTTTTCAATCTCAGTGAGTTCATGAACCATAGTAACCTTTGGCTCTCCTTAAAGAGAGAGAGAGTCCTTCCCTCGTCTTCCTCCCACACACCTTGGGATACACATATGTAGGTCTTTTTCCTGTTGTTGGTTTGTTCCTACCTGGCTGTATGTTGCAGTTAATGTGGACACCTTGTTGTAGATGTTGTCTGTGGGTTTTTGATCTTGCTATCCTAGATGCTTTTCTTTCTTCTTTGTGGGGGTGGGGGGTTGTGTATTTAGGGGAGGGGTGGCATATTCAGGGATAAAAATCTTCTCTGTAGCCACCACCATTTCCCCAGAATCCTCTGCCATTAATATTTAAAACAAAATCATGGGAATCATTATCCGGATCCTTAGGATAATCATTACACTGTATCTGTCTTTTTTCCAGGCTTCAAGCTGCCTGTGGCTCGCCACGTTAGTATACTGACATGACTGGGCAATGCCTAATTTGATGGGCTCTTTCTGTACTACCTTCCTCCTAATCATGACAGTCTTGTACGCTATACATAGTCTTCTTCACTGATAGGGAATTTAGAAAATACAGGAAGCCATGGGTTTAATAGCTGAAAGTGGAATTAATGTGTTCTTTTTCTCAGGTAAAATATCATAAGACTCCTTAGGCCAAAGTTGTAAAATGAAATCGCAACTTTCCTGGAATCATTTTGCAAACGTGAATGCCCACATAAAGTACACTAGGACTTGAATCCAAGGAATAACACATTTTTAGAGCCTCCAAATGTATAAACTTAGTACAATTCTGCATTACTTCTTAAGGCAACTGAAGAAAATAATTTTGTGATCAAATAAATATTGATTTTATTAACAGTTATTTTAAAAGTTTACAAAACTTATAAAAAATGTTAAGGCTCTATCAGCCTCATCAGTTGTTAATTTCTTTTCTAGAATCTTGGATTAAGGAACAGTCGTTTGAGGGGAAACATGGTATAAAATGGGAAGATAATCTAACAGTAAAGATAGTTATATCTCTTCCTGTGTGATGAACTACTCCTAAGCTTGGTGGTTTAAAACAGCAGGCACTTTATCTCCTCACAATTTGTGAATCAGCAGAATGGGCTGGGATCTCCTGGGTGGATCTATCTTGCTTTCACCTGAGGTGACTACTGAGGCTGCCATCATCTGGTTGCTGGACTGGGGCTGGTTGCTTTCACATGTCTGGCCATTGGTGCTGGCTGTGGCCTGTGCCTAGTCTCCACTAGGTTAGCCAGGCTTCCTAACATGTCAGGTTTCCATGAGGACAAGCCCTAAAGCACGAGTGCTCTTCAAGCTTCAGCTCTTGATATGCCATTGGGCCAAAGCAAGTCACGTGACCAAGCCCAGGTCAAGGTGGAACAAAACTACACAGGGTGAGAAAACGGGGGGAGGGGCATTTGCACTGGGGGTCAGTAGTCTAACAAACTGCTGCAATAACTCTATAAAGAAAAACACCCCGGAGGACAACTGGTAAAAAATGAATGTGTGCGGGGTGGGGTGGGGTTTGGCATAGGGGGGCAAAGGCAGTAAACAGAGGCTACCAAAATCTGAAGATTCTGGAATTTTTGGAAAATCCACTGGGATTAAAGGAGTTACACAACCATGTTCTGACACCAGAAGAAAGGTGCCAGTTGAGCATCAGGGAAGTCTAGCGCTCTTCCTCCATCGCATCAATTTTCACGTTTCTTTGACTCAGCATATTTGTAGAATGAATCATGACTTTCTATAAATTTTTAATTCAGTTTTTCAAAGAAATAGTGACCTCGCTTCTATCTGCTGTGCCGCAAAAATGCCGTAGAAAAAAATTCCTTCTGTTAAATCGCTCACTAGGTGAAACTGTATGTGTAACCTAGTACCAAAGAGGTATTAAGAATCGCCACAGCCGAGCCGGCCCTCCGCATCACGCACCCTATAGCAGCCAGTGGGTGAGCCGGGAGTCGAGGAGGTCACCGTGGGAAGGAGGGGCACGGGCAGCGTGGCAGCCTCCTTCCGTCTCCGTGGAGCCACCTCCGGCCTCCGGTACAGGGAGTCGTCTGCAGCAACCAGTGGTGGCCAGCCTTGCAGCGCTGTGTTCTAGGTCAGTAGCTTCCAAGACTCCAGTTGGATTCATTGGAGTAGGCAACGTGGGGAGTCCAGTGGCAAAAGAGCTCATGAAACATGGCTAGCCACTCACCATTGTTGATGTGTTCCCTGATTCATGCAAAGAGCTTCTAGATGCAGATGAACCCTGTAGTGTCTTCTGCAGGGGATGTAGCCGAAAAAGGTGACAGAATTATTACAATGCATCAATGCACTAGAAGCTTATTGTGGAGCAAATGGAATTCAAAAAAAAGTGAAGAAAGACTCACTATTAATAGATTCCAGTACTGTTGATCCTATGGTTTTCGGAGAATTGGCCAAAGAAGTTGAGAAAATGGGAGCGGTTTTCACGGATGCCCCTGTTTCTGGTAGTGTGGGAATGGCTCGATCTGGCCACCTCACACTTAGGATGGGAGGGGTTGAGCTGCTGTGGTGCATGGGCTCCCATGTGGTGCATCGTGGAGCTGTTGGGACTGGCCAGGCTTCGAAGATCTGCAAAAACTTGCTGCTGGCTATTAGTAGGATTGGAACTGCTGAAGCTATGAATCTGGGACTCAGGTTAGGGCTTGACCCAAAACTCTTGGCTAAAATCCTAAATACGAGCTCAGGACAATGTTGGTCAAGTGACACTTATAATCCTGTACCTGGGGTGATGGATGGAGTTCCCTCGGCTAATTACTATCAGGGCGGATTTGGAGCAACACTAATGGCTAAGGATCTGGGATTAGCATGAGACTCTGCTACCAGCACAAAGAGCCCAGTCCTTCTGGGCAGTCAAGCCCATCAGATCTGCAGGGATGTTGTGCGTGAAGGGCTACTCAAAAAAAAAAGACTTCTCATCCGTGGTCCAGTTTTTGCAAGAGGAGGAGACATTCTGAGTTTGCCCTCTGGCTGTGAACACTGAAACATTGAAACCAAACTGTGTCTTGGAGCCCCTTATGGCTCACTCCACAGGAAAATGGGCTTAATCAAAGGTCAGCTGTCTGCTTTTGAGTGTGTAGGTCAGGGGTTCCCAACCCCTTGGCCTTGGACGGGTACCAGTCCACAGCCTCTTAGGAACCGGGCTGCACAGCAGGAGGTGAGTCGCAAGCAAGCCAACTAAGCTTCATCTGCTGCTCCCTATGCCTCACATTACCGCCTGAACCTCACACACCCCGCCCCCCCTCCCTGGAAAAATTTGCTTCCAGGAAACCGGTCCCTGGTTCCAAAAAGTTTAGGCACCTCTGGTCTAGGTCACAGTAGATCCTGGGATTTTTCACCCATTCTAAACTGCTTATTCTTTTTATCTATTTAGCAAACATATCATCTGTAATTTTTTTCTCTGCAAGCCACTGATGGTAACTGCTAGCTAGCTAGCTGATTGGCCTTTTTCAAAAGTTTGATTCCTAAGCATCTTCAGCTAAAACGCTGCCTACTTCACTCAGGATATTATTTACTCCACTTTACAAATAAAACTAAAATTGTTTTCAACAGGATAAAATCTATCCTCGAGGAAAGAAAAGAAATTGGTGTGAGAAAAGATATTAGAGAAAGGGGAAGTATAGTGAGTTACTACCTGTGTCCCTCAGAAAATTTGTCCTGTTAAATAACCCAGTGGTGATATTCTTGCATTGAGATTACTGGTTTATTTTCTAGGAGTTGTTAAAGCAAGAGAACTCCTTGCTGCATGTTATGTAATTTGGACTCTGTTACATTATCTTGTTGTGCCCCTCTTGTAACAACTTCCCATACTCAGCAAACTTGTTTTTTCATATTTTTGCTTCCTTGTCCATTTTTACTGCATATTTTTTGACTTCAAAAGAATGACATCTTTAGAACTGTTTCAGAGCCAACGATGATATGTGCTTTAGATAATTATTACACTATGCTAAATATAACCATATTCTTTTGAATTCAAATAGATTTCTATGCTGATAAAAAAAGAGAGGCACATTTCATCAATGTTTAAATAGTATCCTTCTTCCTCTAAAACTTAAAATAGGATTCAGTCTGATTGCTAAAGGGTTATTTTCTTCAACAACAAGAGCTGACTTAGGCCATTTCTTGGCAGTGGAATCTGAGCATAGAGGTCCCTGTCTGACTGCCCTTTGTTTCTCACTCACAGTATCCTGGGTGAGTGTAATGGACGGGCGTGCCCTTATGACTTAGCCCACTGCTACTGCTCCTGATGAGGGCTAATGGTGTGGGCCACTTTAAATCTTGCCCAGCAAAGTGCTGACATCTGGGGTTTCCTATCAAGTTTACCAGATATTTCACAGTAATTTCATAATTTACACAACATAAAAACACTGATTTTGAGCTTAGGAAAGCATTTCATTTAAACAGATAGAGAACACTACTCTACAAAATGGTTTAAAATTTGTGAGCAATTGCATTAAATAAACTCTAATATAAATTAATCTAATACAAGTAAACTAATAGTTGCAAAGCTACTGGTTGCTTCAGAAGCGGTGGCTACGGATAACTTCAAAGTTGTTTCCTCAATTCATTAAGAGGAGAAACTATTTGCTGTCAGCTTCTTCTTGGGGAAGCTTAGTTTGATGCTGATTCGCGTTATGAATGTATAGGAACCATTACTGGTTCTTCCTTTCCATATTCAGTGCACCATTATACTTCTATCCTCTTAAGATCTGGATATCTGTTACTGCTACTGTTGGCTGGAGCCTGGGAGGAGGAAAGCTATCAAGAAAAAAGGTCAACAAGTGTTAAAGATTTTTAGCATACCACTGAGCCTTTTTATCAACCATAATCATAAGAAATAATAATTAAAATTACTTATAGCCTGGTCAGTGAGACCTTGAGTAAATTGTGGAAGCATCCATGTTTCATACAGTTTCAGGGGATGGATATTTCCTGTTATTAACTCTATATCCTCTTCAACTGGAACAGAGAGACCTTTCTCTGTTGAAGCAGTTTTGTCTTTTTCCTGGGCATTTTCAGTTTTCTCTTAGGAGAGACTTGTAAAGCTTACATATACAAACTTACACATACACGTATAAAGCAAAGAAGGGATAGGGCAGTCTTGAGAGGACACGGTTTTGTAGCAGGCACACAAGACAGAGCTAATACTCCCTGATTGCATTTGCCTCCCTAGCCCCATCTCCTTTGTGGAAAGCATCAGCATTCTGACTGGTCTCTGCACCCCACTAACTGGACGGAACACTGCATTGGCATTCTTAGGGAGCACTGATGGTCCCTCCGGAAACTGTGGTTAGAGCTTGTGCAGCCAAAGTGCACAGGAAAGAATCAAATATACTTCAGATAACATGCTTACTCTGTTTTGCTTAATTAGCACTTACTCCCTGTAAGAGGCTGATTTCTGCTTTGACAGGGAGTAATCGAACTCGGTATTCACGCAAACCATAAAATTAAAGTTAACATACCTCAGCTTTTCATCCTACTGGAAGAAATGTATGAAATCTAAAGTTATTTTTTAATTGCTGCTGTTTAGAATGCCTGAAGCCCATTTGCTGAACTTGTTAAAGAGCAGTGTTAATGAGGGTATTTTTCGTTTCTTTCTTTTCCGACCACAGCATGAATTCTCAGCCCAAAGTGTGCCCTGTTTCCCACAATAGAGACAGGGGAAAAAGTGCGAGTCTCTCACCACAAAGCATGAGACAACTACAAATACTTCTCTCCCAGAGTTAACATTGATGAGAGTCTTTGTGGAAAAGAACTTCCTCTTTTTGCGGGAATACAGTAGAAATGCAAGATGTATTCTCCACAATTTCACTATTGGAAAAATAATTTCATAGTCTCTCTCTCTCTCTCTCTCTCTCTCTCTCTCTCTCTCTATATATATATATATATATATATATTTTTTTTTTTTTTTTTTTTTTTTGCGGTACGCGGGCCTCTCACTACTGTGGCCTCTCCTGTTGTGGAGCACAGGCTCTGCACACGCAGTCTCAGCGGCCCTGGCTCACAGGCCCAGCTGCTCCGTGGCATGTGGGATCTTCCCAGACCGGGGCACGAACCCGTGTCCCCTGCATCAGCAGGCGGACTCTCAACCACTGCGCCACCAGGGAAGCCCCATAGTCCATATTTTTTATTGGTCTTCTTAAAAACATACACAGTGTTTACAATAAGGAGTAAAAGAGAAGATTTTCAATGTGATATTTCAAGGAGCATTTTGTAAAGGCAGGATCCAGTGCCAACTTTGGAAAATTAACACACACCTATGAGATCAAAGAGTCACCTGCAAAAAATTTTATTATGTTTTTCTTTCATACTAGTTTCCTAAAGGTGCATTGTTACTTCTTGGTAATGTAATAGTCAGAAAATACAGCAAATAGTTTCTCCTCTTAATGGTGGCCATTTGAGGAAGAAGTAGCTCTTACATAAGTGTCTAGTGACCTTATCTCTTTTGATACAATACCTCTTGGTTTCAGAGGCTTGCACAGATTTCCTCTAAATGAATAAACTTAGTAAGATTTTTCTAACTATCAGTCTAAAAGTAGATTTAGAAATCTACTTCTGAAGCAGTTTTGTTAAGTAATTATTGGTCAGTTCTCTTTCTGATTGGTACTTCTTTCTGCAAAACAAATCCCTGTACTTAGAACAATTAATACCACCATCCCTGGCTCCTTGATTATTACACAGTGATGTTTCTTGAGAAAAAAGCTTACCCTTTTTGGGGGGAAACTTCAGTCCCTGAAGTAATACTTCATTAAAACTAGATCTGCTTCTAATGCCAGTGTGATGCAGATCAGTATCCCCTTTCTTTTGACTTTCCAGGATGTGTGAAGAGAATGGTATGGTTTGGTTTAGGAAGGGTTGTAGCTTAAGAGGATTGCATTATGTTTCTGTGTCACTTTGGGGGATTTTATTTCAATATTATATCCTGTTCTGTAAAAACACCCTAGTCATTCTCTTACTTATTATTAAATAATTAAACGCTGCCCTTTGTTTACTTTCCCCTTCTGATCAGAAGACTCCTCTCCACTCTAGGCCTTGATCTGAGTTCCCATTCATCAGCTTGTAGTAGCTACACTTCTGGTTTCTGAAGTCAGACAGATATGGGTCCCATTTCTGTCTTCATCAGTTATAATTTAGCCTCTGATATATGCATACCAGAGCTGGGAGTGACAAACATTTTGCTTCTCCTTATTTTCCCAGGGTTCTGTGCATTTTAATAGAGGATCACAATATTTGAAGTAGAGCTGGGATGGGGTGGAACGAAAGAGCAGGAAAACATGCTTTTAGGAAGGTCTGATATACAAATCACATGGAGGTAACTGCTTGAGGGAAAACCACCCCTACCTGAGTATTGTCAATAAAGTAGCACAGGGAGGCAAACGAATCAATTGTTCACTAAAAATATTCTTCTTTAGAGGAATAAAATTCACAAGAAAGCCTCATTGCAAATAAAATATATTTGTTTTCCTAAAGGAAGATATTTGGAAAGTCGTAGTAAATACCTCTTTTGACCTTCTGTGTCCCTAGTGTTCTATCTCCACTAAGTTTTATGAACACTACATAGAGGAGGAGGCTGAGTCTCAAAGGCCATAAGTAAGAGATGGATTTCAGAGCCTTTGCAAGGTCCTTTATGCCCCATGACTTCCCATTGCTTGTGCTTTTCATCCAGATAGGTGCTTAGGATACCAGAATGAATACATCTCTTTCGAGAGGTTTTTAACAGACATTAGATCCTAAACAAGTACAACACCTAACAAATAGGACAGAATGCTTTATTTAAAGCAGAAACAGAATAAATGCTCACCTAGTATCATTTAAATCCCCATTAAATTATTTTTTGAATCAACATGTTTATATTTGAGGGTATTTTCTTATTTTTTCCTAGTTCCCTTTACTTGCACCTCCTTTCTTTTTCACTTTTCCCAACTGAAATGTTTATGGTTTCAAAAGTAATTACTTCTTGAAGAAAGTTTTCATGTATACTAAGTGCTACCTAATGGAAGCCATAGCATAGAGTCTGCTAGCGTTTAGAGTGGTATAATACATAGCCAGGTTGAATCAAGTGGGAGACAAGGTTCATCATTCTTTTAAACTGGCAGTGTTGCCAGAGGTGGATTAATATGCTCTTTGAATCTCTTATGTGCTGTAAGTCTCCTTGATCACAATCACTGTGTTAATGGTTGAGGTTTTGAATTAGTGGTGTCTCCTGGGCTCAGCTGGGCCAAGTCCCTTCACCTCTCTGGCCATATTAGGTGATGGTTTTCTCATTTCAATACATGATCTATGTTAGAGGGAGTGTTGACTATACCAGACTTTTAACGTGGGCACCCAGAAAGTGGAAGAATCTCTCTACTGGTGATGAATCATAACTCTTTTCATTGTGAATATAGTCCTTCCCTTAGGTAAGGTAGGAACACCATGAGAAATAGAAAGTTCTCGGGTGTCTGTGGAAGCTGGAGTGCTCTCGACCTGTCAGCTCACTGGCAGAGCAGGCTTCGTCCAGACACTAGAGAACAAAATGTGAAATTGGCACCAGCCAGCCTCTCCATTGCACAGGATATCCCTATTTAAATTTGACAATCGGGATATTTTATAATTTGAAATTCTTGTCATCTGGTTTTCTTTAGTTTTTTCTTTGGGTTGAAAAGACTGAGAAGCTTGTTAAAAAATCTGGAATTCTGACGGTGAGGCTTAACCAGATCTATTGAGTCATCAATCAGCAAACATTGACCAATGCTTACCATTCCCTCAGTTACTATACTAAGGACCCAGACACGTCTCAGATAGTGGCCTTGCTCATTCACTGTATTTACAGTACTTTTTTCTAAATGTAACCAGAGCTCAGGTAAAGACAAGACATTGATTTGAGTCTGAAGTAAACAAAGCTGACTGGTCTGACCCCTTCAGTTTCCAGAATTCTTTTGTTTCAGGTAGTAATTTTCCCAGACCAATAGAACAAAGTCCTATCGTCTATTTATTTAATATTTTATCACAATAGTCCTTGCCCCTTTGACCTCTAGTGAGGAAACTTGCATAAGAAACTAAAATATGCTTAGGTTCTATGGGTAAGTGCAGATAATGATATGAATGAAATTGAAAATGAAAGCAAAGGTAGAAAAGCCAGTTCTGAATAGATGAAGTAAGACAGAGGTATTTGAAAAATCAAGTAGAAAAGATACAATAAGGAATGGAGAGCTTCTGGAAGTTTTCCAATAGGTGAGGGGTTGGTACATCATTTTCTTTTAATAACATGTCTGGCAGTTGTATGCCAGAGAAAGTTATAAGGGGGTTGACTATGTGCATGAAGTCCAGTGAGAACACTGTTTCTGTAGGCCACTGACGGTGTTCTGAGTGTACATTCTATAGTACTAGAAATTAAGTTAGGAAACAAAGGGTAATCTGATGTCATTTTAAATGACATTTCACAAATGATTAGAGAGCTAAAAGGTGTCTTTTTTCACTCAGCCAACACGTTGAGCACGTACTATGGGGCAAGCACTGTGCTTATGGGTAAGAGATAAAAGAAAAAATAAAGGCCAGAGGAACTCAAAAGAGAGTGTGAGAGATGCATAAACAACTCATTACAATCAAATAGGGAGAGGCTATTAAATAAATAGATCATAAAAATGTAACTTTGTAAAACAGAACTTAGAGTCACTAACCCTGCTAATAGGGGATATTAAAGAGAATGCCAACAATGAGGGGGTTTGGAATTAGGTTTTGAATGTCAGTAGGAATGTTCCACGTGGAGAGAAGGTCAGGGGCATACCAGGCAGAAGGAACATCCTGGACTTGAGAACCAACACAATATGTTTAAGTGATTGTAACTGAGATTTTTTTGACTAGAGCGTAGGGTATAAGTTGCCAAATGGTAGAAAATAGAGTATAAAAGTTAGGCTGGAATAAAAGTATAAAGTGTCATAATTCTTATGATGAAAGTTAGGTGTTTTCCTACAAAATGGGTTACTTATAAATATTTTAAAAATAGAGACTGCTGTGTAAGGCTTGAAAAAGCACTAAATCAGAGTTGTACAGAGCTCAGGCTTAGTGGTGAAAATTTCTGTATTTTGTTTTCCAGGTTGGATACTGTTACAATTCTTCAACATTTCTTTTTCCTAAGTAAAGGCATCTGGTGAAAATATGGGATCCATTTTATCCTGGGGAAGTTTTGTCTTAACCTTTCTTCTATGTATTTTTCCTATTTAAAATGCTTTTGCAGAATCAAATCGTACGAAGTTCGGATACTTGAAGTACCTGCTCATATTCTCTCTTGGACATAATGGGAATAATTGGGAAGTCTTCTCTAATTTTGAGACTACCATGACTACTCTCTTATGTTGGTTATTCCTGTAGATGAACCAATTTTAGGTTCATCTGAGTGATTAGTTAAACTTACTCCTCACAGATTGATTCAGCAGGTCTGAGAAGATATCTCAGAATATGTATATAGAGAGATAAACAGTAAGAAATTACAGTAAGCACAAAAACAGATAAAGATCATTCATAATTCTTCATAAGATCTTATTTTCTCTCATTTCTCTCTTATTTTTTTCATAACTTTTCTTTAATCATATGAAAAAGAAGGGAATTTACATGGAATAACAAAAGATATGCAAAACTTAAGGAAACACAATTTTCTTAAATTTCTCAAACTTATTTGTATAGGATTCAGAATGCACTTAAAATGATTAAATGACTTAAGCTAAATCTTTTTTATTGCAAACTGTTTTAACCCAATTAACCAAGCAAGAAACTGAGAGTCATTCTTTACTCTTCTCCCCACCCTTAAACTCTGGAACAATCCCTAAGAATCGTCATAATTATACTATATATATATATATGTGTGTGTGTATATATATATATATATATATATATATATATATATATACACATACATATATATATACACACACATATATATACACACATATATGTGTGTATATATGTATACACACACACACACACACACACACACACATATGTCCATTCTTCTCTATGTCCATTGTCATATCTTTTACATTTCTTACTCGGATGTAACATCCCAGTTCACTTTTTCCCTGACTCCAGTATTATTTCTGTCTTGTTTATTCTCTGCATTGCAACCTAAATTTCACTCAACGGCTTAGAGCTCTTTGATAGCTTCTCTTTAATTTTGGGGAAAAGGCTTCAAGCACTGTGCTCTTGCCTACTAGTCCACCCTCATCTGCTTTCTCTATCCTTACTTAGCATCTCCTTCTTCCATAAATTTTCAGCAATACTCAGTAGACTTCAGGGTTAGACTTCTCTTACTGATGAACTTTCTCCAGGTAATGTCATCAATTTGTATCATACTTTACTCATTCAATCCTTGGTTAATGCACTCTCATCATACAAGTTTCAAAATAAACATTGAATCTCTGGCTTTTCATGACTTCCATTAGAGATTAAATTCCCTTTCTACGTGTTCTTATAAAACTTGGCTGTCCAGTTACCTATGAGAGGTAAAGTTCTATTTTATAGTTCATTGCCCCTACTACATTGTAAACTGCATGTGAACAATGTCCTTATTTACCAGTGTTGTAGGTACTCAATGAATATTTATTCTGTTAAAAGATTTATTCTGTTAAAAGTTAAGAGACTGTTTATGTTCCATAAATAAGAGAAAATGTAGCTCAGAACCAAGTAGTGGCAAGAGGCTTGAATAAAAGTAGACAATATTGAGAGAGAGTAGGAATTTAGGTTAGAGAGTACTTGGTTACTGAATTAATTGTGAAGGTGAGGGATGATTATACAGCGTCCAGAGTTTTATTATTCCTTTAAATTAATTTTTATTAGAGTATAGTTGCTTTACAATGTTGTGGTAGTTTCTGCTATACAGCAAAGTGAATCAGTTATACCTATACATATATTTCCTCTTTTTAATATTTCTAACCATTTAGGTCACCAGAGAGCATTGAGTAGCGTTCCCTGTGCTGTACCATAGTTTATCATTAGTTATCTATTTTATACATACTGGTGTATATATGTCAAACCAAATCTCCAAATTGATCCCCCCCTTCCCCCCGCCTTGGTATCCATGTGTTTCTTCTCTACATCTGGGTCTCTATTTCTGCTTTGCGAATAAGTTCATCTGTACCATATTTCTAGGTTCCACATATAAGTGATATTATACGGTATTTGTTTTTTTTTTGATATTGATCTGCATGAGTTGCTTATCTAGTTTACAAATTTATTTATGTTTATATTTTTTGGAGATGAATCCCTTGTCAGTTGCTTCGTTTGCAACTATTTTCTCCCATTCTGAGGGTTGTCAGAGTCCAGAGTCTTCAGTGTTCCCCCAGTATCCAACTTGGACAAGTGTACAAATAGTGGTGGTCTAAATGATGTAGAGAGATGAATAGTGGAAGTAAGTATTGAAGGTAAAATTAATCGTTCAGTAACATCACATAATTAATTTTAAGTGCCCATGTTATATTTGGGCAGAGTTGTTCAGTTGGCAATTAGTTAAGTTTGTAAGAGACTCAGGAGAGAGAGATGTACGTTTTAGGTCAAGATCTGTGATATATATGGTGGCTGGAATCACAAGAGTAGATGAGACCATCTATCAAGGGCAGAAGAGAGCTTCTGAGAAATACACATCTCTTGGCAGAGGGCAAAGTGAGAGTGCCCAGTGAAAGAGATAAGGATGTCCAGAGGCAGGAGGAAGAAGTAGCAGGTTAAGATGCTACTGTTGTTAAGGTGAAAGATTTTTCTGAGATGACAAGTTTGATCAACAAAATCAAATATTGCTGAAAGGTGACATAATGACCAAACAGCATTCACTCAATTTAATCACAAATTAAATGTTGGTGAATGCAATTCCAGTGCAGATAAGTAAGAAGAAAAGAGCAAAATTGTGTGAGTCACGAGGTACATAAAGATAAGAAAATACAGACAGTGAGAATAAATACAATTTTTGATAAACTGCACTGTGAAATTAGGAAGAGAGAAAAGGTAACTAGAGAATTACTTGGCATCAAGCAAGAGTAATTTTTAATGGGAGGAGGGCAGCTTTTTAATGGGAGGGGGCCAAAATAAAATCGCTAAAGAGGAAAACCTTAACAATCCCAGTGAGGTGGGAAAATGAATGGAAGATACTGAGAAAGTGAGAATAGGTATTGATAAACTATGTCGAAAAGCTATTCATGGACGTAAAGAGAAAAAGTTAGTTTGGGGTGTTTTTGCTTTATAGTCTGTGTTTTCTCTGTGAAATAAAAGTTTGATGGGAGGTGATGTCACCTCGAGATAGCACTCATCAAATATCCTATGTGCTTATCTACATTTTTCATCCTCCTTTGTAGTTCAACTGTTTTCCTTTGATTCGTTGTGGCCAGTGGCAAAGAAGCAGAATCAAGTGTATCACTTCTGAGCTGAGGTCATTAGGAGCCAGTGTCCCTCTTGTCTGGTCCTCTGCTATTGTGACATGGGAGGTCAGATAGTCCAGATGACGTGGCTGCAAGATGGATCAGGACCATGTGATCTGTAAGGGCTTTACTCAGTAGAGAAATAACGTACTCGTATTTTCCACTGAGATTCCTGTGTTCAATAGATCTGCCTGTGAGAGCTCAGAGAGCATAGCGAAGGCTGAAATGACAAAGACAGAGGGAGAGATGTTGGTAACAGATGGAAGGCGCCTGGCAGATAATATATTAAATGGTAAACAAAGCTGCTGGAGTAAGAGAGAGAGTATATAAGAGATGAGAAGAAGGCCAACTGTCTGTAGTATCTAACGCTAAGGAGTGAGGAGAGAAACAACTGAAAAATAAAAATAAAAAGAATGATGAGAAAGAAGCTAGGTGGTATGCCAACAGAAATCATAAGATGGCTATAAAACATAAAGGAAGGTAGTTTTCAAAGAAGCGCCATTTAATGGAGTCAGTTGTTTCCCAAAGGCAAAATGCTATGGGAACTGAAAATAAAGCATCTGATTGGATGGCTAAACTTTTATGAACAAAAGTGGAACCATTTCAGGAAAGTCATGGGAGAAGATGCTGTGTTACAGTGGGGAGAGTAATCAATGTATTGTGAGGAAAGTTGCCTTCATTTGCAAGAAATGCCAATTAAGAAGTGAAGAGAGCCTTTAAAGGGAAGGGATAATGTAAGAAAATCAAAAAAAAATTTAAGGAAACTTGAATAATTCGTAGACAAAGAGGGAGGTATTAGTGAAAGACTGAAAATCAGAGAAAGCTATCTTAAGTTGTTGTTATGGACTGAATTGTGTCCCCCGAAAAATTATATGTTGAAGCCCCTCCTAATTTGACTGTAGAAGATAGGAGATAGGTCCTTTAGGGAGGTAACTGAAGTTAACTGAAGTCATAAGGGTGAGGAAATAATCTGACAGGGACTGATGATGCCTTTATAAGAAGGGGAATAGATTCCAGAGATCTCTCTCCCTCTGCTCGTAGAGGAAAGGCCGTGTGAGGACACTGCAAGAAGACAGCCATCAGCAAGCCAGGAAGATTGTTCTCACCAGGAACCAATTCTCATGGTATTCAATACCTTAATCTTGGACTTCCACCCTCCAGAACTGTGAGAAAATAAATTTCTGCTGTTTAAGTCATTCAGTCTATAGTATTTCACTATAACAGCCCAACCAGACTAATACAGACCTTCATGTACACTGCAATATACAGAAGCTAAACAATGATTGTGAGCCAGAGATTCCATCTTGAACAGAAGTGTAATGACGCTTGAGGTACTCACAACTTCACGAATTTTGTCAGAAAGATGTGAAAAAATGTCAGTCAACCAACGGTTCTGATAGTGGATATTTTCTTTATGTGTTTGACATAAAGCAGTGTCTGACAGCCTCCCTGATACCCATCAGTATCGCAGTTTTGATTCTGTGGCTCCAGTTCCACATGGCACCAAGGTGCTCTGTACTGTCCATTCTTGGGTTTTTGGGTGCTGTACCTATTGCCAATAGGTGGGTCAAACCACTGGGGCTCTTCTGAAGTCCTCCCTAAATTTGGACCCAGCTTCAGCTCCAAATCCGAGTCTTCAGAGAGCCCAGGCTGAGGCTCGCCTGCCACAGTAGACACGTTGGCTAACGGGTTGCACTGCAGCACCCGCTCAGACAAGGGCACCATCACGTTGCCACCGTTCTTCTTCTGCAGGGGTGGACCCGTGGACAGTCAGCTTGGCCCCCAGCACAGCCAGCTGCCTGTTCACTCTCTCGGCCCCTGTGAGGAAGGTGTTCAGCCCTGGCTTTGAGGTCAGAGTCGTCTCCTCTCTGGGTTTGTGTGAATGGAGGAGCCGCAGCCCTGGTCTGGGTGGTGTGTTGGCCCTGGGTTTCCGGGTTTGGAGGAGTATCTTACCACCTAGACCCCCACCTAGGGCTGAAGAGTTCAGGGGCTGTGGACCGTGGGTTTTGGGGGCAGAAGATATTTAACCTGGCGTTTGAGGAAATGGAGGGAGAAGAGGCTCAGGTTCAAGGGCTCCTGGTTTGAATCTCTTGCTTTAGGTTTGAGGGCCAGGGCAGTCTCTCACCAGAAGCTGCAGGATATCATCAGGAACATTGCGAGTGTTCTTGCACATACCCCGGGCAGCTGAGTGGGAGAAGATGACCGGTGCCTGTGACACTTGTAGGGCTCGCCGTGTCACAGCATCCGAGACATGGGCCAAGTCCACCATCATGCCCAGGCGGTTCATTTCTGCCACCACCTTCTGCCGGGACAGGATGGGGAGAGGGCATGAGGGCTGCATTTATCTTGTGTGTATTTATCTGTAGGGAACAGGCGGGGCTGTACATCCATGTGGGGCAGGGTATGGAAGCCGGGTCCTTACCTCGCCAAAGCCGGTGAGCCGACTGACATTGCTGTAGAAGGGGTGGATACCCTTTGCTGAGCTCTGTGCCCTGCAGGATGGCCAGGAGGCAGTCTAACTGGTGGCCATGACTTGGCTACAAGAGCGTAGAAAGAGGTTCTGTCGAACCGTCTACACCTGCAGCTCCCTGGTGCAAGAGGAGGGACCCAGACTGGACTGTGCCTGGCAGTAGGAGGGCCCTTCTGGGGATTCAGTCTTGTTCTGCAAACCTCCATTCCCCTCCCGACCCCAGGTTCAGGGCTGGATCCCAGGGGTAAACTTGCTTTGGGCCCAGCGTGATCTTGGGCAGATCCCTGCCTCACTGGGCCCTTACCACCTGCACTGTGCTCACCAGGGCGTGTTGCAGGTGTGGGTGAGTGTCACGTAGTGCACACCCAGCGCATAGAAGGTACGCAAGATGGAGAGGCTCCTGTCCAGTGAGTGGCCGCCCTCCACACCAATGAGGCTAGCCAACTTCCGGGTGTTGTTGAGAGCTGGGGGCAGGTAGGTCAGATGATCATTTTCAGAGGCAGGGGTAGCTAACTGAAGTCCCTAACACCTACCACCACCAGTCTCTTTACCATTTTTTTTTGTTTTTTTGGCCGTGCCGCGCAGCATGAGGGCTCTTAGTTCCCCCACCGGGGATCAAACCCGAGGCCCCTGCAGTGGAAGCGTGGAGTCTTCACCTCTGGACTACCAGGGAAGTCCCCCGTCTACCTTTAACTGAGGTCACAAGCTCCAGCTCAGAATAGGAGGCACACATGAGGCAGATGAGGTGAACTTGCTCCAGGGTGAGGCGCACAGCATCGCGTTCGTGGGTCCGGCATGGGACGTAGGCTCACCAGAAGTGAGGGAAGGCAAGGGCTTAGTTTGGGCTTTGGAGCTCCTTGGGCTTCTCATAGCCTCCTCAGCTGGCACAACACTCACTGTGCCCAGAAGTCACATGTAATGCGTTGCTTTTTCTGTGGTACTTGGATGCCCGTCAGGTTGGCTCACTGTGACCCCTGTTCCCCCAGCATCCATGGCATGGCACTTTCTAGGTCACTATGGTAACTTAGTTCCAATGTGACTAACCTGTGGTCTCTGAGGCCCCCAAACTGCCCCACATTCCCCAGCAGCCATGGTGGCACCTTGTGTGTCCCTTTGGTACATGGGCACCCACGAGATCATTTTTTCAGCCTGTCCAAGCTGGTCTGGCCATGGCTGAAATTGCACAGATTAACATCCTGTAGCCCGTGGTGGTAAAACTGCCTCAGGACCAGGGGCATGTCGTTGTGGCTGGAGGGAGGTCAAGGCAAATAGGTGGGCTCCTTAGGTCTTGGGATCAGGCAGGACACATTGCCTGGCCTGGGCCAGCCTGTGGGTCCCCCACCTCCCACTGTCACACAGACTATACTAGGAGCAGCTGAGGCCTGGGCTGAGGGGTTCCCACCAGGGAGGGGATGACAGAGAAGGGGAAGGGCATCCATAGATGATGGAGAGGACATCCAGGGGTGGTGTGAGGGAGCCTCCCCACTAGCTCTGCATGCTCCGGACCTCCTGCCCTCCCCGGGGCCAGGCTAGGCACCCAGCGGCCCCCAGCAGCCTGCACACACTGCAGCCACCCGTCCACAAGCGGGAAGTCCCGCATCAGGGCCCGCGTGCGCTCCCGCGGACTTGGGGTGCTGGAGGTGCCCGGCGTGGTCTTCACCGGTAACCGGCCGCAGCAGCAGACCCAGCAGGAGCAGCAGACACAGCAGAGGCCGCTGGCTGAGTGCGCGGGGACCATCGAGGCGGGCAGAGGCGGGTCTGAGGGGGCGGGCAGTGGGGTTCTGCCTGTCGACACAGGGCACCCAGCGGCGCGGCCTCGCGCGGGGGGCGGTTTGAGGGAGGGGATACAGAGTCACAGGACCCTGCAACCCCTGCGCAGAGAGCCGCGATCCGGGAAGCCCAGCAGCCACAGGGCGGCAGTGCCCTCCCGCCCCCTGCTCACAGGCAGCTCCTGCTGGCTAAGCTGGCCTCTGCGGAGAGCCCACTCACCTCCCATCGCGGGTTCCCTCCACCCCTGCCTCTCTTCCCACTCTCACTGCTCTGAGGGGGCGCCCTAGGTTGCTCTCCCCGGCCTGTAACCTTCCTGTCCAAGCTGGGGTGCTTCTCTCAGAGGGCCACCTTCAGCCCGAGGCCTCCCGGGAGCACACCTTGTCCCCATCTGCCTGCAGCCGGCCCCGCCCACCCTGAGGGCTGCGTGCCAGTGTCTCTGTGGCCACAGGTGCTCTGGGCTCCCGGTTTCCCGGGACTGGGCCATGAGGGCTTGTGTGGGGAAAGAGAGAGTTTCTGGAAATGGGGGGGTAACCATGTGAGCTGTGGATTCAGGAAGGGGCCCTCTGCCCCCGACCTTCTCTCTCCACCTACTTGACTCCCCAACCTGCATGACCATTCTCTGGGGACTTCAACCAGCACCTGGGAACTATCAGGAACCTCCCCCACTTCTGTCAGCCAGCCTCAGGAAAGAGCGCCCTCAGGAGCCGCTACACCTCCCCAGGGCCTGAATAGAGGGACTTTGGGGATGTGAACTGAACGACCTTCTGGGGAGAGTCAGCGACCCTTTTACTCAACAGAGCAGGAACCCAGTCAGCAGGCTATTTGACTGGAAGGAAATGAAGTGATTTCCATGGCAGCAGAGCCCCCACCGCAGCAACCTTCCTCCCAGAGCTGCTGGCTGACCTTCTGGCCAGGATCCCTCCTACCTCAGCGTGGAAGGCCCGGCCTCGTGGAGAAGTATAGGTTCTGAGGAAAGACCTGGCACCTGGGTTCTGCTGCTACACTTGCCTTATCTCGTGGCCCTTGTGGCTCTAGCTTTCCCAGAAAGCTCAAGGGCTTAAGTGCCTGTGCTTACTCAGAGGCCACACGCCATTCCCCATTTCCAGCCTCAGGCCCTCCCCCTAGCTGCCTCCTCTAGAGACCCCTTCTCCTCAACACACACACTCTCTCTCTCTCTCTCTCTCTCTCTCTCTCTCTCTCTCTTTCTCTCTCTCTCTCTGTCTCTGGGGATGTGCCTTCTCACAGAAGCTCAACCACAGAGATGCTTTAGGGACTGTGCCCAAACTCCTTCATCCCCAGCCTCTCAAGTTTTTGCTCTGATCCCTGGCACCCCCTGGAGCTGTTCCACCTTTGGAACCTTTCCCAGGTGGCAGGAGTGCCTAGCACAGGGGTAGTGACCTAAGTCTGAGCACTGGCGACCCTAGAAATCTGTAACACACAAACATTTTATTGAGCAGTAAGGGACCCCAGTGGGGACAGAAAGGGCTGGCAGTAAAGGAGCATGTGAACCTCGGGGCAGGGTGCATGCTGCTTGACTCTCCATCCTGTTCTTGCTTCAGGGAGCAGGTCCACCATGCTCCAATCGCCGGTTTTTGGGTCTGGAGCAGCCCAGCTCTTCGTCCGAACTTTCTGAAGAGTGCTTTCGTTTGGGAGCACGTCTGGGGACTGGCTTCACTGCTTCCACCTTTGCTGGTGGGGCCAAAGGGACATCCCCGTAGGCCCGGTAGCCACCAACCAGGCAGTATGTCTCCCCATGCCAGCCCAACTGCGTTTCTCCACACCCTCGGTAGAGGACATGGTAGTGCCCGGGTGTGGGAGGAGAAACGGGAGCCACTGCTGCTGCAAAGAAAATCAGAACTGATCAGTCACTTGTGCTGTGCACAGTCTCCTGCCACAGTTTCCCCCTCTCATGTCTCTCCCAGTTTCTGGCTGAAGACCTTTAATGTACTTGACATCCAAAACACAGCCTTGGCCCATCACCTCTATGAGTCCCTAGAGAAGGGACACTGGCTGCAAAAGCAATCCCTAGAGCCTACGGCTGCAGCAGATGAGGAAGTCTCTTCACCGTTTCCAGGGAAAACAGTAGAACCCGAAAGAAATTGCACTCATGATGCTCTCCATCTCTGCCTTCCACAACAGAGAAAACATTTCTTGCCGTCTGTCACTTCTGAGGCTTTAATGGAAATGTCTTTCAAGTTTTGGAAAGAAATAATCTAATACAAATCTGTTAAGAACCCCTCTCACCTTGGCAACCCCTCTTGGGCCCCAGTTATACTGCCTGTTTCAACCACACTGAACTCTAGCCCTCTGGTACTTTTATCTAGATGAGAACAAGGCTAAATACTGAGGCCGAGTGATCAGGAGACTCAGAACCGGGGTCTGGGTACCAAGTCTAGGCTCACATCAACGCAGCCTCCTGGGACACCATCTCCTCAGCCCTCCAGTCTCATTAGCACTTCACCACCCCCCCCTTCATTCTTCCGGTCTTCCCATCAATATGGCACCACCCTGTCCCCGAGTACTCAGCAACTCAGTACGGGATGTGTCTGAGGGGACCGCTAGAGATGTCTGCATGACAACACAGAGGTGCCTGGGTTTGAAGGTGTGCTTCTAATTGTGGCCCCTCTTCCTCAAACTGCTCCATTTACCGTCTGCCAACAAAAATGCACTTGTCTTTTGCTAAGAGGCCACTCAGGAAAGGGTCTGAACGGAAGCATCCTGTAGCCCAAAGGGGAAGGCTACATTATAAAGCTTAGAACCGTCCTGCACACTTGTCCAGGGATGACCTTTCACTTGTCCTCAGCAGTGAGCCCTGTGGGTCCCTGAAGGTGTCCCAGGTCACTGGTATTACTTACATGTGGGAGTGTGCTCAGTTGTACATGGTTGGCAGGCCCCACAGAAACATGTGCCAGCCAGGTGAGGTGGATTGTATCCCACACCTCGTGTGGAGGTGGCCGGTCTGGGTGTACCTGCTGCACTACCCACCCAGGGAACAGAGCACAGGGTTGAGTATCTGTAGCCTATGACGTCAGACATGGGCTCTGACCGTCAGAGAAACTTCCCACCAGTTCTCCACCAGGTACGAATCTGCTCGGTTGTCAGTTACCATGGAATCTGTTACCATGGAATCTGTGAGAAGGCCTGCGAGGGCATCACTACCCAGTGAGGTCATATATGGAACCTGTGACTTGAGGGGCAGGCTTCAGGAGGAGGGGCAGTTTTTTGGAGGAGAACAGGGTAGAGGCAGAGGTACTCTGCCTGGCCCCTCACAGCTGGGCCTCCCCACCAATGCCCTAGCCTAGTAGACACCCCAGGTGGGGCGTGCTGGTGGTCTGGCACAGCCCCAGGGGCCACAGGAGGTCAAGAGAGACCCACATTCTGTGATTGGCTTGAGAGGCAAGATTAACGTAAGAGACAGCTAGGTTGTATGGCGCTTACCCTAAGAGGCAGAGATTTGTGTGGACTGGGGAATCAGGGAAGGCTCCTTTGCAGTGGGCCTGAAGGACAAGTGAGATTTGGACCCATGAGGAAGAGAGGGAAGACATTCCAGTTTGGAAGAATAAAAGCAAAGACACACTCTTCTCGACCTTGTCCTGCCCCCAATATAAATTCCTAGCACCCTGAAATTTTTACAACTGAGGACTTAAAAAAACCAAGAGGTTAAGGGGCCTTCGCAGTGGTACACAGGTAGTGGAGAGGTGTTCTGCTCAATGGTTAGGTTCATGTCGGGGCTCCAGGTTTACAGCTGATAGGAATGTGAGGACAAGCTCCTGCCATTTCAAACATTTCCAAGTGATACTGAGAGAGATGTTAAAGGTGCAAAATGCGGGTGCTGAATGACCTCACAGAGTGGGAATGGTGGGCCCATTTGAACATGAAATTGAAAACAAATTCATGACAAAAGGACATAATACAAAATGACAACATAATTACTACAGGCCCCTCTCCCCTAGAAGTAAAAGTCATTAGAATCCTCTCTCTCTCCACCATGAAAGAATGAGATAAAGACTCAGCAGCAGCCCCCGTGAGAAACATGGTCAACAGTGTGAAGAGGTGTTACTAAGACGATTTGGTCCACCTCAGAGAAGGAAAGAGACAACTTTGCCCTTAGCCTGATCAGGCCCACAGGAAGCAAGCACATTTGGGGCAGCCTCTGATAGTGTGGCAATGAGAGAGAACCTTCTTTAGGAGGGGACTCCCTGTTGCCGACCCTGAAAAAGCAAAGATGGGACATTCGTTTAATGGGACTGTTGCAGAGGCGTTGTTCCCAGGAGGTAGAGACTGCTTCGACTACCATTTTAGAGGTTGGGCCACCGTGGTTGAGAAGCACAGCACCTTCTCTTCCTAAACTGCTTGAATCAGCGGGTACACGTTAGGACAGACGAAGTCAGGCCTCATTGGAGTGGACTGCCTCTGGGAGTGGTAGAATGTAAGCTGTGAAGGGGCATGCTCTGGAGGAGGTTTGTCATGGCAGGTGGGCCAGCATGAGACCATTCAGATTCTCCACGGCTCCAGAGATCACTTGACTGGGAGCATCCCTGTGATGTGGCGGGGGGACTCCTACCTTAACAGGACCTGGCTGGGCATCTGGGGAAGGCGGAATAAATGGTTTTATTAATTTACGAGAGCGAGAGACTCACAAAAGCACTGAAAAAGACTTGTACCTGGATTCTTGAGCCAACCCTAAGAAAACTTATCTAGATCTGGAGTAGGGCTCTGGAGGCTGCACTTTTAAGCTTCCTGGGCAGTCCCACCACAGTGCTCCATGGATAGAGTGACCAAATTATTGTGTGTTCTCGGTTGCTTTGGGGAGTCAAAGTGGGCAATATTAAAAACTGCAGCAGGCATACGTATAAACGGAATATTCAAGGCAAACAGAGGTGTATAGTTATTCTATGCATGAATCAGGTTTGGGAAAAGCTAGCCTGGTGGTTAAAAAACACAACCCTTACGACAGGCAGACCAGATTCTGTCCTACTTGCTTGTGTGATTTTGACCCAGTTCTTTTATCTTTCTGACTGTTTCTTCATATGGAAAAGAGCTATGGCTGTACATTTAGCACAATATTCTCTTTTGGCAAAAGTTGCTCTGGGTCCATTTGTGTTCTCTGCAACTGAATCCTTTCCAGTGTGCAAGCATTTTTAAGTTGTTTGGTGAAGTATTACATTTGACTTTCAACTGTTCATTACTTTGGGCAAAGCTTATGTAGTGCTGCAGAGACTAGAACCTATGCAGAGATAGTGAGAGGATGTTATAAGCTTATTCTGCCGGTCGATACAAAAGTTTAACCTTTTCTCCTCTTCCTCCACCTGCCGCTAAGACATGAGAAAGAAGGCAGAGCCTGGAAATGCACACCAGGCAATACTTCTGTGTCAGTTTGCCTTTCATTCCTCTGCCAGTACTTCCCAGAGAGATTTCACCAAAAGTGCCTAAGCTTGCCATGGCCATTGTTGGGAAGAAAGTTTCTCTCTATTGCTAGTCACATCCCCTTTTCCTTCTTCTGGGGGCTTAATGGATGTTTGGGGGCAGGAACTAAAATTTAAACTAAACGGTAAAAAAACACAGAAACAAAAAACAAAACAAAACAAAAAACATGTGTTCTTTTTTTTAACATCTTTATTGGAGTATAATGGCTTTACAATGGTGTGTTAGTTTCTGCTTTATACCAAAGTGAATCAGTTATACATAAGTTCCCATAACTCTTCCCTCTTGCGTCTCCCTCCCTCCCACCCTCCCTATCCCACCCCTCTAGGTGGTCACAAAGCACCGAGCTGATCTCTCTGTGCTATGCGGCTGCTTCCCACTAGCTATCTATTTTACGTTTGGTAGTGTGTATATGTCCATGCCACTCTCTCACTTTGTCATGGCTTACCCTTCGCCCTCCCCATATCCTCAAGTCCATTCTCTAGTAGGTCTGTGTCTTTATTCCTGTCTTACCCCTAGGTTCTTCATGACATTTTTTTCTTAAATTCCATATATATATATATATATATATATGTGTGTGTGTTAGCATACGGTATTTGTCTTTCTCTTTCTGACTTCCTTCACTCTGTATGACGGACTCTAGGTCCGTCCACCTCATTACAAATAGCTCAATTTCGTTTCTTTTTATGGCTGAGTAATATTCCACTGTGTATCTGTGCCACATCTTCTTTATCCATTCATCCGACGATGGACACTGAGGTTGTTTCCATCTCCTGGCTATTGTAAATAGAGCTGCAATGAACATTTTGGTACATGACTCCTTTTGAATTACGGTTTTCTCAGCGTATAGGCCCAGTAGTGGGATTGCTGGGTCATATGGTAGTTCTATTTGTAGTTTTTTTTTTAAGGAACCTCCATACTGCTCTCCCTAGTGGCTGTACCAATTTACACTCCCACTAACAGTATAGGAGCGTTCCGTTTTCTCCACATCCTCTCCAGCATTTATTGTTTGTAGATTTTTTGATGATGGCCATTCTGACCGGTGTGAGGTGATACCTCCTTGTAGTGTTGATTTGCATTTCTCTCATAATTCGTGCTGTTGAGCATCTTTTCATGTGTTTGTTGGCCATCTTTGGAGAAATGTCTATTTAGGTCTTCTGTCCATTGTTTCATTGGGTTGTTTTTTTGATATTGATCTGCATGAGTTGCTTATCTAGTTTACAAATTTATTTATGTTTATATTTTTTGGAGATGAATCCCTTGTCAGTTGCTTCGTTTGCAACTATTTTCTCCCATTCTGAGGGTTGTCAGAGTCCAGAGTCTTCAGTGTTCCCCCAGTATCCAACTTGGACAAGTGTACAAATAGTGGTGGTCTAAATGATGTAGAGAGATGAATAGCGGAAGTAAGTATTGAAGGTAAAATTAATCGTTCAGTAACATCACATAATTAATTTTAAGTGTCCGTGTTATATTTGGGCAGAGTTGTTCAGTTGGCAATTAGTTAAGTTTGTAAGAGACTCAGGAGAGAGAGATGTACGTTTTAGGTCAAGATCTGTGATATATATGGTGGCTGGAATCACAAGAGTAGATGAGACCATCTATCAAGGGCAGAAGAGAGCTTCTGAGAAATACACATCTCTTGGCAGAGGGCAAAGTGAGAGTGCCCAATGAAAGAGATAAGGATGTCCAGAGGCAGGAGGAAGAAGTAGCAGGTTAAGATGCTACTGTTGTTAAGGTGAAAGATTTTTCTGAGATGACAAGTTTGATCAACAAAATCAAATATTGCTGAAAGGTGACAGAAGGACCAAACAATATTCACTCAATTTGATCACAAATTAAATGTTGGTGAATGCAATTCCAGTGCAGATAAGTAAGAAGAAAAGAGCAAAATTGTGTGAGTCACGAGGTACATAAAGATAAGAAAATACAGACAGTGAGAATAAATACAATTTTTGATAAACTGCACTGTGAAATTAGGAAGAGAGAAAAGGTAACTAGAGAATTACTTGGCATCAAGCAAGAGTAATTTTTAATGGGAGGGGGGCAGCTTTTTAATGGGAGGGGGCCAAAATAAAATCGCTAAAGAGGAAAACCTTAACAATCCCAATGAGGTGGGAAAATGAATGGAAGATACTGAGGAAGTGAGAATAGGTATTTATAAACTATGTCGAAAAGCTATTCTTGGACGTAAAGAGAAGAAGGTAGTTTGGGGTGTTTTTGCTTTATAGTCTGTGTTTTCTCTGTGAAATAAAAGTTTGATGGGAGGTGATGTCACCTCGAGATAGCACTCATCAAATATCCTATGTGCTTATCTACATTTTTCATCCTCCTTTGTAGTTCAACTGTTTTCCTTTGATTCGTTGTGGCCAGTGGCAAAGAAGCAGAATCAAGTGTATCACTTCTGAGCTGAGGTCATTAGGAGCCAGTGTCCCTCTTGTCTGGTCCTCTGCTATTGTGACATGGGAGGTCAGATAGTCCAGATGACGTGGCTGCAAGATGGATCAGGACCATGTGATCTGTAAGGGCTTTACTCAGTAGAGAAATAACGTACTCGTATTTTCCACTGAGATTCCTGTGTTCAATAGATCTGCCTGTGAGAGCTCAGAGAGCATAGCGAAGGCTGAAATGACAAAGACAGAGGGAGAGATGTTGGTAACAGATGGAAGGCGCCTGGCAGATAATATATTAAATGGTAAACAAAGCTGCTGGAGTAAGAGAGAGAGTATATAAGAGATGAGAAGAAGGCCAACTGTCTGTAGTATCTAACGCTAAGGAGTGAGGAGAGAAACAACTGAAAAATAAAAATAAAAAGAATGATGAGAAAGAAGCTAGGTGGTATGCCAACAGAAATCATAAGATGGCTATAAAACATAAAGGAAGGTAGTTTTCAAAGAAGCGCCATTTAATGGAGTCAGTTGTTTCCCAAAGGCAAAATGCTATGGGAACTGAAAATAAAGCATCTGATTGGATGGCTAAACTTTTATGAACAAAAGTGGAACCATTTCAGGAAAGTCATGGGAGAAGATGCTGTGTTACAGTGGGGAGAGTAATCAATGTATTGTGAGGAAAGTTGCCTTCATTTGCAAGAAATGCCAATTAAGAAGTGAAGAGAGCATTTAAAGGGAAGGGATAATGTAAGAAAATCAAAAAAAAATTTAAGGAAACTTGAATAATTCGTAGACAAAGAGGGAGGTATTAGTGAAAGACTGAAAATCAGAGAAAGCTATCTTAAGTTGTTGTTATGGACTGAATTGTGTCCCCCGAAAAATTATATGTTGAAGCCCCTCCTAATTTGACTGTAGAAGATAGGAGATAGGTCCTTTAGGGAGGTAACTGAAGTTAACTGAAGTCATAAGGGTGAGGTAATAATCTGACAGGGACTGATGGTGTCCTTATAAGAAGGGGAATAGATTCCAGAGATCTCTCTCCCTCTGCTCGTAGAGGAAAGGCCGTGTGAGGACACTGCAAGAAGACAGCCGTCAGCACGCCAGGAAGATTGTTCTCACCAGAAACCAATTCTTATGGTATTCAATACCTTAATCTTGGACTTCCACCCTCCAGAACTGTGAGAAAATAAATTTCTGCTGTTTAAGTCATTCAGTCTATAGTATTTCACTATAACAGCCCAACCAGACTAATACAGACCTTCATGTACACTGCAATATACAGAAGCTAAACAATGATTGTGAGCCTGAGATTCCATCTTGAACAGAAGTGTAATGACGCTTGTGGTACTCACAACTTCTCGAATTTTGTCAGAAAGATGTGAAAAAATGTCAGTCAACCAACGGTTCTGATAGTGGATATTTTCTTTATGTGTTTGACATAAAGCAGTGTCTGACAGCCTCCCTGATACCCATCAGTATCGCAGTTTTGATTCTGTGGCTCCAGTTCCACATGGCACCAAGGTGCTGTGTACTGTCCATTCTTGGGTTTTTGGGTGCTGTACCTATTGCCAATAGGTGGGTCAAACCACTGGGGCTCTTCTGAAGTCCTCCCTAAATTTGGACCCAGCTTCAGCTCCAAATCCGAGTCTTCAGAGAGCCCAGGCTGAGGCTCGCCTGCCACAGTAGACACATTGGCTAATGGGTTGCACTGCAGCACCCACTCGGACAAGGGCACCATCAGGATGCCACCGTTCTTCTTCTGCAGGGGTGGACCCGTGGACAGTCAGCTTGGCCCCCAGCACAACCAGCTGCCTGTTCACTCTCTCGGCCCCTGTGAGGAAGGTGTTCAGCCCTGGCTTTGAGGTCAGAGTCATGTCCTCTCTGGGTTTGTGTGAATGGAGGAGCCGCAGCCCTGGTCTGGGTGGTGTGTTGGCCCTGGGTTTCCGGGTTTGGAGGAGTATCTTACCACCTAGACCCCCACCTAGGGCTGAAGAGTTCAGGGGCTGTGGACCGTGGGTTTTGGGGGCAGAAGATATTTAACCTGGCGTTTGAGGAAATGGAGGGAGAAGAGGCTCAGGTTCAAGGGCTCCTGGTTTGAATCTCTTGCTTTAGGTTTGAGGGCCAGGGCAGTCTCTCACCAGAAGCTGCAGGATATCATCAGGAACATTGCGAGTGTTCTTGCACATACCCCGGGCAGCTGAGTGGGAGAAGATGACCGGTGCCTGTGACACTTGTAGGGCTCGCCGTGTCACAGCATCCGAGACATGGGCCAAGTCCACCATCATGCCCAGGCGGTTCATTTCTGCCACCACCTTCTGCCGGGACAGGATGGGGAGAGGGCATGAGGGCTGCATTTATCTTGTGTGTATTTATCTGTAGGGAACAGGCGGGGCTGTACATCCATGTGGGGCAGGGTATGGAAGCCGGGTCCTTACCTCGCCAAAGCCGGTGAGCCGACTGACATTGCTGTAGAAGGGGTGGATACCCTTTGCTGAGCTCTGTGCCCTGCAGGATGGCCAGGAGGCAGTCTAACTGGTGGCCATGACTTGGCTACAAGAGCGTAGAAAGAGGTTCTGTCGAACCGTCTACACCTGCAGCTCCCTGGTGCAAGAGGAGGGACCCAGACTGGACTGTGCCTGGCAGTAGGAGGGCCCTTCTGGGGATTCAGTCTTGTTCTGCAAACCTCCATTCCCCTCCCGACCCCAGGTTCAGGGCTGGATCCCAGGGGTAAACTTGCTTTGGGCCCAGCGTGATCTTGGGCAGACCCCTGCCTCACTGGGCCCTTACCACCTGCACTGTGCTCACCAGGGCGTGTTGCAGGTGTGGGTGAGTGTCACGTAGTGCACACCCAGCGCATAGAAGGTACGCAAGATGGAGAGGCTCCTGTCCAGTGAGTGGCCGCCCTCCACACCAATGAGGCTAGCCAACTTCCGGGTGTTGTTGAGAGCTGGGGGCAGGTAGGTCAGATGATCATTTTCAGAGGCAGGGGTAGCTAACTGAAGTCCCTAACACCTACCACCACCAGTCTCTTTACCATTTTTTGTTTGTTTTTTTGGCCGTGCCGCGCAGCATGAGGGCTCTTAGTTCCCCCACCGGGGATCAAACCCGAGGCCCCTGCAGTGGAAGCGTGGAGTCTTCACCTCTGGACTACCAGGGAAGTCCCCCGTCTGCCTTTAACTGAGGTCACAAGCTCCAGCTCAGAATAGGAGGCACACATGAGGCAGATGAGGTGAACTTGCTCCAGGGTGAGGCGCACAGCATCGCGTTCGTGGGTCCGGCATGGGACGTAGGCTCACCAGAAGTGAGGGAAGGCAAGGGCTTAGTTTGGGCTTTGGAGCTCCTTGGGCTTCTCATAGCCTCCTCAGCTGGCACAACACTCACTGTGCCCAGAAGTCACATGTAATGCGTTGCTTTTTCTGTGGTACTTGGATGCCCGTCAGGTTGGCTCACTGTGACCCCTGTTCCCCCAGCATCCATGGCATGGCACTTTCTAGGTCACTATGGTAACTTAGTTCCAATGTGACTAACCTGTGGTCTCTGAGGCCCCCAAACTGCCCCACATTCCCCAGCAGCCATGGTGGCACCTTGTGTGTCCCTTTGGTACATGGGCACCCACGAGATCATTTTTTCAGCCTGTCCAAGCTGGTCTGGCCATGGCTGAAATTGCACAGATTAACATCCTGTAGCCCGTGGTGGTAAAACTGCCTCAGGACCAGGGGCATGTCGTTGTGGCTGGAGGGAGGTCAAGGCAAATAGGTGGGCTCCTTAGGTCTTGGGATCAGGCAGGACACATTGCCTGGCCTGGGCCAGCCTGTGGGTCCCCCACCTCCCACTGTCACACAGACCATACTAGGAGCAGCTGAGGCCTGGGCTGAGGGGTTCCCACCAGGGAGGGGATGACAGAGAAGGGGAAGGGCATCCATAGATGATGGAGAGGACATCCAGGGGTGGTGTGAGGGAGCCTCCCCACTAGCTCTGCATGCTCCGGACCTCCTGCCCTCCCCGGGGCCAGGCTAGGCACCCAGCGGCCCCCAGCAGCCTGCACACACTGCAGCCACCCGTCCACAAGCGGGAAGTCCCGCATCAGGGCCCGCGTGCGCTCCCGCGGACTTGGGGTGCTGGAGGTGCCCGGCGTGGTCTTCACCGGTAACCGGCCGCAGCAGCAGACCCAGCAGGAGCAGCAGACACAGCAGAGGCCGCTGGCTGAGTGCGCGGGGACCATCGAGGCGGGCAGAGGCGGGTCTGAGGGGGCGGGCAGTGGGGTTCTGCCTGTCGACACAGGGCACCCAGCGGCGCGGCCTCGCGAGGGGGGCGGTTTGAGGGAGGGGATACAGAGTCACAGGACCCTGCAACCCGTGCGCAGAGAGCCGCGATCCGGGAAGCCCAGCAGCCACAGGGCGGCAGTGCCCTCCCGCCCCCTGCTCACAGGCAGCTCCTGCGGGCTAAGCTAAGTGGCCACTAAGAGGCTAAGTGGCCTCTGCGGAGAGCCCACTCACCTCCCATCGCGGGTTCCCTCCACCCCTGCCCCTCTTCCCACTCTCACTGCTCCGAGGGGGCGCCCTAGGTTGCCCTCCCCGGCCTGTAACCCTCCTGTCCAAGCTGGGGTGCTTCTCTCAGAGGGCCACCTTCAGCCCGAGGCCTCCCGGGAGCACACCTTGTCCCCATCTGCCTGCAGCCGGCCCCGCCCACCCTGAGGGCTGCGTGCCAGTGTCTCTGTGGCCACAGGTGCTCTGGGCTCCCGGTTTCCCGGGACTGGGCCATGAGGGCTTGTGTGGGGAAAGAGAGAGTTTCTGGAAATGGGGGGGTAACCATGTGAGCTGTGGATTCAGGAAGGGGCCCTCTGCCCCCGACCTTCTCTCTCCACCTACTTGACTCCCCAACCTGCATGACCATTCTCTGGGGACTTCAACCAGCACCTGGGAACTATCAGGAACCTCCCCCACTTCTGTCAGCCAGCCTCAGGAAAGAGCGCCCTCAGGAGCCGCTACACCTCCCCAGGGCCTGAATAGAGGGACTTTGGGGATGTGAACTGAACGACCTTCTGGGGAGAGTCAGCGACCCTTTTACTCAACAGAGCAGGAACCCAGTCAGCAGGCTATTTGACTGGAAGGAAATGAAGTGATTTCCATGGCAGCAGAGCCCCCACCGCAGCAACCTTCCTCCCAGAGCTGCTGGCTGACCTTCTGGCCAGGATCCCTCCTACCTCAGCGTGGAAGGCCCGGCCTCGTGGAGAAGTATAGGTTCTGAGGAAAGACCTGGCACCTGGGTTCTGCTGCTACACTTGCCTTATCTCGTGGCCCTTGTGGCTCTAGCTTTCCCAGAAAGCTCAAGGGCTTAAGTGCCTGTGCTTACTCAGAGGCCACACGCCATTCCCCATTTCCAGCCTCAGGCCCTCCCCCTAGCTGCCTCCTCTAGAGACCCCTTCTCCTCAACACACACACTCTCTCTCTCTCTCTCTCTCTCTCTCTGTCTCTGGGGATGTGCCTTCTCACAGAAGCTCAACCACAGAGATGCTTTAGGGACTGTGCCCAAACTCCTTCATCCCCAGCCTCTCAAGTTTTTGCTCTGATCCCTGGCACCCCCTGGAGCTGTTCCACCTTTGGAACCTTTCCCAGGTGGCAGGAGTGCCTAGCACAGGGGTAGTGACCTAAGTCTGAGCACTGGCGACCCTAGAAATCTGTAACACACAAACATTTTATTGAGCAGTAAGGGACCCCAGTGGGGACAGAAAGGGCTGGCAGTAAAGGAGCATGTGAACCTCGGGGCAGGGTGCATGCTGCTTGACTCTCCATCCTGTTCTTGCTTCAGGGAGCAGGTCCACCATGCTCCAATCGCCGGTTTTTGGGTCTGGAGCAGCCCAGCTCTTCGTCCGAACTTTCTGAGGAGTGCTTTCGTTTGGGAGCACGTCTGGGGACTGGCTTCACTGCTTCCACCTTTGCTGGTGGGGCCAAAGGGACATCCCCGTAGGCCTGGTAGCCACCAACCAGGCAGTATGTCTCCCCATGCCAGCCCAACTGCGTTTCTCCACACCCTCGGTAGAGGACATGGTAGTGCCCGGGTGTGGGAGGAGAAACGGGAGCCACTGCTGCTGCAAAGAAAATCAGAACTGATCAGTCACTTGTGCTGTGCACAGTCTCCTGCCACAGTTTCCCCCTCTCATGTCTCTCCCAGTTTCTGGCTGAAGACCTTTAATGTACTTGACATCCAAAACACAGCCTTGGCCCATCACCTCTATGAGTCCCTAGAGAAGGGACACTGGCTGCAAAAGCAATCCCTAGAGCCTACGGCTGCAGCAGATGAGGAAGTCTCTTCACCGTTTCCAGGGAAAACAGTAGAACCCGAAAGAAATTGCACTCATGATGCTCTCCATCTCTGCCTTCCACAACAGAGAAAACATTTCTTGCCGTCTGTCACTTCTGAGGCTTTAATGGAAATGTCTTTCAAGTTTTGGAAAGAAATAATCTAATACAAATCTGTTAAGAACCCCTCTCACCTTGGCAACCCCTCTTGGGCCCCAGTTATACTGCCTGTTTCAACCACACTGAACTCTAGCCCTCTGGTACTTTTATCTAGATGAGAACAAGGCTAAATACTGAGGCAGAGTGATCAGGAGACTCAGAACCGGGGTCTGGGTACCAAGTCTAGGCTCACATCAACGCAGCCTCCTGGGACACCATCCCCTCAGCCCTCCAGTCTCATTAGCACTTCATCACCACCCCCTTCATTCTTCCGGTCTTCCCATCAATATGGCACCACCCTGTCCCCGAGTACTCAGCAACTCAGTACGGGATGTGTCTGAGGGGACCGCTAGCGATGTCTGCATGACAGCAGAGAGGTGCCTGGGTTTGAAGGTGTGCTTCTGATTGTGGCCCCTCTTCCTCAAACGGCTCCATTTACCGTCTGCCAACAAAAATGCACTTGTCTTTTGCTGAGAGGCCACTCAGGAGAGGGTCTGAACGGAAGCATCTTGTAGCCCAAAGGGGAAGGCTACATTATAAAGCTTAGAACCGTCCTGCACACTTGTCCAGGGATGACCTTTCACTTGTCCTCAGCAGTGAGCCCTGTGGGTCCCTGAAGGTGTCCCAGGTCACTGGTATTACTTACATGTGGGAGTGTGCTCAGTTGTACATAGTTGGCAGGCCCCACAGAAACATGTGCCAGCCAGGTGAGGTGGATTGTATCCCACACCTCGTGTGGAGGTGGCCGGTCTGGGTGTACCTGCTGCACTGCCCACCCAGGGAACAGAGCACAGGGTTGAGTATCTATAGCCTATGACGTCAGACATGGGCTCTGACCGTCAGAGAAACTTCCCACCAGTTCTCCACCAGGTACGAATCTGCTCGGTTGTCAGCTACCATGGAATCTGTTACCACGGAATCTGTGAGAAGGCCTGCGAGGGCATCACTACCCAGTGAGGTCATATATGGAACCTGTGACTTGAGGGGCAGGCTTCAGGAGGAGGGGCAGTTTTTTGGAGGAGAACAGGGTAGAGGCAGAGGTACTCTGCCTGGCCCCTCACAGCTGGGCCTCCCCACCAATGCCCTAGTCTAGTAGACACCCCAGGTGGGGCGTGCTGGTGCTCTGGCACAGCCCCAGGGGCCACAGGAGGGCAAGAGAGACCCACATTCTGTGATTGGCTTGAGAGGCAAGATTAACGTAAGAGACAGCTAGGTTGTATGGCGCTTACCCTAAGAGGCAGAGATTTGTGTGGACTGGGGAATCAGGGAAGGCTCCTTTGCAGTGGGCCTGAAGGACAAGTGAGATTTGGACCCATGGGGAAGAGAGGGAAGACATTCCAGTTTGGAAGAATAAAAGCAAAGACACACTCTTCTCGACCTTGTCCTGCCCCCAATATAAATTCCTAGCACCCTGAAATTTTTACAACTGAGGACTTAAAAAAACCAAGAGGTTAAGGGGCCTTCGCAGTGGTACACAGGTAGTGGAGAGGTGTTCTGCTCAATGGTTAGGTTCATGTCGGGGCTCCAGGTTTACAGCTGATAGGAATGTGAGGACAAGCTCCTGCCATTTCAAACATTTCCAAGTGATACTGAGAGAGATGTTAAAGGTGCAAAATGCGGGTGCTGAATGACCTCACAGAGTGGGAATGGTGGGCCCATTTGAACATGAAATTGAAAACAAATTCATGACAAAAGGACATAATACAAAATGACAACATAATTACTACAGGCCCCTCCCCCCTAGAAGTAAAAGTCATTAGAATCCTCTCTCTCTCCACCATGAAAGAATGAGATAAAGACTCAGCAGCAGCCCCCGTGAGAAACATGGTCAACAGTGTGAAGAGGTGTTACTAAGACGATTTGGTCCACCTCAGAGAAGGAAAGAGACAACTCTGCCCTTAGCCTGATCAGGCCCACAGGAAGCAAGCACATTTGGGGCAGCCTCTGATAGTGTGGCAATGAGAGAGAACCTTCTTTAGGAGGGTACTCCCTGTTGCCGACCCTGAAAAAGCAAAGATGGGACATTCGTTTAATGGGACTGTTGCAGAGGCGTTGTTCCCAGGAGGTAGAGACTGCTTCGACTACCATTTCAGAGGTTGGGCCACCGTGGTTGAGAAGCACAGCACCTTCTCTTCCTAAACTGCTTGAATCAGCGGGTACACGTTAGGACAGACGAAGTCAGGCCTCATTGGAGCGGACTGCCTTTGGGAGTGGTAGAATGTAAGCTGTGAAGGGGCATGCTCTGGAGGAGGTTTGTCATGGCAGGTGGGCCAGCATGAGACCATTCAGATTCTCCACGGCTCCAGAGATCACTTGACTGGGAGCATCCCTGTGATGTGGCGGGGGGACTCCTACCTTAACAGGACCTGGCTGGGCATCTGGGGAAGGCGGAATAAATGGTTTTATTAATTTACGAGAGCGAGAGACTCACAAAAGCACTGAAAAAGACTTGTACCTGGATTCTTGAGCCAACCCTAAGAAAACTTATCTAGATCTGGAGTAGGGCTCTGGAGGCTGCACTTTTAAGCTTCCTGGGCAGTCCCACCACAGTGCTCCATGGATAGAGTGACCAAATTATTGTGTGTTCTCGGTTGCTTTGGGGAGTCAAAGTGGGCAATATTAAAAACTGCAGCAGGCATACGTATAAACGGAATATTCAAGGCAAACAGAGGTGTATAGTTATTCTATGCATGAATCAGGTTTGGGAAAAGCTAGCCTGGTGGTTAAAAAACACAACCCTTACGACAGGCAGACCAGATTCTGTCCTACTTGCTTGTGTGATTTTGACCCAGTTCTTTTATCTTTCTGACTGTTTCTTCATATGGAAAAGAGCTATGGCTGTACATTTAGCACAATATTCTCTTTTGGCAAAAGTTGCTCTGGGTCCATTTGTGTTCTCTGCAACTGAATCCTTTCCAGTGTGCAAGCATTTTTAAGTTGTTTGGTGAAGTATTACATTTGACTTTCAACTGTTCATTACTTTGGGCAAAGCTTATGTAGTGCTGCAGAGACTAGAACCTATGCAGAGATAGTGAGAGGATGTTATAAGCTTATTCTGCCGGTTGATACAAAAGTTTAACCTTTTCTCCTCTTCCTCCACCTGCCGCTAAGACATGAGAAAGAAGGCAGAGCCTGGAAATGCACACCAGGCAATACTTCTGTGTCAGTTTGCCTTTTATTCCTCTGCCAGTACTTCCCAGAGAGATTTCACCAAAAGTGCCTAAGCTTGCCATGGCCATTGTTGGGAAGAAAGTTTCTCTCTATTGCTAGTCACATCCCCTTTTCCTTCTTCTGGGGGCTTAATGGATGTTTGGGGGCAGGAACTAAAATTTAAACTAAACGGTAAAAAAACAAAGAAACAAAAAACAAAACAAAAAACATGTGTTCTTTTTTTTAACATCTTTATTGGAGTATAGTGGCTTTACAATGGTGTGTTAGTTTCTGCTTTATACCAAAGTGAATCAGTTATACATAAGTTCCCATAACTCTTCCCTCTTGCGTCTCCCTCCCTCCCACCCTCCCTATCCCACCCCTCTAGGTGGTCACAAAGCACCGAGCTGATCTCTCTGTGCTATGCGGCTGCTTCCCACTAGCTATCTATTTTACGTTTGGTAGTGTGTATATGTCCATGCCACTCTCTCACTTTGTCATGGCTTACCCTTCGCCCTCCCCATATCCTCAAGTCCATTCTCTAGTAGGTCTGTGTCTTTATTCCTGTCTTACCCCTAGGTTCTTCATGACATTTTTTTCTTAAATTCCATATATATATATGTGTGTTAGCATACGGTATTTGTCTTTCTCTTTCTGACTTCCTTCACTCTGTATGACGGACTCTAGGTCCATCCACCTCATTACAAATAGCTCAATTTCGTTTCTTTTTATGGCTGAGTAATATTCCACTGTGTATCTGTGCCACATCTTCTTTATCCATTCATCCGACGATGGACACTGAGGTTGTTTCCATCTCCTGGCTATTGTAAATAGAGCTGCAATGAACATTTTGGTACATGACTCCTTTTGAATTACGGTTTTCTCAGCGTATAGGCCCAGTAGTGGGATTGCTGGGTCATATGGTAGTTCTATTTGTAGTTTTTTTTTAAGGAACCTCCATACTGCTCTCCCTAGTGGCTGTACCAATTTACACTCCCACTAACAGTATAGGAGCGTTCCGTTTTCTCCACATCCTCTCCAGCATTTATTGTTTGTAGATTTTTTGATGATGGCCATTCTGACCGGTGTGAGGTGATACCTCCTTGTAGTGTTGATTTGCATTTCTCTCATAATTCGTGCTGTTGAGCATCTTTTCATGTGTTTGTTGGCCATCTTTGGAGAAATGTCTATTTAGGTCTTCTGTCCATTGTTTCATTGGGTTGTTTTTTTGATATTGATCTGCATGAGTTGCTTATCTAGTTTACAAATTTATTTATGTTTATATTTTTTGGAGATGAATCCCTTGTCAGTTGCTTCGTTTGCAACTATTTTCTCCCATTCTGAGGGTTGTCAGAGTCCAGAGTCTTCAGTGTTCCCCCAGTATCCAACTTGGACAAGTGTACAAATAGTGGTGGTCTAAATGATGTAGAGAGATGAATAGCGGAAGTAAGTATTGAAGGTAAAATTAATCGTTCAGTAACATCACATAATTAATTTTAAGTGTCCGTGTTATATTTGGGCAGAGTTGTTCAGTTGGCAATTAGTTAAGTTTGTAAGAGACTCAGGAGAGAGAGATGTACGTTTTAGGTCAAGATCTGTGATATATATGGTGGCTGGAATCACAAGAGTAGATGAGACCATCTATCAAGGGCAGAAGAGAGCTTCTGAGAAATACACATCTCTTGGCAGAGGGCAAAGTGAGAGTGCCCAATGAAAGAGATAAGGATGTCCAGAGGCAGGAGGAAGAAGTAGCAGGTTAAGATGCTACTGTTGTTAAGGTGAAAGATTTTTCTGAGATGACAAGTTTGATCAACAAAATCAAATATTGCTGAAAGGTGACAGAAGGACCAAACAACATTCACTCAATTTAATCACAAATTAAATGTTGGTGAATGCAATTCCAGTGCAGATAAGTAAGAAGAAAAGAGCAAAATTGTGTGAGTCACGAGGTACATAAAGATAAGAAAATACAGACAGTGAGAATAAATACAATTTTTGATAAACTGCACTGTGAAATTAGGAAGAGAGAAAAGGTAACTAGAGAATTACTTGGCATCAAGCAAGAGTAATTTTTAATGGGAGGGGGGCAGCTTTTTAATGGGAGGGGCCCAAAATAAAATCGCTAAAGAGGAAAACCTTAAGAATCCCAATGAGGTGGGAAAATGAATGGAAGATACTGAGGAAGTGAGAATAGGTATTTATAAACTATGTCGAAAAGCTATTCTTGGACGTAAAGAGAAGAAGGTAGTTTGGGGTGTTTTTGCTTTATAGTCTGTGTTTTCTCTGTGAAATAAAAGTTTGATGGGAGGTGATGTCACCTCGAGATAGCACTCATCAAATATCCTATGTGCTTATCTACATTTTTCATCCTCCTTTGTAGTTCAACTGTTTTCCTTTGATTCGTTGTGGCCAGTGGCAAAGAAGCAGAATCAAGTGTATCACTTCTGAGCTGAGGTCATTAGGAGCCAGTGTCCCTCTTGTCTGGTCCTCTGCTATTGTGACATGGGAGGTCAGATAGTCCAGATGACGTGGCTGCAAGATGGATCAGGACCATGTGATCTGTAAGGGCTTTACTCAGTAGAGAAATAACGTACTCGTATTTTCCACTGAGATTCCTGTGTTCAATAGATCTGCCTGTGAGAGCTCAGAGAGCATAGCGAAGGCTGAAATGACAAAGACAGAGGGAGAGATGTTGGTAACAGATGGAAGGCGCCTGGCAGATAATATATTAAATGGTAAACAAAGCTGCTGGAGTAAGAGAGAGAGTATATAAGAGATGAGAAGAAGGCCAACTGTCTGTAGTATCTAACGCTAAGGAGTGAGGAGAGAAACAACTGAAAAATAAAAATAAAAAGAATGATGAGAAAGGAGCTAGGTGGTATGCCAACAGAAATCATAAGATTGCTATAAAACATAAAGGAAGGTAGTTTTCAAAGAAGCACCATTTAACGGAGTCAGTTGTTTCCCAAAGGCAAAATGCTATGGGAACTGAAAATAAAGCATCTGATTGGATGGCTAAACTTTTATGAACAAAAGTGGAACCATTTCAGGAAAGTCATGGGAGAAGATGCTGTGTTACAGTGGGGAGAGTAATCAATGTATTGTGAGGAAAGTTGCCTTCATTTGCAAGAAATGCCAATTAAGAAGTGAAGAGAGCATTTAAAGGGAAGGGATAATGTAAGAAAATTAAAAAAAAATTAAGGAAACTTGAATAATTGGTAGACAAAGAGGGAGGTATTAGTGAAAGACTGAAAATCAGAGAAAGCTATCTTAAGTTGTTGTTATGGACTGAATTGTGTCCCCCGAAAAATTATATGTTGAAGCCCCTCCTAATTTGACTGTAGAAGATAGGAGATAGGTCCTTTAGGGAGGTAACTGAAGTTAACTGAAGTCATAAGGGTGAGGTAATAATCTGACAGGGACTGATGGTGTCCTTATAAGAAGGGGAATAGATTCCAGAGATCTCTCTCCCTCTGCTCGTAGAGGAAAGGCCGTGTGAGGACACTGCAAGAAGACGGCCGTCAGCACGCCAGGAAGATTGTTCTCACCAGAAACCAATTCTTATGGTATTCAATACCTTAATCTTGGACTTCCACCCTCCAGAACTGTGAGAAAATAAATTTCTGCTGTTTAAGTCATTCAGTCTATAGTATTTCACTATAACAGCCCAACCAGACTAATAGAGACCTTCATGTACACTGCAATATACAGAAGCTAAACAATGATTGTGAGCCTGAGATTCCATCTTGAACAGAAGTGTAATGACGCTTGTGGTACTCACAACTTCTCGAATTTTGTCAGAAAGATGTGAAAAAAGTCAGTCAACCAACGGTTCTGATAGTGGATATTTTCTTTATGTGTTTGACATAAAGCAGTGTCTGACAGCCTCCCTGATACCCATCAGTATCACAGTTTTGATTCTGTGGCTCCAGTTCCACATGGCACCAAGGTGCTGTGTACTGTCCATTCTTGGGTTTTTGGGTGCTGTACCTATTGCCAATAGGTGGGTCAAACCACTGGGGCTCTTCTGAAGTCCTCCCTAAATTTGGACCCAGCTTCAGCTCCAAATCCGAGTCTTCAGAGAGCCCAGGCTGAGGCTCGCCTGCCACAGTAGACACATTGGCTAATGGGTTGCACTGCAGCACCCACTCGGACAAGGGCACCATCAGGATGCCACCGTTCTTCTTCTGCAGGGGTGGACCCGTGGACAGTCAGCTTGGCCCCCAGCACAACCAGCTGCCTGTTCACTCTCTCGGCCCCTGTGAGGAAGGTGTTCAGCCCTGGCTTTGAGGTCAGAGTCATGTCCTCTCTGGGTTTGTGTGAATGGAGGAGCCGCAGCCCTGGTCTGGGTGGTGTGTTGGCCCTGGGTTTCCGGGTTTGGAGGAGTCTCTTACCACCTAGACCCCCACCTAGGGCTGAAGAGTTCAGGGGCTGTGGACCGTGGGTTTTGGGGGCAGAGGATATTTAACCTGGCGTTTGAGGAAATGGAGGGAGAAGAGGCTCAGGTTCAAGGGCTCCTGGTTTGAATCTCTTGCTTTAGGTTTGAGGGCCAGGGCAGTCTCTCACCAGAAGCTGCAGGATATCATCAGGAACATTGCGAGTGTTCTTGCACATACCCCGGGCAGCTGAGTGGGAGAAGATGACCGGTGCCTGTGACACTTGTAGGGCTCGCCGTGTCACAGCATCCGAGACATGGGCCAAGTCCACCATCATGCCCAGGCGGTTCATTTCTGCCACCACCTTCTGCCGGGACAGGATGGGGAGAGGGCATGAGGGCTGCTGCATTTATCTTGTGTGTATTTATCTGTAGGGAACAGGCGGGGCTGTACATCCATGTGGGGCAGGGTATGGAAGCCGGGTCCTTACCTCGCCAAAGCCGGTGAGCCGACTGACATTGCTGTAGAAGGGGTGGATACCTTTACTGAGCTCTGTGCCCTGCAGGATAGCCAGGATGCAGTCTGACTGGTGGCCATGACTTGGCTACAAGAGCCTAGAAAGTGGTTCTGTCGAACCGTCTACACCTGCAGCCGTCTACACCTACCACCCGCCCTGGTGGCCAGCAGGCCCGGGGAAGCGGCCCCGGCCCCCGCTCCCACTCCCGCCCCCGGCCATGGCGAAACGGCGGAGGGGGGCCTTCATCCGGAGGGAGCTGTGGAGAGCCACACCGGCGGACAGGTGGCGGCGCCGGGGCAGGGAGCCGGAGGGGGCGGCCAGGTGCAGGTCGAGGGGCTCGCGGGCCGCACGGACGGCACCCGGGCCCGCGGCGGAGTCTGGGTCCGGGTCAGCCACCCCGGGAGCGTCTGGGGTGCGGCCGCCTTTCAGGGCCGCCTTCTGGCCGCATAGAGCGCCCCCTCTGGCGCGCTGTGGTGGGAGGGGCCGGAGGAAGTGGGGCCTGCAGCGGTGCCCGTCGGGGGGGCGGAGCTGGCGGCCACCGCCACGGGCGACTAAAGGAGAAGGCGGAGCCGCAGCGGGAGGCAAAATGCCTATGGCACCCGGTGTTCCCAGGCGGTCTCCCATCCAAGTACTAACCGGGCCCGACCCTGCTTAGCTTCCGAGATCAGACGAGATCGGGCGCGTTCAGGGTGGTATGGCCGTAGACGGGGGCGGGGGATCATTTGAAGGGGGTCTTGAAAGGTAGGAGTTCCACAGTGGCGACAGGGCATTCTGTGCAGAGGAAACAAGACAGACAAAGATCTCTATCCATTGACCTTGCTCTATTTTCTTCCAGCATTTAGCACCATCTGAAATTATATTTTTGTCTAGCTTCTCGTTGTTTATTTTCTGTCTCCCCCATGCACTCTAATTCTCCGAGTGCAGGAAGCAGGTCTATCCTATGTGCCCAAAAGAATTCCTGGCACATGGTGGGTGCACAGTACATATTTGTAGCATGGATGAATCAGTAGGCAGTCCAAGCAAAAGGGAGAGAACGGGATTTGATGAGATCTATAAGTACTTATGTGGTTTCATTTCAACCTCACAATTCTCCTTCCTAAGAAAGATGTCATTATCTCCGTCTTACAAATAAGGAAACTGAGGTAAGACAAAGGCAAGCAACTTGACAAAGGTCACACACCCAGTAAAAGGTAAAGCTGGCATTGAAGCCTAAGCTAGCAGGTTCCAAAGTCTGGACTGTACCACAGGAAGAGGCTAACAAAGGCCTGAACTAAGTAAAGCCGTGGGAAGGGAGTCAGAGAGAAGAGTTCATGCTTAAGAGTTGCTGGGCTTAATAAAATGGACCAGACGTGGCCACAGACTGAAAGAATCCCCTGCAGATTCATCTCCATCTGAGCCGCTAGTCCTGACCTCCTTCTCAATCTCATGGGGATGACAGAAAAAACATGCAGCATTGGCCGCTAACTAGCTGTTTAACTTTGGAAGCCTTAGATATCTAATTTCTCCAAGCATGTTTCCCCCACATGAAAAAAATGGTGACAGATACTAGGTTTACGGTTGTTATGAGATGATGCAGATGAAGCACCCAGGACAGTTCCTGGCCCATAGTAGGTGTTCAATAAATATTAACTTACTTCTCTTTCCCCATGGCCTCCTGCTATCTTTTGGTCTGGGAAATACTATTCCCAAGAGGAGGACCAAAGAGGGAGGAAGTGTTAGGAGGGCATCTGCTCTGGGGCAGGTATGGAAATGGATAGTCTCAAGAAGGTAGTGAGTGACAAGCCAGGCCTGGAAGAGGTGGGTGGATAAGAGGCTAGGAAAGTACCCAGCAGTTTTCTCTATGAGGAAAACTCTGACCCCCCCCCCCTATAATGAAGGTTCAGACAAGCAACCAGAATTCCAAGTCATGTGCCCAGTCTTTTCTCTGCACAAAAGGTGTAGCCAGAGCTTGGTGAAGGGGAAGCAGGGGACCATTTGACTTGGGCCTCATACGTACAAATTTGGTTGGATTCCCAAAGGAAGTTATTCATCAAGTTATTATAATTTGGGGTGTTTAAAATGTTAATTTTTAACAGTTATCTGTGAGTTTAATTATGGATTGCACCTAGTAGTGATTTTCCATTTCTTAAAACATAATGTACACTGCTCTATACAAACTGTTTCCTGAAATAAACATGTTATTTGTGGACTCATTTTTAAAAGGGGTTAACTTATAAACAATTAAATTATACCACAAGTTTTTGTAACTGTCTTTGAATTTTCACATTTCCTATGTGTTGGAATTGTTTCAAAAAGAAGAAGAAGAGAAAAAGAGGCTTGGGTTTCTGGGTCTCTTCAGCTCAAGAGGGCACAGGGCAGTGGCAGCCCAGAGGCAGCCAGAGGGGAGGTGAAGAGCCTGTTACTGAGCTTGTTTACAGCACCACCTGGTGTTTATAACTCATTAAAATGTCACACTTCCTTGTCCTTAAGCCCTGGAATTTGCTGAGTAAAATCCCCACAGCTATTTTCTGAAGCCCTCTCTCTCAAAATTTCTTTTTCACTCACTTAAAAAGAATAAGGCTTATAGACAAGAATAACCCAAAACAGAAGTTGATGCCCCACGACTTTCCTTTGTTTTCTTTTAGCTTTGTGCTGTGGGACGGAAGGTCTGTATGTAATACTAGTTCAGACTGACTGAGCAGTGACTATGTGCCAAGCAGTTCTAAGTACCCTGCATGGATTAAGTAACTTAATTATTATAACAACTCTAGAGACAGGTATTACTATTACCATAAGCCCATTTTACAGATGTGGCTGCTGAGACACAGAGAGTTAAAGGAATTTCATAAAAATCACTAGAAAGTAGCAAAGCAAAGATTTGAACCCAGGCCTGAAGCCTTGCTTCAGTGTCCATGATTTTAAACACTGTTATGCTGCTTTTCCGTGTAGGTGCATGTTTCAAGAAAAGGTATCTTCTTAATTTTTATTTGGCCTGATATTAAGAATTTAATTTCCCTGGGTAAAGCTCGATGGACCAAGGATAAACAGAGCAGCAAACAAGTTAAAAATATGCCTTCAATAATCATCTGCTATATGAGGCATTAAGCTTCTCAGAAGCCTAGACCGCCCTTTAGAATGTCATACAATCCAGAAGGATGGCATACAAAACAACTTAGTGTTTGTTTATAACAAGGCTACCACCACCAAGAAAGCATTATAATCCTCTGTCTTTTTAAGAGTTCAACAATTTCAGATCTCTCCTTTTAAAGGGGTAGTAATAATAATGGCTACAATCTATTGAGTGCTTTTTTGTTTTTGTTTTAGAGAAGCATCAACTAGTGAAAAACAATGTGGGTTTGGGGGAATCATACTACCTGGGTTCAGATCCTGTTATTTTTTTTAATGAATTTTTATTGGCATATAGTTGCTTTACAATGTTGTGTTAGTATCTGCTGTACAGCAAAGTGAATCGGCTATACATGTACATATATCTCCTTTTTTGGATTTTCTTCCCATTTAGGTCACCACACAGCAATGAGTAGAGTTCCTTGTGCTATACAGTATGTTCTCATTAGTTATCTATTTTATACATAGTATTAATAGTGTATATATGTCCAATGGAATATTACTCAGCCATAAAAAGAAACGAAACTGAGTTATTTGTAGTGAGGTGGATGGACCTAGAGACTCATACAGAGTGAAGTAAGTCAGAAAGAGTAAAACAAATACCGTATGCTAACACATATATATGGAATCTAGAAAAAAAATTTTTTTAAATGGTTCTGAAGAACCTAGGGGCAGGACAGGAATAAAGACACAGGCATAGAGAATGGACTTGAGGACATGGGGAGGGGGAAGGGTAAGCTGGGATGAAGTGAGAGAGTGGCATGGACATATATACACTACCAAGTGTAAAACAGATAGCTAGTGGGAAGCAGCCGCATAGCACAGGGACATCAGCTCGGTGCTTCGAGACCACCTAGAGGGGTGGGATAGGGAGGGTGGGAGGGAGACGCAAGAGGGAGGAGCTATGGGGATATATGTATACATACAGCTGATTCACTTTGTTATACAGCAGAAACTAACACACCATTGTAAAGCAATTATACTCCAATAAAGATGTTTAAAAAAGTATTAAAAAAATAGTGTATATATGTCAATCCCAATCTCCCAATTCATCCCACCACCACCCCTTCTCCCTTGGAACCATACATTTGTTCTCTACATCCGTGTCTCTATTTCTGCTTTGCACATAAGATCATCTATACCATTTTTCTAGATTCCACATATGTTAATATATATTTGTTTTTCTCTTTCTGACTTACTTCACTCTGTATGATAGTCCTGTTTTTATTTTTAACATCTTTATTGGAGTACAATTGCTTTACAATGTTGTTAGTTTCTGCTGTATGACAAAGTGAATTAGCTATTCATATACATATATCCCCATATCCCCTCCCTCTTGCTTCTCCCTCCCACCCCTCTAGGTGGTCACGACGCACTGAGCTGATCTCCCTCTCAGAGACAACCTATAGGCGACTCAGGGGTCAAGCAGCAGATTGGACCACAAGACCTCTAAGTTGCTGCCAAACTGGGGATCTGGACCCATTTCCTAGTTTTGCTTTGAAATACACCTGAAGAAATGAAAAACAGGTGGTCGCCAACTTTCAGAGAATTGAAGTCTGTTTTCTTGCCAGTTATTTTTCTGCCACCATCAGTTTCCATAAACCCTATGAGGAGACATATGTCCTCCCTCATTCTTACAGATCCAGTTGGGTTGGAGATGACGGAAGTGATGGCACAAAGCCAGACACGTCTTAGCGCTCACTCCGCACTGTCACCAAATGGCCAGGCGTCAACCTTGAAGCACAGTCTCTATGCTGGTTCCTGCAGAGACAAGAAGAAAGAAGAAAGAATAGGCAGAGCCTTTGGACTTCAGGACTTGTGATCCCATTTTTGTCCTCTGTAGCCGTTAGGACTTGGCAATACAGCCTGAGGCCAACAATACTGCCTGGCCTCAGTGGCTGAAACAAATGAGGGATTTAGGTTTTCACAGAAAAGTGTGAAGAGAGACCATGCAGAGCTGGGATGCAGCTTCAGGATATGACCTGAGAGCCAGGCTCCTTCTGCCCTTTGGCTCCACCATCACTTCTGTGTTGCAGGCAGGAAAAAGGGAAGAACAAGAGGAAAAAGTGGTGTTCCTACCAGTTTCAAAGAGCTCTCCTAAGAGTCTGCCCCAGGGTTAGTGCTCTTTTCCCTGGCCACACCCTACCGCAAGGGGGACTGGGCACTTTGTCACCCAATAAAATCCAGGGTCCTCTTACTAGGGAAGTAGGAGGCGAGTACAGGGCAAACAACAGCAGTCTCTTCTACTTTCTCTCATGTCCCTCTGTCAGGATAGTGGAGATTGTACCCCGCTTTCTAAAGATGAGAAAGCTGAGAGGTGGCCAGGAGGACCTGCACAGAGCCACAGTGGGTTGGTGGTAATGTTGGTGTCAGCACCCAGCTCAGGGCCGGTTTTGAAAAATGATGAACACAAAAGGCAGAAATCCATGAACCTCTGTGGGCAAACAGCAGCTGTGAGCCCAGGGCCATCTCTGTGGGGAGTCAAACTGACAGATGAGAGGGGCTGCAGGGTGCAGTGAGAATGAGGGCTGCAGGACACAGGGCTCCATGTCATTCCCTGGGTTGGCAAGAGCTAGACAGCTTTGGCCTTGGCTCAGTTGGGAGAACAGATGGGCAGGAATTCGGCACAGCTTCCAAATCAGCCAAGCAGCAAAGACTGCCTTCTTTGCCCTTGTCAGCTGAGGCTACAGCTCCCACCAGTCCCAGCCAGCTGCAGAGGCCCAAGCCTGAAGACCATGACAACTTGGCCCGGCCTGTGCCATGCCCCGCCCACTGTGGGAGCCAGGAGGACAAGCAAGTGCAGGTGTTCCACCCAGCAGTGAGGGTGACACCTAGGTGGAGCTGCCCACCAGGTTCAGATTTCTCTGTGCAGGGCGAGCAAGCCTTGTAGCAATCCAGTCTCAGCCCTGACTCCTTTGGCGCATAGGACTCTTAACTATTGAGACAGCCAGCCCGTTTGATTGACGTCCAGACCTCTGTTCTTTCTCATGCTCTCACCTCCCACAGGAATGGTGGCAACGTGGCCAGAGGTGAAAGGCAAATCCAGGAATTATACCGAAATGCAAGCAATGCAGAGAGAACTCCTTCCCACATCTGAAGAAAGGAGGGTCCTCACAGAAACAAGGCAATCGATGAGGGGATAGGAACGCGTGTTCAGCTCAGAAACAGGACATAAAATACATAGAATTTTACTGCAGCTCTGGCTAGAGCATATGGTATAAGAGGAAGAAATACAAGTCTTTAGAAAGAAATGCACCTTGTGCTGTCAGCTAGACGTGGTAGGTTCATTCTCTCTTTCTCCCTCCAAAGACTACATGAATCTTGGATTATCTGTGTATCTACTCCCAATTCACTGACTCTGGTATTAAAAGCAGACTGAAATTTGTTTAGAATTCTACTTAGCTAGAAAAGTTCTTTTTTTGAATGAGACTGAAATTTGTTTAGAATTGTTTAGCTAGAAAAGCCAGAAAAGCTTTTTGTGAATGGTGCAAGGATGACTACCATGACTCCTTTAAAGAGAGAAGCTGGGAAAGAGATGGGAAGGAGAGGCCGGGCCGGCTGTGAGGGCCCCACCCCCAGGAGGATGCTCCCTGAAAGCAGCAGTCTGTGCAGTGCCCACCACACCCCTCCTCCGTGAGGCTCTGGCGCCCTGCAGCCACCTGCAGGTTACACGATGAGGCTCTTCCAATGAGTATAAAGAACCCCCAACCCTGCTCCCTTACCCCAGGACTTCTATAATCTTGAGACCCTAGACTCATCAAAGCTACACTCTGCAGCCTGAAGATCTGTCCACACAGCCAAGGGAAGGCTGGGCAGGAGGCAGCCAGCAGGCTCTCACACCACCTGCCTCCCCTCCTTCCTCAGTGGCTCCCACGAGGGCACAATCAGGGCGGGGAGGCTTCATGAGCCCCCCTTGGCCCTCTGGGATGTGAGGAGTCAGCAGGGATTCATACCCATCCTGCCGGGACCATCTGCACTCAATTATAAGCCCTTTGGAAGCCAGCAGAGGGCTGTTAAGCTGCCGCTGGTTCTCTATGATTAGCTAGTTCTTGTCTTTTGAATACTGCATATGGTGCAGCCAGCTGCAGAAAGCATTCATGACTCAAAGCTTTTTTCCCCTCAAAGAGAAAAGTGCTAAGTTGTTATTACTATGGGAAGAAAAAAAAAAGTTTAAAACTCTTACTTTCTGGTTAAGTTCCTCTTCCTACCTTAAAATTCTACCTCTTCCCAGGATTGGGACCATTCCTTTGTCTGTTTTCTACCAGCACTATATAGGTACTTGCTTGCTGAAGATGAGCCTTGCTAAGAAATATCAAGATTGTGTATAATTCCAGCTCAGGTGTTGTTATCCGTGGTCCAGTAGACCCTCTTCTCTCCCTTATTTTGTGTGAGAGACCTGACGTTAAGGCATGCTTTTGATGAAACCACTCCAAAAAGTCAACTCTTTGCAATCAACTCAGGAGCCAGCGCCACTGCTGAGGCTTACCTTCTTTCCCAGGTGCTGAGCCAGGAACAGAAGCAATACTGCTTGGTTCGCACTTGAAACCCTCAGTGTTCTCTGTAGGCGAGAAGCAGTTAGCTGGCTACAAGCTAGCATTAAAATCAGTAGGGATGCTTAAAAAAAAAACATGTATTTCTGGGGCTATACATAGACTTGAAATCCAGGCTCACATGTGAGTGGAGGTCCAGAGAAGATGGAGATTTGAGAGTCTTGTGAATAGTGATAATGAAAGCCATGAATTAGCTACAATTCACAGGGAAAAGAATATGGAAATAGAAGATGGGGGTAATCAGAGTCCCTTCTTCCTCATATCTCTGAACTAGGCAAATAACTCGTTTCTTTTCTCATAATACACAGGCTCTATGGTAAACACAGCACAAATATGCCAATAACCACAGGGCACTCTATGGATAAGACAATTCTTTGTAGAGTGGATACATGTATAACTGATTTGCTTTGCTGTACACCTGAAACTAATGCAACATTGTAAATCAACTATACTCCATTTTAAAAATATATATTTAAGAAAATGTTCTTTGTACCATGAGTTTGGCTGGCTTAAGCCTATAAATTTGCAAAACTTTAGGAACCCATCTATATATGGAATGAATAGTTCTACTCTCCATGTTGAGAGACAAATAAAAATGCCTATTTAAATATCTAGCAGGAAAAGTACCCCAAAAGTGATTTCACTTTTTTTTTTTTTGATGAGCAATTTTAAGCATGTCCAAGAGGAAGAAAATCTGTACCAATATGGGTTGTTCCACTGAGCCTAATGGGAGCCACATGTCTATCTGACAAGGGAGTTACAAGTTTGGAAAGGGAGAAAACAAAAGGAACCCTGTGTTGTTAGTCTGAAATTGGAGGTAAGGTATAAATTCATGGTTTTCAATATATGGATACAGAAATAAATTTAGATGTCATGGGCACATAGGTATGTGTATACATATACACACATGCAGATATTCCCAAACTCTGACCACTGAGATGGCCTGGGACCAGTGGCTCCACAACAGTACTGGGTACACTTAGCACTCAAATCTTCGCTTTAAGATAATTTTCCACTAAAGCAAGCAGGGCTGGAATAGGGAAAGTACAAGACAAACTTGGAATGTCTTATAGTGTCAGAAAATAAAGAAATGCCCAAGTTAAAGGGGGATGTGTCAAGACGACACAGGAGCCAGCTTGAAGGTGTTCCTGCTGGCCACATCTGAGACCATTTAAGCATCTAAAGGAATAACGATAATAACCAATTACAACCCACTGAATAAAAACTGAAGAATCCATACTTGTAATATTAATATAAATTAATAAAGGGGGAATAAGTGATTCTATAGTGGAAAAGTCTGGCAAGCACCACCTTAAACAAGTGGTCAGTTAGTGTCATAACGATGGGACAGGTGGAAATCATGCACCGCTTGAAGAGATGCAGCGAGGAAGACGCAGCATTGCTTCTATGCTGCTCCTGCCAAAGATGCATAAACTAAACCTAACCTAACCTAATCTGACAGGAAACACCACCCAAAGTAACTGGCCTGTAATCTTCTAAAGTGTCAACGTCCATTACTCAGCCATGAAAAGAAATGAAATTGAATTATTTGTAGTGAGGTGGATGGACATAGAGACTGTCATACAGAGTGAAGTAAGTCAGAGAAAAATACCGTATGCTAATGCATATATATGGAATCTGAAAAAAAAAAGGTTCTGAAGAACCTAGGGGCAGGCTAGGTAGACGGAGGCATAGAGAATGGACTTGAGGACACGGGGAGGGGGAAGGATAAGCTGGGACGAAGTGAGAGAGTACCATGGATTTATAATACACTACCAAGTGTAAAATAGATAGCTAGTGGGAAGCAGCCGCATAGCACAGGGAGATCAGCTCGGTGCTTTGTGACCACCTAGACGGGTGGGATAGGGAAGGTGGGAGGGAGACGCAAGAGGGAGGAGATACGGGGATATATGTATAGCTGATTCACTTTGTTATAAAGCAGAAACACACCATTGTAAAGCCATTATACTCCAATAAAGATGTTTAAAAATTTTTTTTAATTTAAAAATTAAAAAAAAGGTCAAGAAAGCCAAGAAAAAGCTGAGGTACCATTCAGAATAAAGGCCACTACAGAGATATGACAACTCAAAGCAGTATGTAACTCTGAACTGCATCCTTTTGCTATAAAGGTTATTATTGGGACATTTGGCAAAATCTGAATGGGGCCCAAGGATTAGTGGCAATTTCCTGATTTGACGGTTGTTTTGAGGTTACATAGAAAAATGTCCTTGTTTACATGAAATACATACTAAATTCAGGAGTGATTTTTAGGAGTGACAGGCCCAGCAACTTGGCAATTTATTTTCAGATGATTCAGGTTCTGAATTGGTAATTTTTCTGTCTGAGAATAGTTCAATTTTTTTTTTTTTTTGGCCACGCTGTGCAGCTTGCAGGATCTTTGTTCCCTGACCAGGAACTGAAACTGGGCCTCGGCAGTGAAAGCGCCGAGCCCAAACCACTGGACCGCCAGGGAACTCCCTAAAAATGTTTTTAAAAGTGTAACTTCTTTTCCTTTTTATGTTATATGACTTAAAAAATGACTATAGCAATGAAGACAGTGGTGTTGACGATGAATTTGCGACATCAAGAATTTCATAAAATTATTTCTTGAAATAAGGTAGAAATTCATGTTATTTTATATAATGTGACTTTTAAGTATATATTTTCATTAAAACATTTAGGAGTTAAAAAAAGATCAGTGAACGAATGTGCTCTTCTAGGTTGAATTAAAATAGAATATTTAAGGTTTAAAAAAGTTTGGCTGGGGAAAAATAACAGTTTTGCAAAACCTTTGCGATCCAAAACTAAGATGATATTCAACAGCAAGAAGTATTCCAATTTCTCATAACCAGTTCTCACAAGCAAAGAAATGCATGCTTCACTTTAAGAAGGTGTCAAATAGAAACAGGCAAATCTGAAAGAGTTCACCAAGTGTAATAAATTAGAGGTGAAATCACAACAAAAGAATTTATGGTGTACAAAAAAATTCACAAGTAGAAGATTCCTTCTATCAACTTCTCAGAGTTCCATGAGCTCTCCCCTGACCTCTGAAAGATGGGTTTTACCAAAATCTGGTTTACACGGAACTTTTCAGGTATATATGGTCTGAAAAGAAAGGAGTATCTGCTAAGAACCTGCCTGGTGCTCCTTCCTTGTTGCAGCCCTTCTTTGTGTAAGTGATCAGAATCAGGTCCAAGAGACACAGAATCAAGCATGACATATCACACCAAACACCATTTCCTGTCCAACCAATTCTCATCTCTCTCCAGTAATGAAAAGGTGGACGTTCTTCTTGGACTGCAGCATCTGTGCAGCCTGCTCCACCCCGACCACAGCAGACAGCCTCTGGGCATCGTACTTGGAGTAGGGGACAGTGCAGGTCCAGGCAGCTTCCTCTCCTCTGGTGGTGGCTTGCAGCATGTTACAGACTTCACTGTAGAAGTGGGGATATGTTGGCAGTTCATAGAAAATTAGGTTCCTGATGCCTTTTATTGTGTATCTGTTAGAAGGAGAAAGAGAGGCTATGTCTACATGAGAAAGTTTATGGAAAAGCCACCGAAGAGTTTTACAGGGACATAGTCACTCTCGCTGTTTCATGCAAGGAGAAAGACCATGGCACAAATAACACACAGACCAAAAGTTACTCTAATTTGAGCTGGAGGGGCTCATTTTTTGTGACAGTGTATTTGAATTCCTAATGTTTGGCTTAAGATAATGATAAAATGAATTTGCACTTCTTGAGCCTAATCTGAGCAGACTGAGGTAGGGTGGGGAAGAATAGTAGACAAGGATTAGAAATCTGTCGCAGAAAATTTGAAAAGCAGGCATTTCCAATTTAACATTATCCTAATTATAATCAGGCAAAACAGTGTTCTGTAATGGAGCTGAGGTCAGACCAGACCCAGTACATAAAATAAACAGCATAAACTGTAAATGCACTCCCATTAGTCTTTTCTTGTCATTCTGTAGACATGTTAACTCCATGGCAGATGTCCCAAGTTCACCCATTTACAAAATCCTGCCCGAGGACCCATTAGGCATTATGGGAAGGCAATTAATTTCAACAGCTTCCTCGCTTCTTTCCCTGCTGCACAGGGCTGCATGGTGTGGGGGGTTGCAGACCCTAGGGACGCGCCTTACGGTTCGGGTTGAGGTCAATCATTCCCTCTTGGGCTCCATGACCAAAGATTTTATACGTTGACAAGTTTCTGATTTTTCCTGTTAAGACTCTCATACAGGGCTGATGTCAGACTCCCTCGGGAATTTTATTTTATTCATGGACGGTAAGTTTTCCTTGTCTTTTTATCCCTTGGCTCATCCTGATCTCTCTGGAGACCCTCCTCTCCCAAAATATAACTGCAGTCCATTACTTGGATCAGCTTTCCACATCCTCTTTCCATAAAGGAATTTTAATGGCTAATGATGTTGAAAAAACACAGTTCTGCCTCAGTAGTTATCAAAACAGACACAGAGTTCCATTTCTGCTTAGTATGTAGAAAACTCAAGAGAATACTGCTCCCATGCTAACAAGAAAAAGATAATCTACAACAGTGTTCCTTTTCCTGAGCCTAGACAGCTGATGTCACAGGGCAACCAAGTGAACTGATTCAACGGTGCCCTGGTGTGTGTTTAACAACTGATTCTCAGTGGGGGAGGATAGGTGCTGATTTGAAGCATTTGCCAATTTCTGTGGTGTAAATACTCCATTTCAAGCTACCAGTGTCATGTTGCTGAACTTGGAACTGGGAAGAGATGTGCAACCATACCTTAAGAGCTGGTATGAGCCAGCTTCAGCCCATCACTGACTGAATTCCAAAGAGTGACACGATGGTCTGAAGAAAGACAGGACATATGAACCACTTCACCTTCGGCAGAGCACAGTGGGGAAGAGGGCAGCTGCTAAGAAAGTGGGTAGGAAGAAAAAAGCTACACTTTTAACAAGTTCTTAAAGGGCAATTATGGGCTTGCATGACAGTTCAGAATCCCTGGGATTCCCGGACACTCCTTTACTTCACAGTCATGATGGCTTTTCCAAAGGTCTCCACTGGGAGCCCTGGAAAGACTGGACGCAAGGCAGAAGACCTGAGAGACCCCGATGGTGGTGCAGACATGAAAACTCACTCTCTTCCCAGAGCCATGTTGTATATGAAGCTAAAGCCTGAAGCCAGTGAGGGGGCAAAGGTCAACTGCCAGGGTGGAGTCAGAAGCAGCAAAACTGTGTGCCCTAAGGGAGGAGCATTAACCCCTCACCCCATCCCTCCCCACCACAGGACTTACATCCAGTAGAAAGAGCAGTCTGGGGAAAGGGGAAAGGGCATGAAGACTGGGGAAAGGGCGTGAAGCCTGTTCAGCCCAAGATCCTGCACTGATGTAAGCAGATGTTTGCCACCACTGCAGAGATGCAGGGAACTCTTTCCCACCAAGACCCCTCGTAGAACAAGGCAGAGGCTGGCCACCATGGAGGGTGGTGCAGAAGCCCTGAGAAAGCGCCAGCTCCAAAGCCCAGGATGGACAGAACCTGCCTGCATCTGAGCTGGACCAGGAGGAGAACAACTGCCCCACTTCAAGCCTTAGGGGAGGAGCGAGCAGGAGCAGCCTGCTACTGGGGGAGGGGCCGGAGCATGGGAGAGGCTCTCCCTCGGCACAGGGGTGCAGGGCATGGTGAAAGCTGAGAGGGGAGCAGGACACTGAGACAAGGCCCTCCAGCACTGGGCCCCACAGTGGGCCACTGTCTGCTGGAGGAACTGGCAGTTTGTGGTAACTAGAAGGCAACGACGGTAACAACCAAATCCTAACTAGATTCACAACTGCCACGCTAGTGGCCTGACAGAAGAGGCGTCCAGGCCAGCTACTTACTCAGGCACTACGTTCAACTGACAATTACAAAAAACACAGAAAAGCAAGAAGAAGACATTAAAACCATGAGGTATCATTTTGACTATCAAGTCACTGGAAAAAAGGAGAATTTACAGAAATATTTACAGAATTTACAGAAATAGGCTAATGGAGTATAAATTATTGTGAGTGTGTATTTCACCGGGGAGGGGAGAAGATGGGAGTGGCAACACACAGCAAATTTTAAACTGGGTACAGCTTTTGAACAAATAAGTTTTCCTTTCCAAATTTATCCTAAGGAAATGCCTAGGCAACTATGCCATCAACTACGCATATGGATGCTCTTGGCATTATTGTATATAATAACAGAAAACAACAAATCAATATGCCCATTAAAAGGAAACTGGGTTAATTATATACCCATACAATGTAACACTATGCAACCATTAAAAAGGATGCTATACACACCTTAAAAGATTACTTATAATTACACAGAAAAGGTATTTTTACAATGTAAAGATTTAGCAGACCTACCTTGACCAAGTGATTACATTTAGTATCACCAAAAACGGGACAAACTGACACCCTGGGCCTCTTGAGGAGATGCAGGGGGAAGTACACAATATCCTCTATGTAGAATTCTTACTAAAATAATGTTTAAATCTTTGGTCCCCGAACTCTAATGCTCACTGAATCACCTATTTGTTTTTTAAACATACCTGTAATTGGTCCCCATCCCCAAACACCATGATTTAATTGATACTGGGGTATGACCAGGGCATTCAGATTTTTAAAAGCTCCCCAAGGGGATTCTAATATGTAGCAAAGTTTGGGAACACTGATCTAAATAATAAGAAAACAGCCAAATCCAGATGTGGGACATTCTACAGGAAACTGGACTGGACTCTTCAAAACATATCAGTATCACAGCAAGAAACAAAGGCAGAGACTTATTCTAGATCAGGGTTTCTTAACCCTGGCACTACTGCCATTTTAAGCCAGGTAATTCTTTGTTGTAAGGGCTGTCCTGTGCACTGTAGGACGTCTAGCAGCACCCAGGCCTTGACCCGCTTGAACCACTAGACCACTAGAATAACCCTCCAACTGTACCAACCAAAAATGTCTCCAGATATTTCCAAATGTCCCTTGGGGAGCAAAACTGCTCCTGCTTGAGAACTGCTAAAATAGACTAAAGAAACATGTCACGCAAATGCAATGTAGGATTCTTAACTAAATCCTGGATTGGGGTGGGGGGGGTGGTGAGAAACAGCTGTAATAGTCATTTTGGGAACAACTAGGAAAATTTGCATACAGACTAAATACTAGATGGTATTACTGCAGTAATGTCAAGTGGTATGTTAATGGTGTTGTGGTTAGATAAAAGAATGTTGTTTTTAAGCTCTACAGGCTGAAAGATTTAGGAGTTAAGTGTCATGAAGCCTCCCATAATTTACTCTCAAATGGTTCAGGAAGAAAAAATAAGAGATGTGAGTGGAAAGAGAGAAGGAGAGACAGAGAATGTGGGTGCATGAGAATGTGGCAAAATGCTAACAGCTGGTGAAGCCTAAGTGGAAGGAGTTAGAGATGTTCACTGGGATAGTCTTACAATGTCTTTTGAAATGAAATCTTCCCAAATAGAAAGTTGGAGCGGGGGCAGGATATAGTAGAACTATATATATATATAAACTAAAAAATACATCCATAACATACAAGTATATACCAAAATGCTAACTTATTTAAGCTTTTTTTCAATAAGCACATAAAACATTCAAGATAAAAGAAAAAAAAATCCAAATGTGTACACTGTGATCCCAATGTTGGTGTCGTTTTTAAAATGCCTGTGTCTGTGTGTGTGTGCACGTGCACATGTTTTTTACATCAAAGAGACAGGAAAGAAATACACCAAAATGGGTGTTTATATCAGTAAGATGACAGGTGATCCCATTTTTTTAACCTAGATTTTCTAGGTTCTCTACAATAATTGTGTAATACTCTTATAATGAGAGTATTTTTAAAGCAAAATAAAACAACAAAACCAATTCCAATAGGTATTATATTTAAAACCCAAGAAAATCTCTCTTAGTACCAATTCGTGCACAGTAGAGACTAGGCATCTCCTGGAAATAAGAGCACGTGACCAGAACCTCTTCAGAGGGGCAGTTAGTAACAATTCCCATGGTCTTCTGCACCTCTTCCCCTGCCTTCCTCCTCTCCTGTATGTGCTTTGGGTCTTCGGTGACCCCTACAAATATGGCGTAACACTGTGACAGGACCCAAAACTAAGGACATTCCCGATGTCTATGTTACCTGACAACTGTTAAAGATAAATGAGGCAACCACAACTGACTTGCAAGGCTGGCTCCTGCATACAGTCTATAAAGACGAGGTCTGTTACTTCTATAACTGGGGTTCTCCCTGGGGCAGGGAGCACTCAGAAACACCCCACTAGCGTTTCCCACCTCCAGAAATCCTACCTCCAGAGTTTCTGATTGCCCCCTGCTTAAGAATCCTTCCTGTGCTAACCCACTGATGATGCTCAGAGAAAGAACTGTGAACTGTCCTCCCCTCAGGAGGGCCATCATGACCAAATGCCCATCCCATCCTAAGATTCTACTGGTTTCATCCCCCCAAAGAAAACAAATCCTCAGGATGAAAGTTTTTTGCTAGCTCACAAATGAACTGCAATATGTCTAACACGGCCTACTTCCATAGAGAATATAAATACAGAATTTTAAAGCTGGATACTAAAGTGTAAAATACATGTACTTTTCCCAAGGTCAAATGAAAAAATCAAATCACAAAGACACTGCAGATCAAAATACCCATCATCACCTTGGTGACCTCTCAAGCAAAAAAATCTATAGCTGGGAACCTTGAGATAATTGGCAGTTGCAGATTATCTCCATTCAACTTAAACACCCACTAACCTGGTCCAGGGTACAAAGCTAATGGCACGTGTTCGGTTTGTCTTTATAGTGACTTTGGGGACAAAACAGTTTGGTCAATAAATGAACAGTGTAAGACAGAAGACTGTCCTGCCTACTTAAGAGAAAGGGCTCCTTTGACATCATGCCCTCTCCTTGAAAAGCTGCTACTTGAGAGCAGTCCTCATCCCAGCTTAGTTCACACTTGCTACAGACAATCACGCTGGGAAGTTTTCCAATCCATCCACTTCATTTAAAGGACTTGCTTTGACGTATCAAGCTTTTGGAAAACTAAGGGCTCTTTAGACCTGCTGAGTGCAAACTCCCCCAAAATACCATTTCCAACATGAATGAAAACAACAACTCACTGGAACAAAGCAAATAATGATGCCAGCAAGAAGCAAACCCTGAAGCCCTTAAATATTCACCTCTAAGCCCCTCACCTTTTGCTTCTCCTAAACTTCAAGGAGCCCCTTAGTCCTGGTTCTCCTTGGTGCAGAAGTGTGTGTGCACTGCCTCAGGACAAATGAGAGCTTTCTGAACACTGACCCTGTACTCAACTTCCATCTCCACAGACCACACAGTCCCCAGGTGTTTCATCTGTGCTTCTACGACAGGTTCCTCCCTTTCCTGTATTCAGTTGAGAGCTGCTCAGCTCTGTAATGTCCTTCTTGAGGGGTATACCCACAGCTACAGGAGGTACCCTAAGTATGGACCCACTCCAGATCTATATACAGGTTATGCTGTAGTCACTCATTCGTTTCTACCACCTTTTCCAACAATGCCCATTTTGAAAGAAAACCAACCAACCAATCAACAAAAGTCTGTCCAGCCCCCCAAACTCTGGCTTGTCTGCAGGAGGTGAAGCAAGGGAGGACCTTATAACACAGCAAAGCCCACCATGCACTTGGAAGCAGACCCTCCAGAGAGGACACTTGAAACCTGGCCCTATTTTACCTTTTGTAGAAATGGAAGCGCTCTGTGAGGAGCAGGAACTGCTTCTCTCCTTGAAGGAAGAAGCGTCTGGCCCTGGAGACACCAGACTTCTGGGTGTACTCGCAGATATGAGTGAAGTTCAGTTCCTCCTTCTTGAGGTAATTTCGGAGACGCACGAAGTCAAAGTAGGAGGGGACATAGATAAGCGTGTGAGACATGACTGCATCACGATACTGAGGCAAAATCTTGTTGACGAAAAAGTCAAACCTGATTCGGAAAGGCGAAGGGCAGAGTCAGTGGTCTAGAGGTGAGCCATAGTGTCACTGCCAACTGCATGACCCTGGGCAAGTCACAATCTCCTTCTACCTCCCCTAAGAGGCCAATTTGGCCTACCTCATTGCAAAGAGATTCTGTAGGGATAAAACTTGTTAAGCGCATCAAAAAGTAAGTGCCAACACTATTCATCATAAAGAATAGATGTGATGCTGGTATATCCCAGAGAATTATTCTAGGAAGTACGTAACTGTATCATTCATTCATTCAGTTGTCAGTCAGTCAGTCAACAAATAATTACTGAACACCTACCACGTGTTAAGCACCATTCTGCTACCATGGGTCCCCTGACTAAACACAAGGAGAAGACGGGGAAATTACATAGAGAATTAGGAAAACAGTTCTTGCCCTGAAGGGCTTAGAATTAAGTTGTTGACATGAGGCATTAAAAAATTAATGTAATTAAAAAATGCCACAGTCTAGGGGAAAGTACCCTTGATTTACTAACCCTGGCACTATTGGAACTAGGACAACACACCATTTCTCTGGCCTTCAGTGTCCTCCTCTGTCAATGGCATGATTGGATTCAGTTATCTCATTTCATTTCGTAAATGGTAACTAAGAAAGCCAACGTGGAATACAATTCTAAATTTGAATGCCCAAGTAAAATCCCTCTCTGTGACCCCCAGGGATCCAATGGGACAGGGGAGGGTACCTGGCATCAATCACTGAAGCTAGGTTTTCAGGTTCCATCCTCGGGAAGACATGTGGGAGCTGCACCAGGACATGACTGATGCAGCCTGTCATCGGGACGTTCCTCACAGCCACCTGCCAGGTGTCAGTGAGAACATTAGGAAGTGAGCTATCCCCATTGTTGACCAAATGCTGTCCTCTCCTTCTGCCTCATGACCCAAACAATACACAATACTTCATGAAAATTCAGAGAAAGAAGGAGAGAACCCACCTGGCCTTGCACATTGACGCAGTACTTGTTGAACACAGAGTTGATCTGGGCATCCTGCAGGGCCCCAAACAGCAGCGTCTGACGATAGTACTTGGACCGATTATTGAGGTTCCACATGCGCACTCGAGAAAAGTCCACCCCATGTGAGTCCAAGGGCAGTAGGTTCATGTGGCTCATCAAATGCTTTGAGCAGAAGTAATACTCCATTAATACTTATTGAACACTTACCTGCTGGGCGTTGCTAACCTCTCTATAAGCCCATCATCTTATTTAACCCCATGAAGTAGATACTATCATCTCCCAAATTACAGCAAGAAAACAGGCTCAGATGGGTGAGTGACTTGCCCAGAGTCAAGCGAACAAGAAGAAAAGCTCAAACTGGCCACCTTGTGGATCTCTCAAAAAGGATCAAGATGCGACCTATACAGAGTATTTCTTTTCAAGGAAATTCTGAAATGCCACTCTGGTCACTCTGTAAGCAACTCAGTTCCAGACTTGGACAAGAAGGGAAATGACACGGAAAACAGAGCTGCTGTCCTTCCATGACTTGGTTCCCAAAACGTTAGAAAATTCCCTGAGTGACTACATGTGCCTTTTGCTCAAAATAAAGATGACTCAACCATCGACATGCCTGTTCTATTTTAATCATATTTTTACCTTGTAATGTATATTGAAGGGTCACAAGTACCATAAGTTTATTCCCTACTTTATAAATAAGTACTCCCCTTTATCTGTCCCAAACTTACTCCAAGTCCTGGGGTTGTAGAAAAGGTAAATGCTCACATGCCTTATAAAAATAAACCTATAGTTCTGTGATGAGGATTGTTCCAAAGCACAATCCTAAACCCCAAAACATTGCAGAGTATGTTGAGAGGGAGAAAAAAAATTATAGTACAAATTACAGTAGGGGGACAAAAACATCTTACGTTTCTCTGTAAAACATCACAAATTAAGAAATCATGAGCAATGTTTTCCCATCTCCACTGAAGACCAAACAAAAGAGAACGAGCATAAATAGGAGGAACTATTTTAGATAAAAACATTCCTGGTGAGGAGGGATTTCAGTCAGTCAACCAACCAACCAACCAACCAACCAACCAACCACACTAAACTGGTCTATTACTAGAAGCAACTTTTAAGGGGAAGAAATCTTTTCTGGAGATTTGAAAATGTTGACAAGAATTTTAATCTTTCTGGATACTTTACTGACCAACTTGTGGGTAGAAGAGGGGACAACATTTCCCGTTTTCAAATTGGAAAATGTGGAATATTTCCATTTCCAAGCTGAGTTTTAATCTGGACTTTAATAACCATTTCAGACTCAAACCACTGAGCTTCTTGTCTCTAAATGTTAATGACCAGCATTACCAAGACATGCTCCCAGTTCTGCATCAGGTAAATGTCAGCTTGATCAATGATGAGAAGCTCAATACAAGACAAAAAGTCAAAATCTCTCTTCTTCTCTCCTTCTCCACCAATGATGGTCCTCAAGCCCAGGGGGGAGGCAATGAGGATGTCTGACGAATAGAAGGGGGCATAAAGTCAGATGCTTCTCTGCAGTATTGCCACCCCTATACACAAAACAGCCAAGCACACATCAGTTCATGAGTCACCACCAAGCCATTAGCTTCCACCCTCTCCAACTGCAGCCTCCCCTTGTACCTTCCACATCTTCCCCTTTGCATGTAATTGTGCTCAAACTGCTTTAATTATTAAAATCATCATCGTCATCATCATCATCCCTCCTTTGCATCTACGGTCCCTTCTAGCTCCCACCCTCTTCTTTTCCTTCACTGGCAAACCTTCCAAAAAATTATCTCTACTTTAAAATCCCCCACTGACTCCTTAATGTACTGCAATCTGCCTCTGAGTCTCAGGACACCACTGAAATGACTCTTGCCAAGGTCACCAACAGCTCTCAGTTACCAATTCAATGGCACTTTAGTGTTTCTTGTCACGAATGCATAAGCACACCCTCCTTGAAATGTTCTTTTCCTTACTGGTGGTTTCTATCACTTTAACACTTACTTCTATTACTGACCTGGTTCTTATCTATTTTTCCATATTCAAAGAGCTCTTCAACAAATCCCTGGATTCACCCACAAGTTCTCTTTCACTCTACATAAAGCTTTGGATAAATATATTCACTAATTATGGCTTTAACATTATCATCACAAAAATTTATATTTCCTGCCCACATCTCTTTCCTAAGCAACAAGTAGCAGTCTGTAAAGAGCCCAGATCATATGTGAAGGAGATTCACTTGCTAATCTTAAAGCATCTACCAGAGGGGCAGAAGTTGGCTGGGACTCTCTCTGGGGACAGAATGCTGGCAGATGCCATTTTTACAAATTCCCTCTACCTTGATGGCACTGGTGGGTGCCACTTTTTTGCACTCTCACTCTAAGTTGCTAACAGTGGTGGTGGGTGAGTACCCCCTACCCCACGGCCCTGCACTGCCTGTGTGCAGCACTGACAAACATGGACAACGAGCAGCCACGCCTACCCCATCTCATGCCACTCGCGGGACATGACCTGAGGCAACAATCGCATGTAGCCCACACAGGGGACACTCCTTGAGCACCAGGCTCAGGCAGATGGGGGTGGGACTGCATTTCTAGACTCCATGGGAGTGAAACAAACAGAGAGAGTTTATAAGATGACCAAGAACTAGGAAAAAGTTAAAAATACAGTTCATCTCCCACACAGGGCCACTCCTTCAAGACGGGGCAGTAACTGTTTTGCATAATACACAGAAACAAAGACGGAGAGTCAAGCAAAATGAGGAAGCAGAGGAACATGTTCCAAATGAAGGAACAAGATAAAACCCCAGAAAAAATATTTAATGAAACAGATGTAAGTGATTTATCCGATAAAGAATTCAAAGTCATAGTCCTAAAGATGCTCACCAAACTTGGAAGATGAATGAACGAACACAGTGAGAAACTCAAGAAAGAGACAGAATATAAGCAAGTTCTAAACAGAACTCACACAGCTGAAGATTATAATAATTGAACTGAAAAATACACTAGAGGGAATCAACAGCAGACTAGATGGTAGAAAAGAACAGATCAGTGACCTGGCAGACAAGGTAGCAGAAATCACCCCAACAGAACAGCAAAGAGAAAAAATATTTTTAAAATATGAGGACAGTTTAAGGGAACTGTGGGACAACATCAAGTGTACTATCATCGGTGTTAAGGGGTCGCAGAAGAAGAGAGAGAAAGGGGCACTAACACCCACATTATAGGGGTCCCAGAAGGAGGACAGAGAAAGAAAGGGGCAGAAAACTTATCTGAAGAAATAATGGCTAAAAATGTCCCTAACCTGGTGAAGGAAACAGACATTCAGGTCCAGCAAGAACCAAGAGTCCCAAACAAAATGAACCCAAGGAGATTCATACCAAGACACATTATAATTAATACGTTAAAAGTCAAAGGTAAAGAGGGAATCTTAAGCAGCAAGAGAAAAACAACTAATTACAGACAAGGGAATCCCCATAAGAATATCAGCTGATTTTTCATCAGAAACTTTGTGGTCCAGAAGGAGATGGCATGATATGTTCAAATATGCTGAAAGGAAAAAACTTCCAACAAAGAAGGAAGGAAATAATAGAAGTCAGATGAGAAATACTGAATAAATGAAATGGAGACAAAAAAAAAGATCAATGAAACTAAGAGCTGGTTCTGTGAAAAGATAAACAAAATTAACAAACCTTTAGTCAGACTCAATAAGAAAAAAAGAGAAGGGGCCCAAATAAAATCAGAAATGAAAGAGAACCTATAACTGACACTACAGAAATACAAAGTATCATAAGAGACTACTACGAACAATTATACACCAACAAGTCAGATAACCTAGAAGAAATACATAAATTCCGAGAAACACACAATCTTCTAAAACTGAATCATGAAGAAAAAATGTGAATAGATCAATTACTAGTAATGTGATTGAATCAGTAATCAAAAAGCTCCCCAAAAACAAAAGACCAGGACCAGAGAGCTTCATGGTGAATTCTACGAAATACTTAAAGAAGATTTAATACCTATCCTTCTCAAACATATTTCAAAAAACTGAAGAGGCGGAAACACTTCCAAACTCATTTTATGAGGCCAACATAACCCTGATACTGAAACACCACAAAAAAAGAAATGTACAGGCTACTATGCCTGATAAACACAGATGCAAAAATCCTTGACAAATTATTAGCAAACTGAATCCAACAATACATTAAAAGGACCATACACTATAATCAAGTAGAATTTATTCCAGGGATGCAAGGATGGGTTGACAAAGTGGGTATAGAGGGAACGTATCTCAACCTAGCAAAGGCATATACGATAAACCCACAGCTAACATCATATTCAGTGGTGAAAAGCTGAAAGCATTTCCTCTAAAATCAGGAAGAAGACAAGGATGCACACTTCTGCCACTTTTATTCAACATATTATTGGAAATCCTAGCCACAGCAACTAGGCAAGAAAAAGAAATAAAGGATACCCAAATTGGAAAGGAGGAAGTAAAACTGACTATTTGCAGATGACATGATACTTTATGGAGAAAACCCTAAAGACTCCACCAAAAAACTGTCAGAACTAATAAATAAATTTAGTAATGTTGCAGGATACAAAATTAACAAAAATCTGTTGTGTTTATATACATTAATAAGGAACTATTAGAAATTAAGAAAACAATCCATTTACAATAGCATCAAAAAGAATAAACTACCTAGAAAAAATCTAACCAAGAAGGTAAAAAACTTGTACTTGGAAAACTACAAGGTATTGATGAAAGAAATTAAAGATGACAGAAACATGAAAAAATACACCATGCTCATAGATGGGAAGACTTAGTACTGTTAAAATGTCCATACTGGACACCAAGGGGGGAAAGTGGGGGTGGGGGTGGGGGTGTGATGAATTGGGAGATTGGGACTGACATGTATATACTAATATGTATTAAATGGATAACTAATAAGAACCTGCTGTATAAAGAAATAAATAAAATTCAAAAACAAAGTCCATACTACCCAAAGAAATCTACAGATTTAATGCAATCCTTATCAAAATACCCATGACATTTTTCATAAAACTAGAATAATCCTAAAATTTGTACAGAGGATCCTGGGGATTTGTGCAAAGGATCCTGAATAGCCAAACTGATTATGAGAAAGAAGAACAAAGCTGAAGGTATAACACTCCCTGATTTTAAACTACACTACAAGTCTACAGTAATCAAAATTGTACGGTAATAGCACAAAAACAGACACAGATCAACAGAACAGAGAGCCCAGAAATAAATCCATATTTATATGGTCACTTCATCTATGACAAAGGAGACAAGAATATACAATGCAGAAAAGACAGTCTCATCAACAAATGGTGATGGGAAAACTAGACAGCTACATGCAAAAGAATGAAACTGGACCACTAGCTTACACCATCTACAAAAATCAACTCAAAATGGATTAAAGACTTGAACATAAGACCTGAAAACCACAGAACTCCCAGAAGAAAACATAGGCAGTAACTTCCCTGACAACAGTCTCAGCAATATTTTTTTGGATCTGACTCCACAGGCAAGGGCAATGAAACCAAAAATAAACAAATGGGACTACATCAAACTAAAAAGCTTGTGCACAGCGATGGAAACCATCAATGAAACAAAAAGGCAATCTACTGAATGGGAGAGGATATTTGCAAATCTAGTAAGGGGTTAAGATCCAAAATATATAAAGAACTCATGTAACTCATTATCAAAAAACCCCAAACAGGGCTTCCCTGGTGGCACAGTGGTTGAGAGTCCGCCTGCCGATGCAGGGGATATGGGTTCGTGCCCTGGTCCGGAAAGATCCCACGTGCCGCGGAGCGGCTAGGCCCGTGAATGGCCTGGGGAGGGAGACACGATAAAACACATTTGGTCAATCAGTCTTACTGAACAGAAGTCCAGTTTTTCGTCTCACTGACACCCAATGATCCTGTATCCCCAGATAACTCATTTTTCTGAAGTCAACACATTCTCCATTGCTCGTGGAGATCGCCCTGCCCCTAGCCCTGTGCCAGGAGCTCCTGACTTACAGGAGTTCCTGTCTGGCCTGCGCCTTGCTGCCCTCAAGGACTTGACTGAGGCCTGGAGAGAATGATTTACAGGAGGAAACAAAAAGCCGATAATAGCAGTGAGAAGCCCTCCCATCCACACAGCACTTGTCCAATTTCAGAGAGCTTTCATATCCACGATCTCATATCATAGCCATAGATAATCAAAGGATAGGTAGTTTGGTGCTGACCAAAGTCAAAATCAGGACACTGCTCTGTCCCAACAGGGAAACATATTTGAAATCAGGACTATGAACCCTCACGCTCATGGTACTTGTAACTTCTTGTTTGTCTCTTTTATCTGCAGGTCCAGTGACAACTTTCTTTGCCAGGGGAGATGGAAGTGGGCTGTTAGATTGGTGCTGAAGGGAAGAAGTTTGGAGGGAGGGCCCCAGGTGGGCAGCGTACTTCCAAGGGAGTTAGTGAGCCTTCTTTTTCCTCCTCCTCCTCTTATACAGATCCAAGTTTGGAATAAAGAAAGCTGCTTCTCTGAGAACACTTACCAGTGCTCAGCTTGGTCCAAGGATAAGAAGAGAGTCAGAAACAAGTAATTCTGAACATGTTAGTGGAGAATTCTCCTAAAGTCCCAAGCCAAAGTCTGTTTCATTGTCTGGGTTGGAAAGTGAGATAGATTCATTTATGGATTTCTGCCAGCACTCTCAGGAAGAGGCTGGATGGCTTTGGGGTGTATACAGACATGTATGCATACATGTGGTGGAGGAGACTGTCTGATTTGAGGCATCTAGGAGGAGACAGATGTGTGGGTGCACACACACCTTCCCCAGAATCTTCCCAAATCAGTAGCTGAGGTGTCGGAGCTTTCATAATTAGAGAGTCATACCTTTGGATTATTTATGGCTCCCTGTCAACATATCTTGAATACATGTGCCCTTGTTACCACGTATATTATCACATAAATTTCAAAACTCAAACTTCCCCAGCATCTGATCTGTATCCTCAAATTGTGCTCCTTCCCCACCTTCCCATTCCTGCTCTGTTGAGAATCTCAGATAGACTCCCGTTTACTTTCTGTGGTTTGTATTAGGACATAGTTTGTCTTTTCAAATACATCACTATATGTCAAATAAGCTCTTTCCAATCATGTACACCATAATATTTGCAAGGGATTAAAACACATCAATTTGTGTAATTCCATGAGTTCATAATGATACTAAAAATTAAAAAAAAGTTGATTGGTCAACATTAGAAGATCCAGTGAATTGACTCCTTGTGTTGAAAATTAGTAAATGAAGGGAGAGAATCAAGCATTTCTTCTGCTTTTCCTATACAAACAGTACCACTGGGTAAGCAAAATTTAGGGGAAGGAAAAGCTTGCTTTCATAGAAATAGTCCAGCAAGTAAGTGAAGAAGAAATGATAGAATTAGAATATCACCTCATGATAGAATTAGAATGTGACCTCTAATGAATTAACGAATTTAGACATTGACTACCAATGACTGGTAACATCACAAAATGAAAGGCAACCAGATGGTATACGCCTCCTGATGGAAGTATAAAATATCAGCTATCATGAAATCTGATCAAAGTTCTAAATCCCACAATGTATTCGCGAGAAACACAGAGAATAGCAGAACATGTTCAACTAACAGTGTAAAAAAAAAAAGACGACATTTATGAGACAATCAGAAATCTGAATACTGACTGGTTACATGATGATATTAAATAATTGTTATCATCTTTTTTTTAGGTGAAATAGTGCCATTGTAGCTATGTTAAAGAAAGAACCCTTATCTTTTAGATATTTAGAAATAAGTATTTACAGATAAAATAATACAATGTCTGGGATTTGCTTCAAAAATAATACAGGGGCGGGAGTTAGGGGTAGTGGGTGGGCATATAAATGAAACAAGATGGCCTTGCATTGAAGCCAAGGGATGGGAACATGGGAGTGCATTATACTCTTTTGTCTACTTTTGTATATACTTGAAATTTTCCAAAGAAAAAGTTTTTAATAAAGAAAAACTAACACTTTTCTGAATATTCTGACCATCTTGTCTTAAGGGACAGCCACCGCCCTCCCACCCCTTGAGATCGTTATCCTAGGGAGTCTCCCTGAATTGAAATACCCAAGTAACATTAATTCATCAGCCTCTCTTTACAAACTAGTATAAAAGATTATTTCCTGGATTGTTTTTACCCCTGAAAATACTGAGTCCCTGAGGGCAAAGGGCAAAGAAAACCCTGCAGGATGGAAAAGGAAGGGCTGAGCATGGGAAGAAGAAAGGGAAGAACAAATTTTGCCTTTATTACAATTTTCCCAGGGCCTTCACTAGTTGGCACATGCATCTTCTTTGTGTGGGTTTTACTAAGAGAACTTTCACTGGAGGCATGAAAAATATGTTTAAATTGCGAAGTCTCAGGTTAAAATTTCACAAAGCATCCCCTTTTATGTTGTCAAAGGCTAATATAAATATTTTCAGAAGCGGGCTCAGTGAGCCAATGATGAGACCACTTGGGTGGAGCTAGGGCACAGTTGTGTCTGAACCTGGGAACAGTCTAGACCTGTCCATAGGACTACAATGACATGGAAAGCAGGAGAGAGTAAAGAGTCACATCAAGTGCTCATGAGTATAGCTTTTTATAGCAGATCTCTGGAAGAACACCAAGAAACTGGTTGCCTCTGGGGAGGGAAGCTGGGGCACTTGGAATAGGGTGGGAGGAGAAAAAACATTGTAGGACTTTATTGTCATAGCCAGGTTATACTGTGGTTAGTGCCTTAGTATGTATGATGAGATTTGCAAGCAGCCTTTTGTTTACGTAAGTGACTGTACTTTTTATGTTGAAATGAGACAGAAGACAGATGTGTGTTTGTTTCTGGGTTCCTTGGCTGGGCCATCAGCTGGCACTACCTGCTGTTTGCATATTTTCTTGATCCTCCCTCCCCCTTGCCTCCCTCCCCCACCCTAAGCTCCCAGAATCTAATTAGGAGTAGATGGTCCCCAGAAGGAGAAAACTAGGATTTGAATAGTTGTAGTGTGACTTGTATAGGTGTGACATGGTATTGGACAAAGGTCCAGTTCTCTCACAGACGCTCGTCTAATAGCAGAGGCAGTGAACACTATCTTTGATGGCTCCTATTTTACCTTAAATATTCAGGTGAATTCTGTGGTTTATGATTGACATTGTAAGTTACTATTAGAAACAAAGTGCCTCTGTGTTTATGCTGTGGTTTTTGTTTTGTTTTGTTTTTTCGGTACGCGGGCCTCTCACTGTTGTGGCCTCTCCAGTTGCGGAGCCTTGCGGAGCCCAGGCTCCGGACGCACAGGCTCAGCGGCCATGGCTCACGGGCTTAGCCGCTCCGCGGCATGTGGGATCTTCCCAGACCTGGGGCACGAACCCGGGTCCCCTGCATCGGCAGGCGGACTCTCAACCACTGCGCCACCAGGGAAGCCCTATCCTGTGGTTTTTAAGTATCCCTGCACACTCTGCCTGTCTCTAGAGTATTAAGTCCAGTTGCGCTGTTTTTTCCCTCTTTTGTTTATTGAGGTTATTATTTACTTGCATTAAAATGTACCAATTTTAAAGGTACAGTTTGATTAATTTCGGTAATTGTATACAAGGTGTAACCACCACCACGACCCAGATATAGAAAAGTTACTTACCCTTTAAAAGTTTTCCATCCCAATTTGCCCCAATTCAGTTTTGAGACACTTTATTGAGTTTTACTGCTTTCTGTAACATCGACTCTCCAGGTGATTTAGGAAAGTCACTTTACCTCTCTGGATGTGTTTTTGCTTTTATAACATGAAAAGTGCCAGAACAAATTTGTTACCAAGGGCCCTTGCAATCCTTTCAGAAAGTGAGGGGGTAGGGTAAAGGGCGGGAATCTCAGCCTTGCGTCCTCATTCTTCACATGGCACACGCATGTGGCAGATCCTAGTGGGAAAAGCCTGTGCTCGCATCAGAGAGAATTAGGTTTCCATCTCCTCTCTTGCTAGTGTGTATGTAACCTTTTGTAAGCATCAGCTTTCTCATCTCCAATATCAGGCTTATTAACAAGGCCTATTTGTTTACTGTTGTTGTGAGGATGAACTGAGATGCACCGGCAGCCTTAAATGTTAGTTGGTATTTGTATTATGGCATAATATAAAGGCACTGCATTCAACCATCTCAGTCACTACACGTTTATGCAGGCTGATTCTCACAGCCAAAACAGACGCACAAAGTACACCCACCCATTTACCCACCTGGGGAAGCCCGAAGCCTCCCTGCCTGCCTGCCTGCCTGCCTTCCTTACGGGGCTCAGAGAAAAGCTGCGCATGCGTGCACGTGCTTCCAAAGAGCCTCGCTAGGGGGCGGAATGGGAAACAGGAAGTTCTAACGCCTGTCGTACAAGCGCGACGTAAAGCGGGTCTGCTTTATGGCACCCTGCTTCCGCCGTAAAGCGCCGTTGGCAAGCCCGCGTGAGTGGGTTGACGAGACTACTTCCGGGTGCAAAACGCGATTCTTGGAGGTTGGCTGAATTGCCGTCTTCCCCATGGGCAAACGCGGGAGCCGGAGCCGGAGCCAGAGCCAGCTGCTCAGCTCCCTAACTAAAAAGCAGAAGAAGCATCTAAGGGATTTCGGCGAGGAGCATCCCTTCTATGACACGTATGGAGAGGCAAGGCTGGGACCGGCGCTGCCGGCGTCCTTTCCCGGTGGGAGCCCGCGTGTCCCCGCGTTTGGTCCACCGGTGCCCCGGGGGTAGTGACAGGGCAGCTCCCGCCGCGTCCCACGCTGCCCCGGCGCCGGCCTAGCTCGCCCGGGGATCCTGACGGCTTCCCGCCTGAGATGGGGTTCTTCACCGGACTTCCTACCCTTTGTTGAGCCTGTAGTTTTATGCTAGACGGCACGCCTCCCGTGTGGCGACTGGGCGGAGATTTTATAAGCTTGTTTTCGTTTTATATGCTTTTAAAGAATTGCTTGGGGGGCTTCCCTGGTGGCGCAGTGGTTAAGAATCCGCCTGGCAACGGAGGGGACAGGGGTTCGAGCCCTGGTCCAGGAAGATCCCACATGCCGCGGTGCAAGTAAGCCCATGCGCCACAACTATTGAGCCTGCACTCCAGAGCCCGCGAGCCACAGCAGCTGAGCCAGGGTGGTGCAACTACTGATGCCCGCGAGCCTAGAGCCCCTGCTTTGCAACAAGAGAAGCCACCGCTCGCCGCAACTAGAGAAAGCCCGGGCGCAGCAACGAAGAGCCATAGCAGGCAAAAATAAATTAATTAAATAAGTTAAAAAAAATAGAATTGCTTGGGACCCTCGACATCACCTATGTATTCAGTGACCATGAGGAAACTAATGTTTGGGTAGTTGTGGGTTCCTCTATAAGTGTCCAGACTCTCAGTTATGATCTTAGTGCTCATCCCACCCCTTTGGGCTGCTTTATCAACAGTTAGAGGAATAATCTACTTAAGAAATTTGCTAGAAAAGGTGAACCCCGAGGGCTTGTATTTGCCAAAATTTCCCATCTTTTGGATGAGAGCCTGTTACTGTGTGACTGTAGTATTTGTCATGTGGTCTTGTTAGACCTTTTCATTCGTCTATTATTATCTATTTGGCATATCCTTACAAAACCTGTCCAAATGCATATGGAGTTTTTAACTTGACAATAGATATAATGTATTTATAACGGTATAGTCTGCCGTGTTCATTTAAAGTTGTATCATTAGGCTTTTCCTAATTGCTACATACTAGCAGTTAAAGTTTAACATTGCCTGTTTCTTCTCAGGGTTTCCAGAAAGGAAGCAAAACCACAGACTTGTCAACTGGTAATGCTTTATACCTTCTTTATGATAGTAGATTCTGGACGGTTACTTTTAAGATTATATATGGTAATAATGTTTGGCTACATTTCCACTCTTTCTGATTTTAGATGTAAGCTATATTTTAGTAATATTGCTTAGTTTTAAGTGCAGATGTCTGTTAAGATGCCATTGTGATAACTAATATAGTATAGAGTAGGAAACTGTCCTGAGAGAGTAGCCTGTTAGAACCTGTTAAGGAGGCTTACCAGAGGGCTCTTGGTGAATCCTAAGAGGGAATGTTATGTTTGCTTAACATAAAATAGAGTGCAAAATCATCAAAGGTCTTATTTCATTACCACGGACTCAGAAATAAAGTACACTTTTTTGTTGTAAGTTTTCCTGTTGCTCCTTTAAAGGTGCCAAGTGGCTGACACATAGGTTAGATCGCCTTATAACCTAAAGCTCCATGTGTTTAGTTTGCTGTCTTCCCACGTAGAACATTAGCAGTTCAAAGAAGAGGAAGAGCTTCTAGAATCATAGCTAGATTAGCTGTTTTAAACAAATTTGGTGCTAGGTTTGGTTGAATAGATAGGATTGCATATTTGCAGAAAAGCTGGTTTTTATTTAGAAAAGTCTGAACTTGGTTCCACTGTGGGCCTGATGATAGTCGTGGGGTAGCAACAAGAACAATATAATTTTTGTTTTTAAAATCCCCATTTTCCTTTTAGTCAGAGGGTTTAGATACTTCCAAGTTCTGAAAGTGAAGCATAGAGTGAACCAGAACAAGTTTCTGGTTACAACAGACTACTTGCCACGTTAAAGGATGTTTCCAAGGAAGATGAGGAGGAAGAAGAGGAAGAAGACAGTGTTATAGATGAGACAGAAATGAATCTTGAAGACGGCGATAGTGACATCGTTGTGGAGGAAGAGACGGCAGTAGAGTCTACTGACATGCGGAAGAGTAAGTGTCTTTGATGTGGGTTTATCATCTTTGCAGGGACCACAGACAGATTGCCCCAGGGGCAGGGTGCCTTGTACCATAGAGCTGGGTGAAAGCACATGGATTCAAAGCAGAGATTCTTAACATTGTTGGGCTCTGTGATATCTTCAAGAATCTGATGAAAACACAGGACCCTCTGGCCATAAAAATGCAGAAATGACGTTTTTGCTTATGATTTCCAGGATTTCATCAATCCTACTTCAAATTCCCCTGATTGAGAGGAAAGGGAACATAATTATGTTTTTGTAATGGTCTCAATTTATGAAAGAGATGATTGTTCCTGCCTTAGAGGAACCAAGTTTAGTGGAAGATAGACATAAAATATACAAAACTTTTCAAGCATCAAATCTGAATGGAACCGATAAATATAAGGTGTTAAAGACGTGCAAAGTGGTCACATGCTGCCAGGGTACATGAGGGGAGGCTTCAGAGAAGAGCTGGGATTGAAAGCTTAAAGGAACTCTGTCTCACTCGAACATCTAGGTGACTTTTTTTTTTTTTTTTTTTTTTTGCGGTATGCGGGCCTCTCACCTCTGCGGCCTCTCCCGTTGCGGAGCACAGGCTCCGGACGCGCAGGCTCAGCGGCCATGGCTCACAGGCCCAGCCGCTCCGCGGCATGTGGGATCTTCCCGGACCGGGGCACGAACCCGTGTCCCCTGCATCGGCAGGCGGACTCTCAACCACTGCGCCACCAGGGAAGCCCCTAGGTGACTATTTTTTAAAAAATTATTATTAATTCATTTATTTTTGGCTGCATTGTGTCTTTGTTGCGGTGCGCCGGCTTCTCACTGTGGTGGCTTCTCTTGTTGTGGCGCACGAGCTTAGTTGCTCTGCGGCATGTGGGATCTTCCCAGACTAGGGCTTGAAACCACGTCCCCTGCATTAGCAGGCGAATTCTTAACCACTGTGCCACCAGGGAAGTCCCCATAGGTGACTTTTTAATTTAACTTTAAAATCAACTTTATTGAAGTATGAATTACATTCAACAAGGTGTACCCATTTTAAGTATGTAATTTGATGAGTTTTGACAGATGTGTCTGTCTATATTGTCATCGCCAAAGTCAAGATACAGAACACTTCCAATACCTGCAAAAAGTTCCTTCTTGTCCTTTTACAGTCAGTTTCCCAGGCCTGGCATCAGGCAACCACTGACATGCTTTCTTTCACTATGTATTAGTGTTTTCTATTCTAGAAATTCATTTGAATGGAAGCACACAATAAGTACCCTTTTGCATGTGGCTTCTTTGGCTCCTCATGTTGTTGTGACTCATCCGTGTAGTTCATATTAGTAATTCATTTCTTTTTATTACTGGAATAGTAGTCCATTGTCTGAATATATCTGGGTAACTTTTTATATTCTGTTATCTTAATGCCTATTTGCCTTACTGTATTTTTGTCTCTACTTTAAGGTGTCACACACCATTCTTAGTATTTTCATTCATCACTTGTACTCGGATAAAAAAAATCGTTGCCTCAGACTTAGGGACTTTTAAAATTTTGTTGGTTTTCCATTTTTCTTTCATGTTTTAGGTTTTTAAAAATGAAAAGTTTGGTTTTTTAAATTATAAAAGTAATATATATTTACTGTAAAAATTTAAGAGGGTAATATAGTTAACGTATATCTCCTCCACCCTGGGATGAACACCTTTAACATTTTATAGAACCTTCCAGGCTACTTTTTTATGGATATATGAGTGAATATATATTTGTGTGTATGTGCATAATGGCCTCATACATTTCTGTAAGTTACTTTTTTCTTTAATGATATAACGTGTGTAACTGTGGGTTCACATTAGCTTAATCACATAGTATTCCATTGTAAATAATATGTGGTAATTTAATTAGTACCCCTTCGATAGAAATGACGAAATCATTTTTTCTAGTTATTTGTTATATCAACGCTGATTTGAACATCTTTACATGTACTAGGTCAGCAGTCAAGCTCAGTTTTGAAACTTATGTCTTCTACCTGAATTTGCTTAAAAGTAAATGATAGCCTAAGGAATTAGATTTCATTTGTCAACAGAAGTGTAATTATATTTATGAGTAGTAAATAATTTCACAAAATGTTTTATCAAAACTGCAGATGCGGCCTTACCTGCTGACCCTAAGGGAAAAGATGGGCACGGGCCACCTGGCACAGCAGAGGAATCCCCAGAGGAGTTTACAGATGCAAAACATGAGTCACTCTTTAGCCTAGAAACCAAGTTTCTCGAAGAGGAAAGAGGAGGCAACTGTTCTCTGAAAGCATCACAAGGTCAGAGCACAGCTCATGTTGTTTGAATTCAGCTGGTGCTTAGTATGGGTGGTTGTGGTCTAATACCTGTTAAATCTCTTGTTATTGGAATGAGCAGTAATAGAAACAGATAGTTTAGCAGCTAGATGTAGAGCTGGAAAGAAATGCTTCTCCGAGATCTTTTGTGTTTTTCAGGGTTAGGCAGTGTTGCGAGTGGGCGCGGCTGTTCATGAGGACAAACAGTTGAACAATGATAGCAGGGAAGGCCAGTTCCTCAAAGCTCACGATCCACAGCTGGGGTCAGGGGAAGACTTCTGATTTTTTTCCCCAAGCAGGGAAGGGAGAGAAAGAGGAGAAAAGTACTTTGCATTTTTCTGTCTATCCTTCACTTGCTCTTCCTTACTGGAGCGGTAATTTTACAGATTTGTGAGACCTGGCAGTGGCTAATCTGATTGGTCCTTATTACTAGGAAGCACCTCAGAAGCCAGAAAGCTCCACCCTGTCTCCCCAGTCTCTCTCTTTATTTTTGGCTGCATTGGGTCTTTGTGGCAGTGTGTGGGCTTCTCACGGTGGTGGCTTCTCTTGTTGTGGAGCGCAGGCTCTAGGCACGCGGGCTTCAGCAGTTGTGACACGCAGGCTCAGCAGTTGTGACACATGGGCTCAGTAGTTGTGGCTCACTGGCTCTAGAGCTCAGGCTCTGTAGTTGTGGTGCATGGGCTTAGTTGCTCCACGGCATTGGCAGGCGGATTCTTTTTTTTTTTTTTTTTTTTTGCGGTACGCGGGCCTCCCACTGTTGTGGCCTCTTCCGTTGTGGAGCACAGGCTCTGGACACGCAGGCTCAGTGGCCATGGCTCACAGGCCCAGCCGCTCTGCGGCATGTGGGATCTTCCCCGGACCGGGGCACGAACCCGTGTCCCCTGCATCGGCAGGCGGACTCTCAACCACTGCACCACCAGGGAAGCCCGGCAGGCGGATTCTTAACCACTGTGCCACTGGGGAAGTCCCCATAGGCGACTGTTTAATTTAACTTTAAAATCAACTTTATTGAGGTATGAATTACATTCAACAAGGTGTACCCATTTTAAGTATATAATTCGATAAGTTTTGACAAATGTGTATATTTATATTGTCATCGCCAAAGTCAAGATACAGAACACTGGGCCATGCCTCTGTCCCCATGACTGTTACTTAGACAAGCCTGTGGTAGGCTGAGGCAGGGCTCTGCTGTCTCTCAGGTCCTGTGTCTTAGCCTGTGCCTGGGTGGGCACGTCAGGTTGGTCTCATTCTGGGTCCTGACTGCCTTTTTTGGTCCCAGTGCCATTCTTCAACCAGCGGTGCCACTGAAGTTGAAATTTTAATCCTCATTTGGTTCTGTTAGCTATTCTAGACAAGAGGAAGAAGTAGCAGGTAGAATTTGGGCAAAAACCACGTTCTGAACTCAAAAGAAGTTAAAAAAAACCCTGGAGGAAACATTAGGAGGCTTGACTATCCTAAAGTTTCTCTGGTTGTTTGGTCTGTACTGATATATTATCACCTAGAATTCTTATTTCCTATTGTTCACCTTTATCTTAGGTCTTAATATAAGGTGCACTGCATTTGAAGTTTTACTACCTGGGTCCCTGAATGGGTCATTTAACTTTGCTTCTTACATGAGTGGGGCTGGAAGAGAAGGTTGGGTGGCCAGTGCAGAGCACTGACCCTGCCATTTTGATCATTTGTTCACCTCAGTTGAGTGTTGAGCATTTACATTTGTCTTCCAGTGCAGGTTAAATCAGACGTGGTACCTGCCCTCAGGGATCTTGCAGTCTAGTTAGGTGAGGTAGTACATGCACATATATGTGTTGGTGTGGATAACTGAGGGCAGGGTGGGGCGCTTGAGAGAAAGTGATGACTGTCTATAGGGGACCAGAGATGGCTTCTTTGGAGCCAGAACTGTGCCTGACACAGTAGGCTCTTGGGAAATAGTTATTTATTGTGAGTCAGGGGGTAACATTCAACAGATACTATTTGGATATATAGAAATGCGGTGAACAAGAGGATAGAATTTTCAGTTAAAGGAAGGAAAGCCACAGTGGCAGAAGAATTTGAGAGCCATGTAATTCAAAAATTACATTAGAGAGGTAGGTTAGAGGTGTATGTTGAATTTCAGTCCAAGAAGTTTCTTCAAAGGTTTTTGAGGTGGGGAATAATGTGATTAAAGAAATGCTTTAGGGAGATGAACCTGTCAGAAACTTTTAAGCTCTGGACTGGGATAAATGATGGGGAAAGTTGATGGGGAAAAAGATGAGTTAACATCATGAAAACAGGATGTCATTCATAGGGGAAGACTGGAAAATCCCTGTCATTTGCCCTAAGTGTTCTAATATTCTTTATTTCTGAATTAGATCCATTTGCACAACATGTAAACAAAGAACTGAAAGAAAAAGAAATCCAGGCTGTTGCCACAAATCCCAAAACTACCCACCAGCTAAAAGTAAGCAGTGGTCTTGGGTTTTAGTGGTCTCCCTGAATGTATGATACACACCCGTGGCAGATGGCTTGATAGGGAGCAAGATAGAGGAAGACTGGAAGAGCCCAGTAAGGCACAGGCATAGCTAGAAAAGGCACTGGGAAGCTGGAAGGTGGGGACCAATAAGATAAGAATGCTTTGGAGACAGGTACACCAGGGTTTAGACCAACGTCTGCAAGGGGCTATCTCATGACCTAAGGCAAGTTAATCTACCTTTTTAATCTTCACTGTTCTCATCTGTTAGAGGGGGACAGTAATGCCTGCATCAAAATAAAGTAATTTAGTTTACTGGAAGACATGTACAAAGTGTTCAGTCAGACAGTAGCTACTGCTGTTCATTTGTTTGAAATATCTGAGATAAGTTCACACCTAAATTATTCAGTATGGAGCAGTTTTTGCTTCTTTTTTCGGTGATTTTTTTTTCACCACTGATGCTATTCATAAGAATTGGTCATCCTTGTTTCATTGAAATTTTTATTGAGGTAATAATTATAGATGCAGTTGTAAGAAATAATACAAGGGTATCCCATGTGCCCTTTGCCCGGTTTCCCCCAATGGTAGCATCTTACAAAACTGTAGTACAATATCACAAGTAGGAAATTTCCACTGATACAACCTACCTGTCTTATTCAGATTTCCTCACTTTTGCTCCTGCTCCTTTGTGTTATTTAGTTCTATACTGTTTTATCACGTGTAGGTTGCCCTGGCCACCACCACAGTCAACATACAGAGCATTTCCAGCACCATCAAGATCCCTCCTCTTCCCTGGTGCCATTTTATAACCACACCCACCTCCCTTCCCCCATTCCTAACCCTTGGTAACTGCTAATCTGTTCTCCATTTCTATAATTTTGTTATTTCAAAAGCGTTATATAAATAAAATCATACAGGTTGGCTTTTTTCACGCAGCATAATTCCTTGGAGATTCATCCCAGTTGTTGGCATATATCAATAGTTAATTCTTTTTTATTGCAGAGGTCATCCTTTCTTTATTGCTAAGATCAGCAGTTTTGTTACAGTGCAAAAATTCCCAAACTGGTATTCCACAAAATACTATTCTTTTCAATTCTAATATATGTCTCCCCCCCAAAAAAATATCCAAAACAACAACAAAAACCTTGTTCCACGTCCAAGTAAATTTGGAAAACTCTGGGTCAAACGAAGTGGAACGGAGTCCTTGTTACAGGACTCAGCAGAACCTTTAGTGTCCGATCTGCATGTGACTCTCCCTGAGGGGGATTAGGTTTTGTGGTGGTTACCGAAGTTATTTGACCGTTGGGCCCCCTTTTCTTTTGTCTAGAGTAAATTTTGACTTCCTACAGTGTGGTCCACAGGACAGTTTGTGACCCACTGATCTAGTGAAGAGCTCACAAGGTTTCTAAAGTCAGAAACCTTGGGGTCTAACCCTTAGTTCTGTTCTCCTGTTTGTCTGAATCCTATAACCTCTGAACCTCAGCATTTCCTAAACTGCAAGAAGAGCATTATAGTGTTTAGCTTGTAAGGTTGTTGTGAGGATAAAGTGAGAGGATCTGTAAAAGGATCTGTGAAAGGCCTTGGTAAATTATAAAGCACTATATGAATGTAAGGTAGTATAATTCATTTCTAACTTAGTTCTTGATCATTTCTCCCACAGTGGCCCATCCTGGGCCAGCTTGCCTTTTCATCCAGGTTTCAACAGTTGGAAACCTTTAAACCCCCAAAGGACATTGACTTAAAGTCACTTCATCTCCAGAAGCCTCTGGAATCCACCTGGATCAAGACCAACAGCCAGTTCCTCTCTGGTCCCCCAAATTCAAGTAGCCCCTTCACACCCCTCCAGAAAGAGCTCTTCTTAATTATGAATTCTTACCGGGACCTGTTCTACCCAGAAAGGACTGCCCTGAAGAAAGGGGAAGAGATCCGCCACGTGTACTGCCTGCATGTGATAAATCACGTTCTCAAAGCCAATGCCCAGGTGCTTGCCAACAACAGCAGATGCCGAAGCCAGAAACTTGGGTTGGGTGATGATGATGACTTCAGGGACCAAGGGCTAACGAGGCCCAAGGTGAGTGGCAGCAGCAGAACTTTGCCCTCAAGGAGGCTGTAAGGCTCTAACATATGGGTCCTGGCACTTAGCAGGTTCTCAGACGGTTTAATGATTGGAATCATGAATGAGTCCAAGAATGAGCATATTAGATGGGCCAGGTAATGTCACAGCAGTGCTGCAGACAGCTCAGTGGACCGTCTCTAACAGCAGATGTAACTGGAAAGTGGAGTAGGAGGTACCTCCATGATAATTCTCTCCTTAAAGATAAACCCTGATCCTACATAAGTAACACTCCACTATAAATGTCTTCTTTGTGATTGTCAGAGCTGGATGGGACCTTAAGGAGCCTTTTATTCAATCCCTACATATTACACCTGTGGACAGAGACCCAGATTCTTAGAGGACCTTGCTAAAGAGAACCAGAGAAAAAGTAGCAGAGACAGGACTAGAACCAAGGATTCTCTTCACTAAGCCACATAAATATGTAAACCTTGGAAAACAAAATCCCTGTTTTGGCATTGTATCCTTATTACTGCTTAAAGTGATGATTACATTTATGTGGCTCATAAGCCTAAGCTCCAGTGGACTGGGAGCTTACGTCGTTGAATTCTGTCTACATTTTTCATGATGTGCTGGAGCTAGATACTGTGCCACCCATACCCCCTTACCCCTTAGCCTCTGTGTCTATATTGAAGAAGCCTCATCTTCTTAGATTCTTCTCATTGGGCTTAATAGGATTTTAGGATTTTGATACTGATATGGCTCTTAGAGATTTCTTAGTCCAACCCTCTTGTTTGATAGTTGGGGAAACCAAAGCCTAGACACTTACTTAGTGTGACAGCCGGGACAGTAACTTGGCCCTCTTCAAAACTGATCCATCATCCCTGCACTGTACCAAACTGAATCACTACACCCCTCTGGCTGTGCTGGTTGCCTTTCTGAGAAACTATCTCAGAATCTTGAACATCAGGATAATAAGATTATCTGTTTCCATTTAGAATTGCAAAATAGAATATGAGGTAGATTACCCATGAATCACATTCAGAATTTGGTGAACTGCCTGATCTGACTGGGGTTATATCCATTGACTGTATTGTTTACACAAGGGTAGTTAGAAGGTAATCATTTGTTAAGCATCTTCTGTTTTTTTCCTCAACAGTTAAAATTGAGCACTTTTGGAAATGTTTGGAAAACTGAATCCTGTATTTCCCATTGAAATATCATCTTATTTCAGAAATCCTTTATCATCATTTCTGAAAAATGTACTAGGAAATGTACTAGAAAAGTAATGATGCTTTAGTCCTTTCCTTACTAACTTTATTCTCTACTTAATACATCTAATTCATTTGTTCAGCATATTCCTTGGGTCTTACGGATCAAAATACTGAACTAAGTTCTGTGGGAGACAGAAATGAGTAACATTTCTTGTCCTCAAAGAGCTTTGTGTGTTTATGCCCTTGGGTTTTTGCTAATGGACACCTCTGTTAACGGCATTGACTTACCTCAAAGAGTATTTCTGGGCTTCCCTGGTGGCGCAGTGGTTGAGAGTCCGCCTGCCGATGCAGGGGACACGGGTTCGTGCCCCGGTCCAGGAAGATCCCACATGCCGCGGAGCGGCTGGGCCCGTGAGCCATGGCCGCTGAGCCTGCGCGTCCGGAGCCTGTGCTCCGCAGCGGGAGAGGCCACAACAGTGAGAGGCCCGCGTACCGCAAAAAAAAAAAAAAATTCTACATTCTGCTTAAGAATTAACCCCCCCCACCCCAAGGAGCCATGAGATTGAAGTCCATAGGACATGGTGCTGTGGGTCGGAAAGATGCTCAGCCTTCAGTACTGAGCCAGGTCCTATGTAAAGGGGGTGACACGGATGTGGTCCTTGGCCAGGGGCTGTGGAACGGAGGGCTCCTTAGGTCCCCAGCAGGCTCACCTCGAGCTGTCCTTCCTTCCCCTTGCCCCTCCAAGGCTGCCCATCACTCCCTCCACAGGTGCCGATAGTGGTGCCATTCCAGGAAGCTGCTTTGCGGGTGGTACAGCTCTTCATCAGTCTTCTTGAGGGCGACAGCAAGAAGAAAATAATTGTAAGCAACAAAAAGAGGTTTAATGGAGAGTATGGCTCAGATCCCAAGGAGAGACCACCCAACCTGAAGAGGCCTGAGGATTATGAAGCTGTATTTGTCGGCAACATCGATGACCACTTCAGGACTGGTAATTCCTCCTTGTCAAAACTGAGACCCTGAGGGACCTGAGGTGTGAGGTGCACATAGCTGGAAGCTAGAAGCCTGGAATTAGGCATTCTTTCAGAGGGTCACTGTCTCAGCCTCCTAGCAGAACCAGGACGCATTTGAGACCACTCGTCTGCCAGGGGAGAGTCTTGCCTTGGCTAATGGGGTACATACTTGGCTAATGGGATGGAGTGTCTGTGAAGGCATGTATGAAAGGCACCTGCATGTTTATAACAAATGTCTCAGCATGCCTATAGCTGGTAGCTCACAGTCAATGCTACAGGGCTTCTTGGGGGAGTTGGAGCTGATGGGGCTGGGTGGGTCAGTCTGGGGAAGATGAATAAACTAGAGCATCTGTACGTAATGGACTTCCCTCCTGCCTGCCATGTGGAGTGCCCACACCTGAATTATCTCCACTCTGGACTTACTGACTCCCACCCAGCTTTGCACATTTTTGCTTGTTTGTCATTCAGCTCCCATGTACTTGGTTGCTTGTTCATTGAAAAAGTTCCTGGAAAATATTTATTAGTCACGTATGCCCATTTACCACTTATTAAGCATCTACTATGTGCCAGGCACTGTTAAGCTGGAGATATGGAATTAAAAGTTACTGTTAAGCAAGTCCAGCCTTAAGACAAATCAGACAGTATGGGATGAGATGTCTTACTGTTAGAGGATAGTGGGTGTTCTAGTTAAAAGTATTTAAAGCAAATATCCTTACTCAAAATGGGCTCAGGACTGTTAGGGAAGGCCTTCTGTTGGAGGTACCATCCATACTAAGTTGAAACCTGAGTCAGATTTAGCCAGGTACAAAGTGGAGCGATGAGAGTGGAAGAAAAAGTTTCAGACAGGAAATGGCAAGTGTGGAGGCATCAGGGTGAATAAACCGGCATGACTTAGGATTCAGAGGCTTTAGCATGGCCAGAGTGTGCAGTGCAAGGGGATTAGAGCTTGTGGTTAGTTTTAAACATGCAGGCGGCCAACAAGGAGCTGATAAATCAGTCTTTTGTTTAATTGATATATAATTGACATATTAGTTTCAGGTGTACAACATAGTGATTCAATGTCTATATACCTTACAAACTTATCACAACAATAAGTAAAGTTACCGTTTGTCACCATACAAAGTTAATGCAATATTATTGACTATATTCCCCATGGCATACATTGGATCCCTGTGACCTGTTCACTTTATAACTGGAAGTTTTATACCCTCCTGATCTCCCCCATCCATTTTGCCCACCCTCCAACCCCGCCCTCCCTGCTGGCAACCACCAGTCTGTTCTCTGTATCTATCCGTCTGGTTTTTTGTTTTTTAGATTCCACATATAAGTGAAGTCACATGCTGTGGATATTTGTCTTTGTCTGACTTATTTCACTTACTGTGATACCCTCAAGGTCTATCCTTGTTGTCGCAGATGGCAAGATTTCATTCATTTATGGCTGAGTAATATTCGTGTGTGTGTGTGTGTGTGTGTGTGTGTGTGTGTGTGTGTGTGTGTGTGTGTGTGTGAGTGTGTGTGTGTGTGTGTGTGTGTGTGTGTGTGTGTGTGTGTGTGTGTGTGTGTGTGTGTGTGTGTGTCCACCACATCTTTATCCATTTGTCATCTGTGGACACTTAGGCTGCTTCCATATTCCATATTTTGGCTATTATAAATGTTGCATTGAACGTAGGAGTGCATATATCTTTTTGAATTAGTGGGTTTTTTCTTTGGATAAACACCCAGAAGTTGAATTGCTCAATTGTATGGTGATTCTATTTTTAATTTTTGAAGAACATCCATACTGTTTTCCATAGTGGCCGCACCAATTTACATTTCCACTAACAATGCACACGGGTTCCCTTTTCTCCACATCTTTGCCAGCATTTGTTATTTCTTGTCTTTTGGATAAGACCTATTCTGACAGGTTTGAGGTGATATCTCATTGTGGTTTTTTTTCTCTCTGTGCTTTGGTTAATAGCAACTTATAATACATGGTGGCTGTAAGAATTTATAACTCCAAAATCACAGCCTATCATTTTATATTATTTCATTTTGATCACAGCACTTACTAGCCACCTGATACATTCTTCTTTTTTTTTTTAATTGGAGTAGGTATAGTTGATTTACAATGTTGTGCTCATTTCTGCTGTATGGCAGTGACTCAGTTATACACATATATACATCCTTTTTTATATTCTTTTGCATTACGGCATATCCCAGGAGATTGGATATAGTTCCCTGTGCTATACAGTAGGACCTTGTTGTTTACCCATTCTAAAGGTAATAGTTTGCATCAACTAACCCCAGACTCTCAGTCCATCCCTTTCCCCACCCCTGACCTTGGCAACCACAGGTCTGTGAGTCTGTTTCTGTTTTGTAGATAGGTTCATTTGTGCCATATTTTAGATTTCATATATACGTGATATCATATGGTATTTGTCTTTCTCTTTGACAGACTCCTCTTAGTATGATAATCTGTAGTTGCATCCATGTTGCTGCCAAATGGCATTATTTTGTTCATGTTTATGACTGAGTAGTATTCCATTGTATATATGTATCACATCTTTATCCATTCATCTGTCAATGGACATTTAGGTTGTTTCCATGTCTTGGCTATTGTGAATAGTGCTTCTGTGAACATAGGGGTGCATGTATCTTTTTGAATTATAGTTTTGTCCAGATATATGCCCAGGAGTGGGATTGCTGGATCATATGGTAATTATATTTTTAGTTTTCCAAGGAAACTCCATACTGTTTTCCATAGTGACTGCACCAACTTACATTCCCACCAACAGTGTAGGAGGGTTCCCTTCTCTCCACACCCTCTCCAGCATTTGTTATTTGTAGACATTTTAATGATGGCCATTCTGACCAGTGTGAGATGGTACCTCATTGTAGTTTTGATTTCTCATTGTGATTTTGATTTGCATTTTCCTGATGACTGATGTTGAGCATCTCTACATTTGACTGTTGGCTATCAGTACGACTTCTTTGGAAAAATGTCTATTCAGGTCCTCTGCTTTTTTTTTTTTTTTTTTGCTGTACGCGGGCCTCTCACTGTTGTGGCCTCTCCCGTTGCAGAGCACGGGCTCTGGACGCGCAGGCTCAGCGGCCATGGCTCATGTGCCCAGCCACTCCACGGCATGTGGGATCCCCCCGGACCGGGGCACGACCCCGTGTCTCCTGCATCGGCAGGTGGATTCTCAACCACTGCGCCACCAGGGAAGCCCCCTCTGCTATTTTTTAATTGGATTGTTTGGGGGTTTTTTTTTGCGGTTTTTCTTTTTTTTTTTGCAGTACGCGGGCCTCTCACTGTTTTGGCCTCTCCCATTGCGGAGCGCAGGCTCCGGACACGCAGGCTCAGCGGCCATGGCTCATGGGCCTAGCCGCTCCGCGGCACGTGGGATCTTTCCGGACCAGGGCACGAACCCATATCCCCTGCATCGGCAGGCGGACTCTCAACCACTGTGCCACCAGGGAAGCCCTGTTTGGGGTTTTTTGATAATGAGTTACATGAGTTCTTTATATATTTTGGATCTTAACCCCTTACTAGATTTGCAAATATCCTCTCCCATTCAGTAGATTGCCTTTTTGTTTCATTGATGGTTTCCATCGCTGTGCACAAGCTTTTTAGTTTGATGTAGTCCCATTTGTTTATTTTTGGTTTCATTGCCCTTGCCTGTGGAGTCAGATCCAAAAAAATATTGCTGAGACTGTTGTCAGGGAAGTTACTGCCTATGTTTTCTTCTGGGAGTTCTGTGGTTTTCAGGTCTTATGTTCAAGTCTTTAATCCATTTTGAGTTGATTTTTGTAGATGGTGTAAGCTAGTGGTCCAGTTTCATTCTTTTGCATGTAGCTGTCTAGTTTTCCCATCACCATTTGTTGATGAGACTGTCTTTTCTGCATTGTATATTCTTGTCTCCTTTGTCATAGATGAAGTGACCATATAAATATGGATTTATTTCTGGGCTCTCTGTTCTGTTGATCTGTGTCTGTTTTTGTGCTATTACCGTACAATTTTGATTACTGTAGACTTGTAGTGTAGTTTAAAATCAGGGAGTGTTATACCTTCAGCTTTGTTCTTCTTTCTCATAATCAGTTTGGCTATTCAGGATCCTTTGCACAAATCCCCAGGATCCTCTGTACAAATTTTAGGATTATTCTAGTTTTATGAAAAATGTCATGGGTATTTTGATAAGGATTGCATTAAATCTGTAGATTTCTTTGGGTAGTATGGACTTTGTTTTTGAATTTTATTTATTTCTTTATACAGCAGGTTCTTATTAGTTATCCATTTAATACATATTAGTATATACATGTCAGTCCCAATCTCCCAATTCATCACACCCCCACCCCCACCCCCACTTTCCCCCCTTGGTGTCCAGTATGGACATTTTAACAGTACTAAGTCTTCCCATCTATGAGCATGGTGTATTTTTTCATGTTTCTGTCATCTTTAATTTCTTTCATCAATACCTTGTAGTTTTCCAAGTACAAGTTTTTTACCTTCTTGGTTAGATTTTTTCTAGGTAGTTTATTCTTTTTGATGCTATTGTAAATGGATTGTTTTCTTAATTTCTAATAGTTCCTTATTAATGTATATAAACACAACAGATTTTTGTTAATTTTGTATCCTGCAACATTACTAAATTTATTTATTAGTTCTGACAGTTTTTTGGTGGAGTCTTTAGGGTTTTCTCCATAAAGTATCATGTCATCTGCAAATAGTCAGTTTTACTTCCTCCTTTCCAATTTGGGTATCCTTTATTTCTTTTTCTTGCCTAGTTGCTGTGGCTAGGATTTCCAATAATATGTTGAATAAAAGTGGCAGAAGTGTGCATCCTTGTCTTCTTCCTGATTTTAGAGGAAATGCTTTCAGCTTTTCACCACTGAATATGATGTTAGCTGTGGGTTTATCGTATATGCCTTTGCTAGGTTGAGATACGTTCCCTCTATACCCACTTTGTCAACCCATCCTTGCATCCCTGGAATAAATTCTACTTGATTATAGTGTATGGTCCTTTTAATGTATTGTTGGATTCAGTTTGCTAATAATTTGTCAAGGATTTTTGCATCTGTGTTTATCAGGCATAGTAGCCTGTACATTTCTTTTTTTGTGGTGTTTCAGTATCAGGGTTATGTTGGCCTCATAAAATGAGTTTGGAAGTGTTTCCGCCTCTTCAGTTTTTTGAAATATGTTTGAGAAGGATAGGTATTAAATCTTCTTTAAGTATTTCGTAGAATTCACCATGAAGCTCTCTGGTCCTGGTCTTTTGTTTTTGGGGAGCTTTTTGATTACTGATTCAATCACATTACTAGTAATTGATCTATTCACATTTTTTCTTCATGATTCAGTTTTAGAAGATTGTGTGTTTCTCGGAATTTATGTATTTCTTCTAGGTTATCTGACTTGTTGGTGTATAATTGTTCGTAGTAGTCTCTTATGATACTTTGTATTTCTGTAGTGTCAGTTATAGGTTCTCTTTCATTTCTGATTTTATTTGGGCCCCTTCTCTTTTTTTCTTATTGAGTCTGACTAAAGGTTTGTTAATTTTGTTTATCTTTTCACAGAACCAGCTCTTAGTTTCATTGATCTTTTTTTTTGTCTCCATTTCATTTATTCAGTATTTCTCATCTGACTTCTATTATTTCCTTCCTTCTTTGTTGGAAGTTTTTTCCTTTCAGCATATTTGAACATATCATGCCATCTCCTTCTGGACCACAAAGTTTCTGATGAAAAATCAGCTGATATTCTTATGGGGATTCCCTTGTCTGTAATTAGTTGTTTTTCTCTTGCTGCTTAAGATTCCCTCTTTACCTTTGACTTTTAACGTATTAATTATAATGTGTCTTGGTATGAATCTCCTTGGGTTCATTTTGTTTGGGACTCTTGGTTCTTGCTGGACCTGAATGTCTGTTTCCTTCACCAGGTTAGGGACATTTTTAGCCATTATTTCTTCAGATAAGTTTTCTGCCCCTTTCTTTCTCTGTCCTCCTTCTGGGACCCCTATAATGTGGGTGTTAGTGCCCCTTTCTCTCTCTTCTTCTGCGACCCCTTAACACCGATGATAGTACACTTGATGTTGTCCCACAGTTCCCTTAAACTGTCCTCATATTTTAAAAATATTTTTTCTCTTTGCTGTTCTGTTGGGGTGATTTCTGCTACCTTGTCTGCCAGGTCACTGATCTGTTCTTTTCTACCATCTAGTCTGCTGTTGATTCCCTCTAGTGTATTTTTCAGTTCAATTATTATAATCTTCAGCTGTGTGAGTTCTGTTTAGAACTTGCTTATATTCTGTCTCTTTCTTGAGTTTCTCACTGTGTTCGTTCATTCATCTTCCAAGTTTGGTGAGCATCTTTAGGACTATGACTTTGAATTCTTTATCGGATAAATCACTTACATCTGTTTCATTAAATATTTTTTCTGGGGTTTTATCTTGTTCCTTCATTTGGAACATGTTCCTCTGCTTCCTCATTTTGCTTGACTCTCCGTCTTTGTTTCTGTGTATTATGCAAAACAGTTACTGCCCCGTCTTGAAGGAGTGGCCCTGTGTGGGAGATGAACTGTATTTTTAACTTTTTCCTAGTTCTTGGTCATCTTATAAACTCTCTCTGTTTGTTTCACTCCCATGGAGTCTAGAAATGCAGTCCCACCCCCATCTGCCTGAGCCTGGTGCTCAAGGAGTGTCCCCTGTGTGGGCTACATGCGATTGTTGCCTCAGGTCATGTCCCGCGAGTGGCATGAGATGGGGTAGGCGTGGCTGCTCGTTGTCCATGTTTGTCAGTGCTGCACACAGGCAGTGCAGGGCCGTGGGGTAGGGGGTACTCACCCACCACCACTGTTAGCAACTTAGAGTGAGAGTGCAAAAAAGTGGCACCCACCAGTGCCATCAAGGTAGAGGGAATTTGTAAAAATGGCATCTGCCAGCATTCTGTCCCCAGAGAGAGTCCCAGCCAACTTCTGCCCCTCTGGTAGATGCTTTAAGATTAGCAAGTGAATCTCCTTCACATATGATCTGGGCTCTTTACAGACTGCTACTTGTTGCTTAGGAAAGAGATGTGGGCAGGAAATATAAATTTTTGTGATGATAATGTTAAAGCCATAATTAGTGAATATATTTATCCAAAGCTTTATGTAGAGTGAAAGAGAACTTGTGGGTGAATCCAGGGATTTGTTGAAGAGCTCTTTGAATATGGAAAAATAGATAAGAACCAGGTCAGTAATAGAAGTAAGTGTTAAAGTGATAGAAACCACCAGTAAGGAAAAGAACATTTCAAGGAGGGTGTGCTTATGCATTCGTGACAAGAAACACTAAAGTGCCATTGAATTGGTAACTGAGAGCTGTTGGTGACCTTGGCAAGAGTCATTTCAGTGGTGTCCTGAGACTCAGAGGCAGATTGCAGTACATTAAGGAGTCAGTGGGGGATTTTAAAGTAGAGATAATTTTTTGGAAGGTTTGCCAGTGAAGGAAAAGAAGAGGGTGGGAGCTAGAAGGGACCGTAGATGCAAAGGAGGGATGATGATGATGACGATGATGATTTTAATAATTAAAGCAGTTTGAGCACAATTACATGCAAAGGGGAAGATGTGGAAGGTACAAGGGGAGGCTGCAGTTGGAGAGGGTGGAAGCTAATGGCTTGGTGGTGACTCATGAACTGATGTGTGCTTGGCTGTTTTGTGTATAGGGGTGGCAATACTGCAGAGAAGCATCTGACTTTATGCCCCCTTCTATTCGTCAGACATCCTCATTGCCTCCCCCCTGGGCTTGAGGACCATCATTGGTGGAGAAGGAGAGAAGAAGAGAGATTTTGACTTTTTGTCTTGTATTGAGCTTCTCATCATTGATCAAGCTGACATTTACCTGATGCAGAACTGGGAGCATGTCTTGGTAATGCTGGTCATTAACATTTAGAGACAAGAAGCTCAGTGGTTTGAGTCTGAAATGGTTATTAAAGTCCAGATTAAAACTCAGCTTGGAAATGGAAATATTCCACATTTTCCAATTTGAAAACGGGAAATGTTGTCCCCTCTTCTACCCACAAGTTGGTCAGTAAAGTATCCAGAAAGATTAAAATTCTTGTCAACATTTTCAAATCTCCAGAAAAGATTTCTTCCCCTTAAAAGTTGCTTCTAGTAATAGACCAGTTTAGTGTGGTTGGTTGGTTGGTTGGTTGGTTGGTTGGTTGACTGACTGAAATCCCTCCTCACCAGGAATGTTTTTATCTAAAATAGTTCCTCCTATTTATGCTCGTTCTCTTTTGTTTGGTCTTCAGTGGAGATGGGAAAACATTGCTCATGATTTCTTAATTTGTGATGTTTTACAGAGAAACGTAAGATGTTTTTGTCCCCCTACTGTAATTTGTACTATAATTTTTTTTCTCCCTCTCAACATACTCTGCAATGTTTTGGGGTTTAGGATTGTGCTTTGGAACAATCCTCATCACAGAACTATAGGTTTATTTTTATAAGGCATGTGAGCATTTACCTTTTCTACAACCCCAGGACTTGGAGTAAGTTTGGGACAGATAAAGGGGAGTACTTATTTATAAAGTAGGGAATAAACTTATGGTACTTGTGACCCTTCAATATACATTACAAGGTAAAAATATGATTAAAATAGAACAGGCATGTCGATGGTTGAGTCATCTTTATTTTGAGCAAAAGGCACATGTAGTCACTCAGGGAATTTTCTAACGTTTTGGGAACCAAGTCATGGAAGGACAGCAGCTCTGTTTTCCGTGTCATTTCCCTTCTTGTCCAAGTCTGGAACTGAGTTGCTTACAGAGTGACCAGAGTGGCATTTCAGAATTTCCTTGAAAAGAAATACTCTGTATAGGTCGCATCTTGATCCTTTTTGAGAGATCCACAAGGTGGCCAGTTTGAGCTTTTCTTCTTGTTCGCTTGACTCTGGGCAAGTCACTCACCCATCTGAGCCTGTTTTCTTGCTGTAATTTGGGAGATGATAGTATCTACTTCATGGGGTTAAATAAGATGATGGGCTTATAGAGAGGTTAGCAACGCCCAGCAGGTAAGTGTTCAATAAGTATTAATGGAGTATTACTTCTGCTCAAAGCATTTGATGAGCCACATGAACCTACTGCCCTTGGACTCACATGGGGTGGACTTTTCTCGAGTGCGCATGTGGAACCTCAATAATCGGTCCAAGTACTATCGTCAGACGCTGCTGTTTGGGGCCCTGCAGGATGCCCAGATCAACTCTGTGTTCAACAAGTACTGCGTCAATGTGCAAGGCCAGGTGGGTTCTCTCCTTCTTTCTCTGAATTTTCATGAAGTATTGTGTATTGTTTGGGTCATGAGGCAGAAGGAGAGGACAGCATTTGGTCAACAATGGGGATAGCTCACTTCCTAATGTTCTCACTGACACCTGGCAGGTGGCTGTGAGGAACGTCCCGATGACAGGCTGCATCAGTCATGTCCTGGTGCAGCTCCCACATGTCTTCCCGAGGATGGAACCTGAAAACCTAGCTTCAGTGATTGATGCCAGGTACCCTCCCCTGTCCCATTGGATCCCTGGGGGTCACAGAGAGGGATTTTACTTGGGCATTCAAATTTAGAATTGTATTCCACGTTGGCTTTCTTAGTTACCATTTACGAAATGAAATGAGATAACTGAATCCAATCATGCCATTGACAGAGGAGGACACTGAAGGCCAGAGAAATGGTGTGTTGTCCTAGTTCCAATAGTGCCAGGGTTAGTAAATCAAGGGTACTTTCCCCTAGACTGTGGCATTTTTTAATTACATTAATTTTTTAATGCCTCATGTCAACAACTTAATTCTAAGCCCTTCAGGGCAAGAACTGTTTTCCTAATTCTCTATGTAATTTCCCCGTCTTCTCCTTGTGTTTAGTCAGGGGACCCATGGTAGCAGAATGGTGCTTAACACGTGGTAGGTGTTCAGTAATTATTTGTTGACTGACTGACTGACAACTGAATGAATGAATGATACAGTTACGTACTTCCTAGAATAATTCTCTGGGATATACCAGCATCACATCTATTCTTTATGATGAATAGTGTTGGCACTTACTTTTTGATGCGCTTAACAAGTTTTATCCCTACAGAATCTCTTTGCAATGAGGTAGGCCAAATTGGCCTCTTAGGGGAGGTAGAAGGAGATTGTGACTTGCCCAGGGTCATGCAGTTGGCAGTGACACTATGGCTCACCTCTAGACCACTGACTCTGCCCTTCGCCTTTCCGAATCAGGTTTGACTTTTTCGTCAACAAGATTTTGCCTCAGTATCGTGATGCAGTCATGTCTCACACGCTTATCTATGTCCCCTCCTACTTTGACTTCGTGCGTCTCCGAAATTACCTCAAGAAGGAGGAACTGAACTTCACTCATATCTGCGAGTACACCCAGAAGTCTGGTGTCTCCAGGGCCAGACGCTTCTTCCTTCAAGGAGAGAAGCAGTTCCTGCTCCTCACAGAGCGCTTCCATTTCTACAAAAGGTAAAATAGGGCCAGGTTTCAAGTGTCCTCTCTGGAGGGTCTGCTTCCAAGTGCATGGTGGGCTTTGCTGTGTTATAAGGTCCTCCCTTGCTTCACCTCCTGCAGACAAGCCAGAGTTTGGGGGGCTGGACAGACTTTTGTTGATTGGTTGGTTGGTTTTCTTTCAAAATGGGCATTGTTGGAAAAGGTGGTAGAAACGAATGAGTGACTACAGCATAACCTGTATATAGATCTGGAGTGGGTCCATACTTAGGGTACCTCCTGTAGCTGTGGGTATACCCCTCAAGAAGGACATTACAGAGCTGAGCAGCTCTCAACTGAATACAGGAAAGGGAGGAACCTGTCGTAGAAGCACAGATGAAACACCTGGGGACTGTGTGGTCTGTGGAGATGGAAGTTGAGTACAGGGTCAGTGTTCAGAAAGCTCTCATTTGTCCTGAGGCAGTGCACACACACTTCTGCACCAAGGAGAACCAGGACTAAGGGGCTCCTTGAAGTTTAGGAGAAGCAAAAGGTGAGGGGCTTAGAGGTGAATATTTAAGGGCTTCAGGGTTTGCTTCTTGCTGGCATCATTATTTGCTTTGTTCCAGTGAGTTGTTGTTTTCATTCATGTTGGAAATGGTATTTTGGGGGAGTTTGCACTCAGCAGGTCTAAAGAGCCCTTAGTTTTCCAAAAGCTTGATACGTCAAAGCAAGTCCTTTAAATGAAGTGGATGGATTGGAAAACTTCCCAGCGTGATTGTCTGTAGCAAGTGTGAACTAAGCTGGGATGAGGACTGCTCTCAAGTAGCAGCTTTTCAAGGAGAGGGCATGATGTCAAAGGAGCCCTTTCTCTTAAGTAGGCAGGACAGTCTTCTGTCTTACACTGTTCATTTATTGACCAAACTGTTTTGTCCCCAAAGTCACTATAAAGACAAACCGAACACGTGCCATTAGCTTTGTACCCTGGACCAGGTTAGTGGGTGTTTAAGTTGAATGGAGATAATCTGCAACTGCCAATTATCTCAAGGTTCCCAGCTATAGATTTTTTTGCTTGAGAGGTCACCAAGGTGATGATGGGTATTTTGATCTGCAGTGTCTTTGTGATTTGATTTTTTCATTTGACCTTGGGAAAAGTACATGTATTTTACACTTTAGTATCCAGCTTTAAAATTCTGTATTTATATTCTCTATGGAAGTAGGCCGTGTTAGACATATTGCAGTTCATTTGTGAGCTAGCAAAAAACTTTCATCCTGAGGATTTGTTTTCTTTGGGGGGATGAAACCAGTAGAATCTTAGGATGGGATGGGCATTTGGTCATGATGGCCCTCCTGAGGGGAGGACAGTTCACAGTTCTTTCTCTGAGCATCATCAGTGGGTTAGCACAGGAAGGATTCTTAAGCAGGGGGCAATCAGAAACTCTGGAGGTAGGATTTCTGGAGGTGGGAAACGCTAGTGGGGTGTTTCTGAGTGCTCCCTGCCCCAGGGAGAACCCCAGTTATAGAAGTAACAGACCTCGTCTTTATAGACTGTATGCAGGAGCCAGCCTTGCAAGTCAGTTGTGGTTGCCTCATTTATCTTTAACAGTTGTCAGGTAACATAGACATCGGGAATGTCCTTAGTTTTGGGTCCTGTCACAGTGTTACGCCATATTTGTAGGGGTCACCGAAGACCCAAAGCACATACAGGAGAGGAGGAAGGCAGGGGAAGAGGTGCAGAAGACCATGGGAATTGTTACTAACTGCCCCTCTGAAGAGGTTCTGGTCACGTGCTCTTATTTCCAGGAGATGCCTAGTCTCTACTGTGCACGAATTGGTACTAAGAGAGATTTTCTTGGGTTTTAAATATAATACCTATTGGAATTGGTTTTGTTGTTTTATTTTGCTTTAAAAATACTCTCATTATAAGAGTATTACACAATTATTGTAGAGAACCTAGAAAATCTAGGTTAAAAAAATGGGATCACCTGTCATCTTACTGATATAAACACCCATTTTGGTGTATTTCTTTCCTGTCTCTTTGATGTAAAAAACATGTGCACGTGCACACACACACAGACACAGGCATTTTAAAAACGACACCAACATTGGGATCACAGTGTACACATTTGGATTTTTTTTTCTTTTATCTTGAATGTTTTATGTGCTTATTGAAAAAAAGCTTAAATAAGTTAGCATTTTGGTATATACTTGTATGTTATGGATGTATTTTTTAGTTTATATATATATATAGTTCTACTATATCCTGCCCCCGCTCCAACTTTCTATTTGGGAAGATTTCATTTCAAAAGACATTGTAAGACTATCCCAGTGAACATCTCTAACTCCTTCCACTTAGGCTTCACCAGCTGTTAGCATTTTGCCACATTCTCATGCACCCACATTCTCTGTCTCTCCTTCTCTCTTTCCACTCACATCTCTTATTTTTTCTTCCTGAACCATTTGAGAGTAAATTATGGGAGGCTTCATGACACTTAACTCCTAAATCTTTCAGCCTGTAGAGCTTAAAAACAACATTCTTTTATCTAACCACAACACCATTAACATACCACTTGACATTACTGCAGTAATACCATCTAGTATTTAGTCTGTATGCAAATTTTCCTAGTTGTTCCCAAAATGACTATTACAGCTGTTTCTCACCACCCCCCCCACCCCAATCCAGGATTTAGTTAAGAATCCTACATTGCATTTGCGTGACATGTTTCTTTAGTCTATTTTAGCAGTTCTCAAGCAGGAGCAGTTTTGCTCCCCAAGGGACATTTGGAAATATCTGGAGACATTTTTGGTTGGTACAGTTGGAGGGTTATTCTAGTGGTCTAGTGGTTCAAGCGGGTCAAGGCCTGGGTGCTGCTAGACGTCCTACAGTGCACAGGACAGCCCTTACAACAAAGAATTACCTGGCTTAAAATGGCAGTAGTGCCAGGGTTAAGAAACCCTGATCTAGAATAAGTCTCTGCCTTTGTTTCTTGCTGTGATACTGATATGTTTTGAAGAGTCCAGTCCAGTTTCCTGTAGAATGTCCCACATCTGGATTTGGCTGTTTTCTTATTATTTAGATCAGTGTTCCCAAACTTTGCTACATATTAGAATCCCCTTGGGGAGCTTTTAAAAATCTGAATGCCCTGGTCATACCCCAGTATCAATTAAATCATGGTGTTTGGGGATGGGGACCAATTACAGGTATGTTTAAAAAACAAATAGGTGATTCAGTGAGCATTAGAGTTCGGGGACCAAAGATTTAAACATTATTTTAGTAAGAATTCTACATAGAGGATATTGTGTACTTCCCCCTGCATCTCCTCAAGAGGCCCAGGGTGTCAGTTTGTCCCGTTTTTGGTGATACTAAATGTAATCACTTGGTCAAGGTAGGTCTGCTAAATCTTTACATTGTAAAAATACCTTTTCTGTGTAATTATAAGTAATCTTTTAAGGTGTGTATAGCATCCTTTTTAATGGTTGCATAGTGTTACATTGTATGGGTATATAATTAACCCAGTTTCCTTTTAATGGGCATATTGATTTGTTGTTTTCTGTTATTATATACAATAATGCCAAGAGCATCCATATGCGTAGTTGATGGCATAGTTGCCTAGGCATTTCCTTAGGATAAATTTGGAAAGGAAAACTTATTTGTTCAAAAGCTGTACCCAGTTTAAAATTTGCTGTGTGTTGCCACTCCCATCTTCTCCCCTCCCCGGTGAAATACACACTCACAATAATTTATACTCCATTAGCCTATTTCTGTAAATTCTGTAAATATTTCTGTAAATTCTCCTTTTTTCCAGTGACTTGATAGTCAAAATGATACCTCATGGTTTTAATGTCTTCTTCTTGCTTTTCTGTGTTTTTTGTAATTGTCAGTTGAACGTAGTGCCTGAGTAAGTAGCTGGCCTGGACGCCTCTTCTGTCAGGCCACTAGCGTGGCAGTTGTGAATCTAGTTAGGATTTGGTTGTTACCGTCGTTGCCTTCTAGTTACCACAAACTGCCAGTTCCTCCAGCAGACAGTGGCCCACTGTGGGGCCCAGTGCTGGAGGGCCTTGTCTCAGTGTCCTGCTCCCCTCTCAGCTTTCACCATGCCCTGCACCCCTGTGCCGAGGGAGAGCCTCTCCCATGCTCCGGCCCCTCCCCCAGTAGCAGGCTGCTCCTGCTCGCTCCTCCCCTAAGGCTTGAAGTGGGGCAGTTGTTCTCCTCCTGGTCCAGCTCAGATGCAGGCAGGTTCTGTCCATCCTGGGCTTTGGAGCTGGCGCTTTCTCAGGGCTTCTGCACCACCCTCCATGGTGGCCAGCCTCTGCCTTGTTCTACGAGGGGTCTTGGTGGGAAAGAGTTCCCTGCATCTCTGCAGTGGTGGCAAACATCTGCTTACATCAGTGCAGGATCTTGGGCTGAACAGGCTTCACGCCCTTTCCCCAGTCTTCATGCCCTTTCCCCTTTCCCCAGACTGCTCTTTCTACTGGATGTAAGTCCTGTGGTGGGGAGGGATGGGGTGAGGGGTTAATGCTCCTCCCTTAGGGCACACAGTTTTGCTGCTTCTGACTCCACCCTGGCAGTTGACCTTTGCCCCCTCACTGGCTTCAGGCTTTAGCTTCATATACAACATGGCTCTGGGAAGAGAGTGAGTTTTCATGTCTGCACCACCATCGGGGTCTCTCAGGTCTTCTGCCTTGCGTCCAGTCTTTCCAGGGCTCCCAGTGGAGACCTTTGGAAAAGCCATCATGACTGTGAAGTAAAGGAGTGTCCGGGAATCCCAGGGATTCTGAACTGTCATGCAAGCCCATAATTGCCCTTTAAGAACTTGTTAAAAGTGTAGCTTTTTTCTTCCTACCCACTTTCTTAGCAGCTGCCCTCTTCCCCACTGTGCTCTGCCGAAGGTGAAGTGGTTCATATGTCCTGTCTTTCTTCAGACCATCGTGTCACTCTTTGGAATTCAGTCAGTGATGGGCTGAAGCTGGCTCATACCAGCTCTTAAGGTATGGTTGCACATCTCTTCCCAGTTCCAAGTTCAGCAACATGACACTGGTAGCTTGAAATGGAGTATTTACACCACAGAAATTGGCAAATGCTTCAAATCAGCACCTATCCTCCCCCACTGAGAATCAGTTGTTAAACACACACCAGGGCACCGTTGAATCAGTTCACTTGGTTGCCCTGTGACATCAGCTGTCTAGGCTCAGGAAAAGGAACACTGTTGTAGATTATCTTTTTCTTGTTAGCATGGGAGCAGTATTCTCTTGAGTTTTCTACATACTAAGCAGAAATGGAACTCTGTGTCTGTTTTGATAACTACTGAGGCAGAACTGTGTTTTTTCAACATCATTAGCCATTAAAATTCCTTTATGGAAAGAGGATGTGGAAAGCTGATCCAAGTAATGGACTGCAGTTATATTTTGGGAGAGGAGGGTCTCCAGAGAGATCAGGATGAGCCAAGGGATAAAAAGACAAGGAAAACTTACCGTCCATGAATAAAATAAAATTCCCGAGGGAGTCTGACATCAGCCCTGTATGAGAGTCTTAACAGGAAAAATCAGAAACTTGTCAACGTATAAAATCTTTGGTCATGGAGCCCAAGAGGGAATGATTGACCTCAACCCGAACCGTAAGGCGCGTCCCTAGGGTCTGCAACCCCCCACACCATGCAGCCCTGTGCAGCAGGGAAAGAAGCGAGGAAGCTGTTGAAATTAATTGCCTTCCCATAATGCCTAATGGGTCCTCGGGCAGGATTTTGTAAATGGGTGAACTTGGGACATCTGCCATGGAGTTAACATGTCTACAGAATGACAAGAAAAGACTAATGGGAGTGCATTTACAGTTTATGCTGTTTATTTTATGTACTGGGTCTGGTCTGACCTCAGCTCCATTACAGAACACTGTTTTGCCTGATTATAATTAGGATAATGTTAAATTGGAAATGCCTGCTTTTCAAATTTTCTGCGACAGATTTCTAATCCTTGTCTACTATTCTTCCCCACCCTACCTCAGTCTGCTCAGATTAGGCTCAAGAAGTGCAAATTCATTTTATCATTATCTTAAGCCAAACATTAGGAATTCAAATACACTGTCACAAAAAATGAGCCCCTCCAGCTCAAATTAGAGTAACTTTTGGTCTGTGTGTTATTTGTGCCATGGTCTTTCTCCTTGCATGAAACAGCGAGAGTGACTATGTCCCTGTAAAACTCTTCGGTGGCTTTTCCATAAACTTTCTCATGTAGACATAGCCTCTCTTTCTCCTTCTAACAGATACACAATAAAAGGCATCAGGAACCTAATTTTCTATGAACTGCCAACATATCCCCACTTCTACAGTGAAGTCTGTAACATGCTGCAAGCCACCACCAGAGGAGAGGAAGCTGCCTGGACCTGCACTGTCCCCTACTCCAAGTACGATGCCCAGAGGCTGTCTGCTGTGGTCGGGGTGGAGCAGGCTGCACAGATGCTGCAGTCCAAGAAGAACGTCCACCTTTTCATTACTGGAGAGAGATGAGAATTGGTTGGACAGGAAATGGTGTTTGGTGTGATATGTCATGCTTGATTCTGTGTCTCTTGGACCTGATTCTGATCACTTACACAAAGAAGGGCTGCAACAAGGAAGGAGCACCAGGCAGGTTCTTAGCAGATACTCCTTTCTTTTCAGACCATATATACCTGAAAAGTTCCGTGTAAACCAGATTTTGGTAAAACCCATCTTTCAGAGGTCAGGGGAGAGCTCATGGAACTCTGAGAAGTTGATAGAAGGAATCTTCTACTTGTGAATTTTTTTGTACACCATAAATTCTTTTGTTGTGATTTCACCTCTAATTTATTACACTTGGTGAACTCTTTCAGATTTGCCTGTTTCTATTTGACACCTTCTTAAAGTGAAGCATGCATTTCTTTGCTTGTGAGAACTGGTTATGAGAAATTGGAATACTTCTTGCTGTTGAATATCATCTTAGTTTTGGATCGCAAAGGTTTTGCAAAACTGTTATTTTTCCCCAGCCAAACTTTTTTAAACCTTAAATATTCTATTTTAATTCAACCTAGAAGAGCACATTCGTTCACTGATCTTTTTTTAACTCCTAAATGTTTTAATGAAAATATATACTTAAAAGTCACATTATATAAAATAACATGAATTTCTACCTTATTTCAAGAAATAATTTTATGAAATTCTTGATGTCGCAAATTCATCGTCAACACCACTGTCTTCATTGCTATAGTCATTTTTTAAGTCATATAACATAAAAAGGAAAAGAAGTTACACTTTTAAAAACATTTTTAGGGAGTTCCCTGGCGGTCCAGTGGTTTGGGCTCGGCGCTTTCACTGCCGAGGCCCAGTTTCAGTTCCTGGTCAGGGAACAAAGATCCTGCAAGCTGCACAGCGTGGCCAAAAAAAAAAAAAAATTGAACTATTCTCAGACAGAAAAATTACCAATTCAGAACCTGAATCATCTGAAAATAAATTGCCAAGTTGCTGGGCCTGTCACTCCTAAAAATCACTCCTGAATTTAGTATGTATTTCATGTAAACAAGGACATTTTTCTATGTAACCTCAAAACAACCGTCAAATCAGGAAATTGCCACTAATCCTTGGGCCCCATTCAGATTTTGCCAAATGTCCCAATAATAACCTTTATAGCAAAAGGATGCAGTTCAGAGTTACATACTGCTTTGAGTTGTCATATCTCTGTAGTGGCCTTTATTCTGAATGGTACCTCAGCTTTTTCTTGGCTTTCTTGACCTTTTTTTTAATTTTTAAATTAAAAAAAATTTTTAAACATCTTTATTGGAGTATAATGGCTTTACAATGGTGTGTTTCTGCTTTATAACAAAGTGAATCAGCTATACATATATCCCCGTATCTCCTCCCTCTTGCGTCTCCCTCCCACCTTCCCTATCCCACCCGTCTAGGTGGTCACAAAGCACCGAGCTGATCTCCCTGTGCTATGCGGCTGCTTCCCACTAGCTATCTATTTTACACTTGGTAGTGTATTATAAATCCATGGTACTCTCTCACTTCGTCCCAGCTTATCCTTCCCCCTCCCCGTGTCCTCAAGTCCATTCTCTATGCCTCCGTCTACCTAGCCTGCCCCTAGGTTCTTCAGAACCTTTTTTTTTTCAGATTCCATATATATGCATTAGCATACGGTATTTTTCTCTGACTTACTTCACTCTGTATGACAGTCTCTATGTCCATCCACCTCACTACAAATAATTCAATTTCATTTCTTTTCATGGCTGAGTAATGGACGTTGACACTTTAGAAGATTACAGGCCAGTTACTTTGGGTGGTGTTTCCTGTCAGATTAGGTTAGGTTAGGTTTAGTTTATGCATCTTTGGCAGGAGCAGCATAGAAGCAATGCTGCGTCTTCCTCGCTGCATCTCTTCAAGCGGTGCATGATTTCCACCTGTCCCATCGTTATGACACTAACTGACCACTTGTTTAAGGTGGTGCTTGCCAGACTTTTCCACTATAGAATCACTTATTCCCCCTTTATTAATTTATATTAATATTACAAGTATGGATTCTTCAGTTTTTATTCAGTGGGTTGTAATTGGTTATTATCGTTATTCCTTTAGATGCTTAAATGGTCTCAGATGTGGCCAGCAGGAACACCTTCAAGCTGGCTCCTGTGTCGTCTTGACACATCCCCCTTTAACTTGGGCATTTCTTTATTTTCTGACACTATAAGACATTCCAAGTTTGTCTTGTACTTTCCCTATTCCAGCCCTGCTTGCTTTAGTGGAAAATTATCTTAAAGCGAAGATTTGAGTGCTAAGTGTACCCAGTACTGTTGTGGAGCCACTGGTCCCAGGCCATCTCAGTGGTCAGAGTTTGGGAATATCTGCATGTGTGTATATGTATACACATACCTATGTGCCCATGACATCTAAATTTATTTCTGTATCCATATATTGAAAACCATGAATTTATACCTTACCTCCAATTTCAGACTAACAACACAGGGTTCCTTTTGTTTTCTCCCTTTCCAAACTTGTAACTCCCTTGTCAGATAGACATGTGGCTCCCATTAGGCTCAGTGGAACAACCCATATTGGTACAGATTTTCTTCCTCTTGGACATGCTTAAAATTGCTCATCAAAAAAAAAAAAAGTGAAATCACTTTTGGGGTACTTTTCCTGCTAGATATTTAAATAGGCATTTTTATTTGTCTCTCAACATGGAGAGTAGAACTATTCATTCCATATATAGATGGGTTCCTAAAGTTTTGCAAATTTATAGGCTTAAGCCAGCCAAACTCATGGTACAAAGAACATTTTCTTAAATATATATTTTTAAAATGGAGTATAGTTGATTTACAATGTTGCATTAGTTTCAGGTGTACAGCAAAGCAAATCAGTTATACATGTATCCACTCTACAAAGAATTGTCTTATCCATAGAGTGCCCTGTGGTTATTGGCATATTTGTGCTGTGTTTACCATAGAGCCTGTGTATTATGAGAAAAGAAACGAGTTATTTGCCTAGTTCAGAGATATGAGGAAGAAGGGACTCTGATTACCCCCATCTTCTATTTCCATATTCTTTTCCCTGTGAATTGTAGCTAATTCATGGCTTTCATTATCACTATTCACAAGACTCTCAAATCTCCATCTTCTCTGGACCTCCACTCACATGTGAGCCTGGATTTCAAGTCTATGTATAGCCCCAGAAATACATGTTTTTTTTTAAGCATCCCTACTGATTTTAATGCTAGCTTGTAGCCAGCTAACTGCTTCTCGCCTACAGAGAACACTGAGGGTTTCAAGTGCGAACCAAGCAGTATTGCTTCTGTTCCTGGCTCAGCACCTGGGAAAGAAGGTAAGCCTCAGCAGTGGCGCTGGCTCCTGAGTTGATTGCAAAGAGTTGACTTTTTGGAGTGGTTTCATCAAAAGCATGCCTTAACGTCAGGTCTCTCACACAAAATAAGGGAGAGAAGAGGGTCTACTGGACCACGGATAACAACACCTGAGCTGGAATTATACACAATCTTGATATTTCTTAGCAAGGCTCATCTTCAGCAAGCAAGTACCTATATAGTGCTGGTAGAAAACAGACAAAGGAATGGTCCCAATCCTGGGAAGAGGTAGAATTTTAAGGTAGGAAGAGGAACTTAACCAGAAAGTAAGAGTTTTAAACTTTTTTTTTTCTTCCCATAGTAATAACAACTTAGCACTTTTCTCTTTGAGGGGAAAAAAGCTTTGAGTCATGAATGCTTTCTGCAGCTGGCTGCACCATATGCAGTATTCAAAAGACAAGAACTAGCTAATCATAGAGAACCAGCGGCAGCTTAACAGCCCTCTGCTGGCTTCCAAAGGGCTTATAATTGAGTGCAGATGGTCCCGGCAGGATGGGTATGAATCCCTGCTGACTCCTCACATCCCAGAGGGCCAAGGGGGGCTCATGAAGCCTCCCCGCCCTGATTGTGCCCTCGTGGGAGCCACTGAGGAAGGAGGGGAGGCAGGTGGTGTGAGAGCCTGCTGGCTGCCTCCTGCCCAGCCTTCCCTTGGCTGTGTGGACAGATCTTCAGGCTGCAGAGTGTAGCTTTGATGAGTCTAGGGTCTCAAGATTATAGAAGTCCTGGGGTAAGGGAGCAGGGTTGGGGGTTCTTTATACTCATTGGAAGAGCCTCATCGTGTAACCTGCAGGTGGCTGCAGGGCGCCAGAGCCTCACGGAGGAGGGGTGTGGTGGGCACTGCACAGACTGCTGCTTTCAGGGAGCATCCTCCTGGGGGTGGGGCCCTCACAGCCGGCCCGGCCTCTCCTTCCCATCTCTTTCCCAGCTTCTCTCTTTAAAGGAGTCATGGTAGTCATCCTTGCACCATTCACAAAAAGCTTTTCTGGCTTTTCTAGCTAAACAATTCTAAACAAATTTCAGTCTCATTCAAAAAAAGAACTTTTCTAGCTAAGTAGAATTCTAAACAAATTTCAGTCTGCTTTTAATACCAGAGTCAGTGAATTGGGAGTAGATACACAGATAATCCAAGATTCATGTAGTCTTTGGAGGGAGAAAGAGAGAATGAACCTACCACGTCTAGCTGACAGCACAAGGTGCATTTCTTTCTAAAGACTTGTATTTCTTCCTCTTATACCATATGCTCTAGCCAGAGCTGCAGTAAAATTCTATGTATTTTATGTCCTGTTTCTGAGCTGAACACGCGTTCCTATCCCCTCATCGATTGCCTTGTTTCTGTGAGGACCCTCCTTTCTTCAGATGTGGGAAGGAGTTCTCTCTGCATTGCTTGCATTTCGGTATAATTCCTGGATTTGCCTTTCACCTCTGGCCACGTTGCCATCATTCCTGTGGGAGGTGAGAGCATGAGAAAGAACAGAGGTCTGGACGTCAATCAAACGGGCTGGCTGTCTCAATAGTTAAGAGTCCTATGCGCCAAAGGAGTCAGGGCTGAGACTGGATTGCTACAAGGCTTGCTCGCCCTGCACAGAGAAATCTGAACCTGGTGGGCAGCTCCACCTAGGTGTCACCCTCACTGCTGGGCGGAACACCTGCACTTGCTTGTCCTCCTGGCTCCCACAGTGGGCGGGGCATGGCACAGGCCGGGCCAAGTTGTCATGGTCTTCAGGCTTGGGCCTCTGCAGCTGGCTGGGACTGGTGGGAGCTGTAGCCTCAGCTGACAAGGGCAAAGAAGGCAGTCTTTGCTGCTTGGCTGATTTGGAAGCTGTGCCGAATTCCTGCCCATCTGTTCTCCCAACTGAGCCAAGGCCAAAGCTGTCTAGCTCTTGCCAACCCAGGGAATGACATGGAGCCCTGTGTCCTGCAGCCCTCATTCTCACTGCACCCTGCAGCCCCTCTCATCTGTCAGTTTGACTCCCCACAGAGATGGCCCTGGGCTCACAGCTGCTGTTTGCCCACAGAGGTTCATGGATTTCTGCCTTTTGTGTTCATCATTTTTCAAAACCGGCCCTGAGCTGGGTGCTGACACCAACATTACCACCAACCCACTGTGGCTCTGTGCAGGTCCTCCTGGCCACCTCTCAGCTTTCTCATCTTTAGAAAGCGGGGTACAATCTCCACTATCCTGACAGAGGGACATGAGAGAAAGTAGAAGAGACTGCTGTTGTTTGCCCTGTACTCGCCTCCTACTTCCCTAGTAAGAGGACCCTGGATTTTATTGGGTGACAAAGTGCCCAGTCCCCCTTGCGGTAGGGTGTGGCCAGGGAAAAGAGCACTAACCTTGGGGCAGACTCTTAGGAGAGCTCTTTGAAACTGGTAGGAACACCACTTTTTCCTCTTGTTCTTCCCTTTTTCCTGCCTGCAACACAGAAGTGATGGTGGAGCCAAAGGGCAGAAGGAGCCTGGCTCTCAGGTCATATCCTGAAGCTGCATCCCAGCTCTGCATGGTCTCTCTTCACACTTTTCTGTGAAAACCTAAATCCCTCATTTGTTTCAGCCACTGAGGCCAGGCAGTATTGTTGGCCTCAGGCTGTATTGCCAAGTCCTAACGGCTACAGAGGACAAAAATGGGATCACAAGTCCTGAAGTCCAAAGGCTCTGCCTATTCTTTCTTCTTTCTTCTTGTCTCTGCAGGAACCAGCATAGAGACTGTGCTTCAAGGTTGACGCCTGGCCATTTGGTGACAGTGCGGAGTGAGCGCTAAGACGTGTCTGGCTTTGTGCCATCACTTCCGTCATCTCCAACCCAACTGGATCTGTAAGAATGAGGGAGGACATATGTCTCCTCATAGGGTTTATGGAAACTGATGGTGGCAGAAAAATAACTGGCAAGAAAACAGACTTCAATTCTCTGAAAGTTGGCGACCACCTGTTTTTCATTTCTTCAGGTGTATTTCAAAGCAAAACTAGGAAATGGGTCCAGATCCCCAGTTTGGCAGCAACTTAGAGGTCTTGTGGTCCAATCTGCTGCTTGACCCCTGAGTCGCCTATAGGTTGTCTCTGAGAGGGAGATCAGCTCAGTGCGTCGTGACCACCTAGAGGGGTGGGAGGGAGAAGCAAGAGGGAGGGGATATGGGGATATATGTATATGAATAGCTAATTCACTTTGTCATACAGCAGAAACTAACAACATTGTAAAGCAATTGTACTCCAATAAAGATGTTAAAAATAAAAACAGGACTATCATACAGAGTGAAGTAAGTCAGAAAGAGAAAAACAAATATATATTAACATATGTGGAATCTAGAAAAATGGTATAGATGATCTTATGTGCAAAGCAGAAATAGAGACACGGATGTAGAGAACAAATGTATGGTTCCAAGGGAGAAGGGGTGGTGGTGGGATGAATTGGGAGATTGGGATTGACATATATACACTATTTTTTTAATACTTTTTTAAACATCTTTATTGGAGTATAATTGCTTTACAATGGTGTGTTAGTTTCTGCTGTATAACAAAGTGAATCAGCTGTATGTATACATATATCCCCATAGCTCCTCCCTCTTGCGTCTCCCTCCCACCCTCCCTATCCCACCCCTCTAGGTGGTCTCGAAGCACCGAGCTGATGTCCCTGTGCTATGCGGCTGCTTCCCACTAGCTATCTGTTTTACACTTGGTAGTGTATATATGTCCATGCCACTCTCTCACTTCATCCCAGCTTACCCTTCCCCCTCCCCATGTCCTCAAGTCCATTCTCTATGCCTGTGTCTTTATTCCTGTCCTGCCCCTAGGTTCTTCAGAACCATTTAAAAAAATTTTTTTTCTAGATTCCATATATATGTGTTAGCATACGGTATTTGTTTTACTCTTTCTGACTTACTTCACTCTGTATGAGTCTCTAGGTCCATCCACCTCACTACAAATAACTCAGTTTCGTTTCTTTTTATGGCTGAGTAATATTCCATTGGACATATATACACTATTAATACTATGTATAAAATAGATAACTAATGAGAACATACTGTATAGCACAAGGAACTCTACTCATTGCTGTGTGGTGACCTAAATGGGAAGAAAATCCAAAAAAGGAGATATATGTACATGTATAGCCGATTCACTTTGCTGTACAGCAGATACTAACACAACATTGTAAAGCAACTATATGCCAATAAAAATTCATTAAAAAAAATAACAGGATCTGAACCCAGGTAGTATGATTCCCCCAAACCCACATTGTTTTTCACTAGTTGATGCTTCTCTAAAACAAAAACAAAAAAGCACTCAATAGATTGTAGCCATTATTATTACTACCCCTTTAAAAGGAGAGATCTGAAATTGTTGAACTCTTAAAAAGACAGAGGATTATAATGCTTTCTTGGTGGTGGTAGCCTTGTTATAAACAAACACTAAGTTGTTTTGTATGCCATCCTTCTGGATTGTATGACATTCTAAAGGGCGGTCTAGGCTTCTGAGAAGCTTAATGCCTCATATAGCAGATGATTATTGAAGGCATATTTTTAACTTGTTTGCTGCTCTGTTTATCCTTGGTCCATCGAGCTTTACCCAGGGAAATTAAATTCTTAATATCAGGCCAAATAAAAATTAAGAAGATACCTTTTCTTGAAACATGCACCTACACGGAAAAGCAGCATAACAGTGTTTAAAATCATGGACACTGAAGCAAGGCTTCAGGCCTGGGTTCAAATCTTTGCTTTGCTACTTTCTAGTGATTTTTATGAAATTCCTTTAACTCTCTGTGTCTCAGCAGCCACATCTGTAAAATGGGCTTATGGTAATAGTAATACCTGTCTCTAGAGTTGTTATAATAATTAAGTTACTTAATCCATGCAGGGTACTTAGAACTGCTTGGCACATAGTCACTGCTCAGTCAGTCTGAACTAGTATTACATACAGACCTTCCGTCCCACAGCACAAAGCTAAAAGAAAACAAAGGAAAGTCGTGGGGCATCAACTTCTGTTTTGGGTTATTCTTGTCTATAAGCCTTATTCTTTTTAAGTGAGTGAAAAAGAAATTTTGAGAGAGAGGGCTTCAGAAAATAGCTGTGGGGATTTTACTCAGCAAATTCCAGGGCTTAAGGACAAGGAAGTGTGACATTTTAATGAGTTATAAACACCAGGTGGTGCTGTAAACAAGCTCAGTAACAGGCTCTTCACCTCCCCTCTGGCTGCCTCTGGGCTGCCACTGCCCTGTGCCCTCTTGAGCTGAAGAGACCCAGAAACCCAAGCCTCTTTTTCTCTTCTTCTTCTTTTTGAAACAATTCCAACACATAGGAAATGTGAAAATTCAAAGACAGTTACAAAAACTTGTGGTATAATTTAATTGTTTATAAGTTAACCCCTTTTAAAAATGAGTCCACAAATAACATGTTTATTTCAGGAAACAGTTTGTATAGAGCAGTGTACATTATGTTTTAAGAAATGGAAAATCACTACTAGGTGCAATCCATAATTAAACTCACAGATAACTGTTAAAAATTAACATTTTAAACACCCCAAATTATAATAACTTGATGAATAACTTCCTTTGGGAATCCAACCAAATTTGTACGTATGAGGCCCAAGTCAAATGGTCCCCTGCTTCCCCTTCACCAAGCTCTGGCTACACCTTTTGTGCAGAGAAAAGACTGGGCACATGACTTGGAATTCTGGTTGCTTGTCTGAACCTTCATTATAGGGGGGGGGGGTCAGAGTTTTCCTCACAGAGAAAACTGCTGGGTACTTTCCTAGCCTCTTATCCACCCACCTCTTCCAGGCCTGGCTTGTCACTCACTACCTTCTTGAGACTATCCATTTCCATACCTGCCCCAGAGCAGATGCCCTCCTAACACTTCCTCCCTCTTTGGTCCTCCTCCTGGGAATAGTATTTCCCAGACCAAAAGATAGCAGGAGGCCATGGGGAAAGAGAAGTAAGTTAATATTTATTGAACACCTACTATGGGCCAGGAACTGTCCTGGGTGCTTCATCTGCATCATCTCATAACAACCATAAACCTAGTATCTGTCACCATTTTTTTCATGTGGGGGAAACATGCTTGGAGAAATTAGATATCTAAGGCTTCCAAAGTTAAACAGCTAGTTAGCGGCCAATGCTGCATGTTTTTTCTGTCATCCCCATGAGATTGAGAAGGAGGTCAGGACTAGCGGCTCAGATGGAGATGAATCTGCAGGGGATTCTTTCAGTCTGTGGCCACGTCTGGTCCATTTTATTAAGCCCAGCAACTCTTAAGCATGAACTCTTCTCTCTGACTCCCTTCCCACGGCTTTACTTAGTTCAGGCCTTTGTTAGCCTCTTCCTGTGGTACAGTCCAGACTTTGGAACCTGCTAGCTTAGGCTTCAATGCCAGCTTTACCTTTTACTGGGTGTGTGACCTTTGTCAAGTTGCTTGCCTTTGTCTTACCTCAGTTTCCTTATTTGTAAGACGGAGATAATGACATCTTTCTTAGGAAGGAGAATTGTGAGGTTGAAATGAAACCACATAAGTACTTATAGATCTCATCAAATCCCGTTCTCTCCCTTTTGCTTGGACTGCCTACTGATTCATCCATGCTACAAATATGTACTGTGCACCCACCATGTGCCAGGAATTCTTTTGGGCACATAGGATAGACCTGCTTCCTGCACTCGGAGAATTAGAGTGCATGGGGGAGACAGAAAATAAACAACGAGAAGCTAGACAAAAATATAATTTCAGATGGTGCTAAATGCTGGAAGAAAATAGAGCAAGGTCAATGGATAGAGATCTTTGTCTGTCTTGTTTCCTCTGCACAGAATGCCCTGTCGCCACTGTGGAACTCTTACCTTTCAAGACCCCCTTCAAATGATCCCCCGCCCCCGTCTACGGCCATACCACCCTGAACGCGCCCGATCTCGTCTGATCTCGGAAGCTAAGCAGGGTCGGGCCCGGTTAGTACTTGGATGGGAGACCGCCTGGGAACACCGGGTGCCATAGGCATTTTGCCTCCCGCTGCGGCTCCGCCTTCTCCTTTAGTCGCCCGTGGCGGTGGCCGCCAGCTCCGCCCCCCCGACGGGCACCGCTGCAGGCCCCACCTCCTCCGGCCCCTCCCACCACAGCGCGCCAGAGGGGGCGCTCTATGCGGCCAGAAGGCGGCCCTGAAAGGCGGCCGCACCCCAGACGCTCCCGGGGTGGCTGACCCGGACCCAGACTCCGCCGCGGGCCCGGGTGCCGTCCGTGCGGCCCGCGAGCCCCTCGACCTGCACCTGGCCGCCCCCTCCGGCTCCCTGCCCCGGCGCCGCCACCTGTCCGCCGGTGTGGCTCTCCACAGCTCCCTCCGGATGAAGGCCCCCCTCCGCCGTTTCGCCATGGCCGGGGGCGGGAGTGGGAGCGGGGGCCGGGGCCGCTTCCCCGGGCCTGCTGGCCACCAGGGCGGGTGGTAGGTGTAGACGGCTGCAGGTGTAGACGGTTCGACAGAACCACTTTCTAGGCTCTTGTAGCCAAGTCATGGCCACCAGTCAGACTGCATCCTGGCTATCCTGCAGGGCACAGAGCTCAGTAAAGGTATCCACCCCTTCTACAGCAATGTCAGTCGGCTCACCGGCTTTGGCGAGGTAAGGACCCGGCTTCCATACCCTGCCCCACATGGATGTACAGCCCCGCCTGTTCCCTACAGATAAATACACACAAGATAAATGCAGCAGCCCTCATGCCCTCTCCCCATCCTGTCCCGGCAGAAGGTGGTGGCAGAAATGAACCGCCTGGGCATGATGGTGGACTTGGCCCATGTCTCGGATGCTGTGACACGGCGAGCCCTACAAGTGTCACAGGCACCTGTCATCTTCTCCCACTCAGCTGCCCGGGGTATGTGCAAGAACACTCGCAATGTTCCTGATGATATCCTGAAGCTTCTGGTGAGAGACTGCCCTGGCCCTCAAACCTAAAGCAAGAGATTCAAACCAGGAGCCCTTGAACCTGAGCCTCTTCTCCCTCCATTTCCTCAAACGCCAGGTTAAATATCCTCTGCCCCCAAAACCCACGGTCCACAGCCCCTGAACTCTTCAGCCCTAGGTGGGGGTCTAGGTGGTAAGAGACTCCTCCAAACCCGGAAACCCAGGGCCAACACACCACCCAGACCAGGGCTGCGGCTCCTCCATTCACACAAACCCAGAGAGGACATGACTCTGACCTCAAAGCCAGGGCTGAACACCTTCCTCACAGGGGCCGAGAGAGTGAACAGGCAGCTGGTTGTGCTGGGGGCCAAGCTGACTGTCCACGGGTCCACCCCTGCAGAAGAAGAACGGTGGCATCCTGATGGTGCCCTTGTCCGAGTGGGTGCTGCAGTGCAACCCATTAGCCAATGTGTCTACTGTGGCAGGCGAGCCTCAGCCTGGGCTCTCTGAAGACTCGGATTTGGAGCTGAAGCTGGGTCCAAATTTAGGGAGGACTTCAGAAGAGCCCCAGTGGTTTGACCCACCTATTGGCAATAGGTACAGCACCCAAAAACCCAAGAATGGACAGTACACAGCACCTTGGTGCCATGTGGAACTGGAGCCACAGAATCAAAACTGTGATACTGATGGGTATCAGGGAGGCTGTCAGACACTGCTTTATGTCAAACACATAAAGAAAATATCCACTATCAGAACCGTTGGTTGACTGACTTTTTTCACATCTTTCTGACAAAATTCGAGAAGTTGTGAGTACCACAAGCGTCATTACACTTCTGTTCAAGATGGAATCTCAGGCTCACAATCATTGTTTAGCTTCTGTATATTGCAGTGTACATGAAGGTCTCTATTAGTCTGGTTGGGCTGTTATAGTGAAATACTATAGACTGAATGACTTAAACAGCAGAAATTTATTTTCTCACAGTTCTGGAGGGTGGAAGTCCAAGATTAAGGTATTGAATACCATAAGAATTGGTTTCTGGTGAGAACAATCTTCCTGGCGTGCTGACGGCCGTCTTCTTGCAGTGTCCTCACACGGCCTTTCCTCTACGAGCAGAGGGAGAGAGATCTCTGGAATCTATTCCCCTTCTTATAAGGACACCATCAGTCCCTGTCAGATTATTACCTCACCCTTATGACTTCAGTTAACTTCAGTTACCTCCCTAAAGGACCTATCTCCTATCTTCTACAGTCAACTTAGGAGGGGCTTCAACATATAATTTTTCGGGGGACACAATTCAGTCCATAACAACAACTTAAGATAGCTTTCTCTGATTTTCAGTCTTTCACTAATACCTCCCTCTTTGTCTACCAATTATTCAAGTTTCCTTAATTTTTTTTTAATTTTCTTACATTATCCCTTCCCTTTAAATGCTCTCTTCACTTCTTAATTGGCATTTCTTGCAAATGAAGGCAACTTTCCTCACAATACATTGATTACTCTCCCCACTGTAACACAGCATCTTCTCCCATGACTTTCCTGAAATGGTTCCACTTTTGTTCATAAAAGTTTAGCCATCCAATCAGATGCTTTATTTTCAGTTCCCATAGCATTTTGCCTTTGGGAAACAACTGACTCCGTTAAGTGGTGCTTCTTTGAAAACTACCTTCCTTTATGTTTTATAGCAATCTTATGATTTCTGTTGGCATACCACCTAGCTTCTTTCTCATCATTCTTTTTATTTTTATTTTTCAGTTGTTTCTCTCCTCACTCCTTAGCGTTAGATACTACAGACAGTTGGCCTTCTTCTCATCTCTTATATACTCTCTCTCTTACTCCAGCAGCTTTGTTTACCATTTAATATATTATCTGCCAGGCGCCTTCCATCTGTTACCAACATCTCTCCCTCTGTCTTTGTCATTTCAGCCTTCGCTATGCTCTCTGAGCTCTCACAGGCAGATCTATTGAACACAGGAATCTCAGTGGAAAATACGAGTACGTTATTTCTCTACTGAGTAAAGCCCTTACAGATCACATGGTCCTGATCCATCTTGCAGCCACGTCATCTGGACTATCTGACCTCCCATGTCACAATAGCAGAGGACCAGACAAGAGGGACACTGGCTCCTAATGACCTCAGCTCAGAAGTGATACACTTGATTCTGCTTCTTTGCCACTGGCCACAACGAATCAAAGGAAAACAGTTGAACTACAAAGGAGGATGAAAAATGTAGATAAGCACATAGGATATTTGATGAGCGCTATCTCGAGGTGACATCACCTCCCATCAAACTTTCATTTCACAGAGAAAACACAGACTATAATGCAAAAACACCCCAAACTACCTTCTTCTCTTTACGTCCAAGAATAGCTTTTCGACATAGTTTATAAATACCTATTCTCACTTCCTCAGTATCTTCCATTCATTTTCCCACCTCATTGGGATTGTTAAGGTTTTCCTCTTTAGCGATTTTATTTTGGCCCCCTCCCATTAAAAAGCTGCCCCCCTCCCATTAAAAATTACTCTTGCTTGATGCCAAGTAATTCTCTAGTTACCTTTTCTCTCTTCCTAATTTCACAGTGCAGTTTATCAAAAATTGTATTTATTCTCACTGTCTGTATTTTCTTATCTTTATGTACCTCGTGACTCACACAATTTTGCTCTTTTCTTCTTACTTATCTGCACTGGAATTGCATTCACCAACATTTAATTTGTGATTAAATTGAGTGAATGTTGTTTGGTCCTTCTGTCACCTTTCAGCAATATTTGATTTTGTTGATCAAACTTGTCATCTCAGAAAAATCTTTCACCTTAACAACAGTAGCATCTTAACCTGCTACTTCTTCCTCCTGCCTCTGGACATCCTTATCTCTTTCATTGGGCACTCTCACTTTGCCCTCTGCCAAGAGATGTGTATTTCTCAGAAGCTCTCTTCTGCCCTTGATAGATGGTCTCATCTACTCTTGTGATTCCAGCCACCATATATATCACAGATCTTGACCTAAAACGTACATCTCTCTCTCCTGAGTCTCTTACAAACTTAACTAATTGCCAACTGAACAACTCTGCCCAAATATAACACGGACACTTAAAATTAATTATGTGATGTTACTGAACGATTAATTTTACCTTCAATACTTACTTCCGCTATTCATCTCTCTACATCATTTAGACCACCACTATTTGTACACTTGTCCAAGTTGGATACTGGGGGAACACTGAAGACTCTGGACTCTGACAACCCTCAGAATGGGAGAAAATAGTTGCAAACGAAGCAACTGACAAGGGATTCATCTCCAAAAAATATAAACATAAATAAATTTGTAAACTAGATAAGCAACTCATGCAGATCAATATCAAAAAAAACAACCCAATGAAACAATGGACAGAAGACCTAAATAGACATTTCTCCAAAGATGGCCAACAAACACATGAAAAGATGCTCAACAGCACGAATTATGAGAGAAATGCAAATCAACACTACAAGGAGGTATCACCTCACACCGGTCAGAATGGCCATCATCAAAAAATCTACAAACAATAAATGCTGGAGAGGATGTGGAGAAAACGGAACGCTCCTATACTGTTAGTGGGAGTGTAAATTGGTACAGCCACTAGGGAGAGCAGTATGGAGGTTCCTTAAAAAAAAACTACAAATAGAACTACCATATGACCCAGCAATCCCACTACTGGGCCTATACGCTGAGAAAACCGTAATTCAAAAGGAGTCATGTACCAAAATGTTCATTGCAGCTCTATTTACAATAGCCAGGAGATGGAAACAACCTCAGTGTCCATCGTCGGATGAATGGATAAAGAAGATGTGGCACAGATACACAGTGGAATATTACTCAGCCATAAAAAGAAACGAAATTGAGCTATTTGTAATGAGGTGGATGGACCTAGAGTCCGTCATACAGAGTGAAGGAAGTCAGAAAGAGAAAGACAAATACCGTATGCTAACACACATATATATATATGGAATTTAAGAAAAAAATGTCATGAAGAACCTAGGGGTAAGACAGGAATAAAGACACAGACCTACTAGAGAATGGACTTGAGGATATGGGGAGGGCGAAGGGTAAGCCATGACAAAGTGAGAGAGTGGCATGGACATATACACACTACCAAACGTAAAATAGATAGCTAGTGGGAAGCAGCCGCATAGCACAGAGAGATCAGCTCGGTGCTTTGTGACCACCTAGAGGGGTGGGATAGGGAGGGTGGGAGGGAGGGAGACGCAAGAGGGAAGAGTTATGGGAACTTATGTATAACTGATTCACTTTGGTATAAAGCAGAAACTAACACACCATTGTAAAGCCACTATACTCCAATAAAGATGTTAAAAAAAAGAACACATGTTTTTTGTTTTGTTTTTTGTTTCTTTGTTTTTTTACCGTTTAGTTTAAATTTTAGTTCCTGCCCCCAAACATCCATTAAGCCCCCAGAAGAAGGAAAAGGGGATGTGACTAGCAATAGAGAGAAACTTTCTTCCCAACAATGGCCATGGCAAGCTTAGGCACTTTTGGTGAAATCTCTCTGGGAAGTACTGGCAGAGGAATAAAAGGCAAACTGACACAGAAGTATTGCCTGGTGTGCATTTCCAGGCTCTGCCTTCTTTCTCATGTCTTAGCGGCAGGTGGAGGAAGAGGAGAAAAGGTTAAACTTTTGTATCAACCGGCAGAATAAGCTTATAACATCCTCTCACTATCTCTGCATAGGTTCTAGTCTCTGCAGCACTACATAAGCTTTGCCCAAAGTAATGAACAGTTGAAAGTCAAATGTAATACTTCACCAAACAACTTAAAAATGCTTGCACACTGGAAAGGATTCAGTTGCAGAGAACACAAATGGACCCAGAGCAACTTTTGCCAAAAGAGAATATTGTGCTAAATGTACAGCCATAGCTCTTTTCCATATGAAAAAACAGTCAGAAAGATAAAAGAACTGGGTCAAAATCACACAAGCAAGTAGGACAGAATCTGGTCTGCCTGTCGTAAGGGTTGTGTTTTTTAACCACCAGGCTAGCTTTTCCCAAACCTGATTCATGCATAGAATAACTATACACCTCTGTTTGTCTTGAATATTCCGTTTATACGTATGCCTGCTGCAGTTTTTAATATTGCCCACTTTGACTCCCCAAAGCAACCGAGAACACACAATAATTTGGTCACTCTATCCATGGAGCACTGTGGTGGGACTGCCCAGGAAGCTTAAAAGTGCAGCCTCCAGAGCCCTACTCCAGATCTAGATAAGTTTTCTTAGGGTTGGCTCAAGAATCCAGGTACAAGTCTTTTTCAGTGCTTTTGTGAGTCTCTCGCTCTCGTAAATTAATAAAACCATTTATTCCGCCTTCCCCAGATGCCCAGCCAGGTCCTGTTAAGGTAGGAGTCCCCCCGCCACATCACAGGGATGCTCCCAGTCAAGTGATCTCTGGAGCCGTGGAGAATCTGAATGGTCTCATGCTGGCCCACCTGCCATGACAAACCTCCTCCAGAGCATGCCCCTTCACAGCTTACATTCTACCACTCCCAGAGGCAGTCCACTCCAATGAGGCCTGACTTCGTCTGTCCTAACGTGTACCCGCTGATTCAAGCAGTTTAGGAAGAGAAGGTGCTGTGCTTCTCAACCACGGTGGCCCAACCTCTAAAATGGTAGTCGAAGCAGTCTCTACCTCCTGGGAACAACGCCTCTGCAACAGTCCCATTAAACGAATGTCCCATCTTTGCTTTTTCAGGGTCGGCAACAGGGAGTCCCCTCCTAAAGAAGGTTCTCTCTCATTGCCACACTATCAGAGGCTGCCCCAAATGTGCTTGCTTCCTGTGGGCCTGATCAGGCTAAGGGCAGAGTTGTCTCTTTCCTTCTCTGAGGTGGACCAAATCGTCTTAGTAACACCTCTTCACACTGTTGACCATGTTTCTCACGGGGGCTGCTGCTGAGTCTTTATCTCATTCTTTCATGGTGGAGAGAGAGAGGATTCTAATGACTTTTACTTCTAGGGGAGAGGGGCCTGTAGTAATTATGTTGTCATTTTGTATTATGTCCTTTTGTCATGAATTTGTTTTCAATTTCATGTTCAAATGGGCCCACCATTCCCACTCTGTGAGGTCATTCAGCACCCGCATTTTGCACCTTTAACATCTCTCTCAGTATCACTTGGAAATGTTTGAAATGGCAGGAGCTTGTCCTCACATTCCTATCAGCTGTAAACCTGGAGTCCCGACATGAACCTAACCATTGAGCAGAACACCTCTCCACTACCTGTGTACCACTGCGAAGGCTCCTTAACCTCTTGGTTTTTTTAAGTCCTCAGTTGTAAAAATTTCAGGGTGCTAGGAATTTATATTGGGGGCAGGACAAGGTCGAGAAGAGTGTGTCTTTGCTTTTATTCTTCCAAACTGGAATGTCTTCCCTCTCTTCCCCATGGGTCCAAATCTCACTTGTCCTTCAGGCCCACTGCAAAGGAGCCTTCCCTGATTCCCCAGTCCACACAAATCTCTGCCTCTTAGGGTAAGCGCCATACAACCTAGCTGTCTCTTACGTTAATCTTGCCTCTCAAGCCAATCACAGAATGTGGGTCTCTCTTGCCCTCCTGTGGCCCCTGGGGCTGTGCCAGACCACCAGCACGCCCCACCTGGGGTGTCTACTAGACTAGGGCATTGGTGGGGAGGCCCAGCTGTGAGGGGCCAGGCAGAGTACCTCTGCCTCTACCCTGTTCTCCTCCAAAAAACTGCCCCTCCTCCTGAAGCCTGCCCCTCAAGTCACAGGTTCCATATATGACCTCACTGGGTAGTGATGCCCTCGCAGGCCTTCTCACAGATTCCGTGGTAACAGATTCCATGGTAACTGACAACCGAGCAGATTCGTACCTGGTGGAGAACTGGTGGGAAGTTTCTCTGACGGTCAGAGCCCATGTCTGACGTCATAGGCTATAGATACTCAACCCTGTGCTCTGTTCCCTGGGTGGGCAGTGCAGCAGGTACACCCAGACCGGCCACCTCCACACGAGGTGTGGGATACAATCCACCTCACCTGGCTGGCACATGTTTCTGTGGGGCCTGCCAACTATGTACAACTGAGCACACTCCCACATGTAAGTAATACCAGTGACCTGGGACACCTTCAGGGACCCACAGGGCTCACTGCTGAGGACAAGTGAAAGGTCATCCCTGGACAAGTGTGCAGGACGGTTCTAAGCTTTATAATGTAGCCTTCCCCTTTGGGCTACAAGATGCTTCCGTTCAGACCCTCTCCTGAGTGGCCTCTCAGCAAAAGACAAGTGCATTTTTGTTGGCAGACGGTAAATGGAGCCGTTTGAGGAAGAGGGGCCACAATCAGAAGCACACCTTCAAACCCAGGCACCTCTCTGCTGTCATGCAGACATCGCTAGCGGTCCCCTCAGACACATCCCGTACTGAGTTGCTGAGTACTCGGGGACAGGGTGGTGCCATATTGATGGGAAGACCGGAAGAATGAAGGGGGTGGTGATGAAGTGCTAATGAGACTGGAGGGCTGAGGGGATGGTGTCCCAGGAGGCTGCGTTGATGTGAGCCTAGACTTGGTACCCAGACCCCGGTTCTGAGTCTCCTGATCACTCTGCCTCAGTATTTAGCCTTGTTCTCATCTAGATAAAAGTACCAGAGGGCTAGAGTTCAGTGTGGTTGAAACAGGCAGTATAACTGGGGCCCAAGAGGGGTTGCCAAGGTGAGAGGGGTTCTTAACAGATTTGTATTAGATTATTTCTTTCCAAAACTTGAAAGACATTTCCATTAAAGCCTCAGAAGTGACAGACGGCAAGAAATGTTTTCTCTGTTGTGGAAGGCAGAGATGGAGAGCATCATGAGTGCAATTTCTTTCGGGTTCTACTGTTTTCCCTGGAAACGGTGAAGAGACTTCCTCATCTGCTGCAGCCGTAGGCTCTAGGGATTGCTTTTGCAGCCAGTGTCCCTTCTCTAGGGACTCATAGAGGTGATGGGCCAAGGCTGTGTTTTGGATGTCAAGTACATTAAAGGTCTTCAGCCAGAAACTGGGAGAGACATGAGAGGGGGAAACTGTGGCAGGAGACTGTGCACAGCACAAGTGACTGATCAGTTCTGATTTTCTTTGCAGCAGCAGTGGCTCCCGTTTCTCCTCCCACACCCGGGCACTACCATGTCCTCTACCGAGGGTGTGGAGAAACGCAGTTGGGCTGGCATGGGGAGACATACTGCCTGGTTGGTGGCTACCAGGCCTACGGGGATGTCCCTTTGGCCCCACCAGCAAAGGTGGAAGCAGTGAAGCCAGTCCCCAGACGTGCTCCCAAACGAAAGCACTCCTCAGAAAGTTCGGACGAAGAGCTGGGCTGCTCCAGACCCAAAAACCGGCGATTGGAGCATGGTGGACCTGCTCCCTGAAGCAAGAACAGGATGGAGAGTCAAGCAGCATGCACCCTGCCCCGAGGTTCACATGCTCCTTTACTGCCAGCCCTTTCTGTCCCCACTGGGGTCCCTTACTGCTCAATAAAATGTTTGTGTGTTACAGATTTCTAGGGTCGCCAGTGCTCAGACTTAGGTCACTACCCCTGTGCTAGGCACTCCTGCCACCTGGGAAAGGTTCCAAAGGTGGAACAGCTCCAGGGGGTGCCAGGGATCAGAGCAAAAACTTGAGAGGCTGGGGATGAAGGAGTTTGGGCACAGTCCCTAAAGCATCTCTGTGGTTGAGCTTCTGTGAGAAGGCACATCCCCAGAGACAGAGAGAGAGAGAGAGAGAGAGAGAGAGTGTGTGTGTTGAGGAGAAGGGGTCTCTAGAGGAGGCAGCTAGGGGGAGGGCCTGAGGCTGGAAATGGGGAATGGCGTGTGGCCTCTGAGTAAGCACAGGCACTTAAGCCCTTGAGCTTTCTGGGAAAGCTAGAGCCACAAGGGCCACGAGATAAGGCAAGTGTAGCAGCAGAACCCAGGTGCCAGGTCTTTCCTCAGAACCTATACTTCTCCACGAGGCCGGGCCTTCCACGCTGAGGTAGGAGGGATCCTGGCCAGAAGGTCAGCCAGCAGCTCTGGGAGGAAGGTTGCTGCGGTGGGGGCTCTGCTGCCATGGAAATCACTTCATTTCCTTCCAGTCAAATAGCCTGCTGACTGGGTTCCTGCTCTGTTGAGTAAAAGGGTCGCTGACTCTCCCCAGAAGGTCGTTCAGTTCACATCCCCAAAGTCCCTCTATTCAGGCCCTGGGGAGGTGTAGCGGCTCCTGAGGGCGCTCTTTCCTGAGGCTGGCTGACAGAAGTGGGGGAGGTTCCTGATAGTTCCCAGGTGCTGGTTGAAGTCCCCAGAGAATGGTCATGCAGGTTGGGGAGTCAAGTAGGTGGAGAGAGAAGGTCGGGGGCAGAGGGCCCCTTCCTGAATCCACAGCTCACATGGTTACCCCCCCATTTCCAGAAACTCTCTCTTTCCCCACACAAGCCCTCATGGCCCAGTCCCGGGAAACCGGGAGCCCAGAGCACCTGTGGCCACAGAGACACTGGCACGCAGCCCTCAGGGTGGGCGGGGCCGGCTGCAGGCAGATGGGGACAAGGTGTGCTCCCGGGAGGCCTCGGGCTGAAGGTGGCCCTCTGAGAGAAGCACCCCAGCTTGGACAGGAAGGTTACAGGCCGGGGAGGGCAACCTAGGGCGCCCCCTCGGAGCAGTGAGAGTGGGAAGAGGGGCAGGGGTGGAGGGAACCCGCGATGGGAGGTGAGTGGGCTCTCCGCAGAGGCCACTTAGCCTCTTAGTGGCCACTTAGCTTAGCCCGCAGGAGCTGCCTGTGAGCAGGGGGCGGGAGGGCACTGCCGCCCTGTGGCTGCTGGGCTTCCCGGATCGCGGCTCTCTGCGCACGGGTTGCAGGGTCCTGTGACTCTGTATCCCCTCCCTCAAACCGCCCCCCTCGCGAGGCCGCGCCGCTGGGTGCCCTGTGTCGACAGGCAGAACCCCACTGCCCGCCCCCTCAGACCCGCCTCTGCCCGCCTCGATGGTCCCCGCGCACTCAGCCAGCGGCCTCTGCTGTGTCTGCTGCTCCTGCTGGGTCTGCTGCTGCGGCCGGTTACCGGTGAAGACCACGCCGGGCACCTCCAGCACCCCAAGTCCGCGGGAGCGCACGCGGGCCCTGATGCGGGACTTCCCGCTTGTGGACGGGTGGCTGCAGTGTGTGCAGGCTGCTGGGGGCCGCTGGGTGCCTAGCCTGGCCCCGGGGAGGGCAGGAGGTCCGGAGCATGCAGAGCTAGTGGGGAGGCTCCCTCACACCACCCCTGGATGTCCTCTCCATCATCTATGGATGCCCTTCCCCTTCTCTGTCATCCCCTCCCTGGTGGGAACCCCTCAGCCCAGGCCTCAGCTGCTCCTAGTATAGTCTGTGTGACAGTGGGAGGTGGGGGACCCACAGGCTGGCCCAGGCCAGGCAATGTGTCCTGCCTGATCCCAAGACCTAAGGAGCCCACCTATTTGCCTTGACCTCCCTCCAGCCACAACGACATGCCCCTGGTCCTGAGGCAGTTTTACCACCACGGGCTACAGGATGTTAATCTGTGCAATTTCAGCCATGGCCAGACCAGCTTGGACAGGCTGAAAAAATGATCTCGTGGGTGCCCATGTACCAAAGGGACACACAAGGTGCCACCATGGCTGCTGGGGAATGTGGGGCAGTTTGGGGGCCTCAGAGACCACAGGTTAGTCACATTGGAACTAAGTTACCATAGTGACCTAGAAAGTGCCATGCCATGGATGCTGGGGGAACAGGGGTCACAGTGAGCCAACCTGACGGGCATCCAAGTACCACAGAAAAAGCAACGCATTACATGTGACTTCTGGGCACAGTGAGTGTTGTGCCAGCTGAGGAGGCTATGAGAAGCCCAAGGAGCTCCAAAGCCCAAACTAAGCCCTTGCCTTCCCTCACTTCTGGTGAGCCTACGTCCCATGCCGGACCCACGAACGCGATGCTGTGCGCCTCACCCTGGAGCAAGTTCACCTCATCTGCCTCATGTGTGCCTCCTATTCTGAGCTGGAGCTTGTGACCTCAGTTAAAGGCAGACGGGGGACTTCCCTGGTAGTCCAGAGGTGAAGACTCCACGCTTCCACTGCAGGGGCCTCGGGTTTGATCCCCGGTGGGGGAACTAAGAGCCCTCATGCTGCGCGGCACGGCCAAAAAAACAAACAAAAAATGGTAAAGAGACTGGTGGTGGTAGGTGTTAGGGACTTCAGTTAGCTACCCCTGCCTCTGAAAATGATCATCTGACCTACCTGCCCCCAGCTCTCAACAACACCCGGAAGTTGGCTAGCCTCATTGGTGTGGAGGGCGGCCACTCACTGGACAGGAGCCTCTCCATCTTGCGTACCTTCTATGCGCTGGGTGTGCACTACGTGACACTCACCCACACCTGCAACACGCCCTGGTGAGCACAGTGCAGGTGGTAAGGGCCCAGTGAGGCAGGGGTCTGCCCAAGATCACGCTGGGCCCAAAGCAAGTTTACCCCTGGGATCCAGCCCTGAACCTGGGGTCGGGAGGGGAATGGAGGTTTGCAGAACAAGACTGAATCCCCAGAAGGGCCCTCCTACTGCCAGGCACAGTCCAGTCTGGGTCCCTCCTCTTGCACCAGGGAGCTGCAGGTGTAGACGGTTCGACAGAACCTCTTTCTACGCTCTTGTAGCCAAGTCATGGCCACCAGTTAGACTGCCTCCTGGCCATCCTGCAGGGCACAGAGCTCAGCAAAGGGTATCCACCCCTTCTACAGCAATGTCAGTCGGCTCACCGGCTTTGGCGAGGTAAGGACCCGGCTTCCATACCCTGCCCCACATGGATGTACAGCCCCGCCTGTTCCCTACAGATAAATACACACAAGATAAATGCAGCCCTCATGCCCTCTCCCCATCCTGTCCCGGCAGAAGGTGGTGGCAGAAATGAACCGCCTGGGCATGATGGTGGACTTGGCCCATGTCTCGGATGCTGTGACACGGCGAGCCCTACAAGTGTCACAGGCACCGGTCATCTTCTCCCACTCAGCTGCCCGGGGTATGTGCAAGAACACTCGCAATGTTCCTGATGATATCCTGCAGCTTCTGGTGAGAGACTGCCCTGGCCCTCAAACCTAAAGCAAGACATTCAAACCAGGAGCCCTTGAACCTGAGCCTCTTCTCCCTCCATTTCCTCAAACGCCAGGTTAAATATCTTCTGCCCCCAAAACCCACGGTCCACAGCCCCTGAACTCTTCAGCCCTAGGTGGGGGTCTAGGTGGTAAGATACTCCTCCAAACCCGGAAACCCAGGGCCAACACACCACCCAGACCAGGGCTGCGGCTCCTCCATTCACACAAACCCAGAGAGGACATGACTCTGACCTCAAAGCCAGGGCTGAACACCTTCCTCACAGGGGCCGAGAGAGTGAACAGGCAGCTGGTTGTGCTGGGGGCCAAGCTGACTGTCCACGGGTCCACCCCTGCAGAAGAAGAACGGTGGCATCCTGATGGTGCCCTTGTCCGAGTGGGTGCTGCAGTGCAACCCATTAGCCAATGTGTCTACTGTGGCAGGCGAGCCTCAGCCTGGGCTCTCTGAAGACTCGGATTTGGAGCTGAAGCTGGGTCCAAATTTAGGGAGGACTTCAGAAGAGCCCCAGTGGTTTGACCCACCTATTGGCAATAGGTACAGCACCCAAAAACCCAAGAATGGACAGTACACAGCACCTTGGTGCCATGTGGAACTGGAGCCACAGAATCAAAACTGCGATACTGATGGGTATCAGGGAGGCTGTCAGACACTGCTTTATGTCAAACACATAAAGAAAATATCCACTATCAGAACCGTTGGTTGACTGACATTTTTTCACATCTTTCTGACAAAATTCGAGAAGTTGTGAGTACCACAAGCGTCATTACACTTCTGTTCAAGATGGAATCTCAGGCTCACAATCATTGTTTAGCTTCTGTATATTGCAGTGTACATGAAGGTCTGTATTAGTCTGGTTGGGCTGTTATAGTGAAATACTATAGACTGAATGACTTAAACAGCAGAAATTTATTTTCTCACAGTTCTGGAGGGTGGAAGTCCAAGATTAAGGTATTGAATACCATAAGAATTGGTTTCTGGTGAGAACAATCTTCCTGGCGTGCTGACGGCTGTCTTCTTGCAGTGTCCTCACACGGCCTTTCCTCTACGAGCAGAGGGAGAGAGATCTCTGGAATCTATTCCCCTTCTTATAAGGACACCATCAGTCCCTGTCAGATTATTACCTCACCCTTATGACTTCAGTTAACTTCAGTTACCTCCCTAAAGGACCTATCTCCTATCTTCTACAGTCAAATTAGGAGGGGCTTCAACATATAATTTTTCGGGGGACACAATTCAGTCCATAACAACAACTTAAGATAGCTTTCTCTGATTTTCAGTCTTTCACTAATACCTCCCTCTTTGTCTACGAATTATTCAAGTTTCCTTAAATTTTTTTTTGATTTTCTTACATTATCCCTTCCCTTTAAATGCTCTCTTCACTTCTTAATTGGCATTTCTTGCAAATGAAGGCAACTTTCCTCACAATACATTGATTACTCTCCCCACTGTAACACAGCATCTTCTCCCATGACTTTCCTGAAATGGTTCCACTTTTGTTCATAAAAGTTTAGCCATCCAATCAGATGCTTTATTTTCAGTTCCCATAGCATTTTGCCTTTGGGAAACAACTGACTCCATTAAATGGCGCTTCTTTGAAAACTACCTTCCTTTATGTTTTATAGCAATCTTATGATTTCTGTTGGCATACCACCTAGCTTCTTTCTCATCATTCTTTTTATTTTTATTTTTCAGTTGTTTCTCTCCTCACTCCTTAGCGTTAGATACTACAGACAGTTGGCCTTCTTCTCATCTCTTATATACTCTCTCTCTTACTCCAGCAGCTTTGTTTATCATTTAATATATTATCTGCCAGGCGCCTTCCATCTGTTACCAACATCTCTCCCTCTGTCTTTGTCATTTCAGCCTTCGCTATGCTCTCTGAGCTCTCACAGGCAGATCTATTGAACACAGGAATCTCAGTGGAAAATACGAGTACGTTATTTCTCTACTGAGTAAAGCCCTTACAGATCACATGGTCCTGATCCATCTTGCAGCCACGTCATCTGGACTATCTGACCTCCCATGTCACAATAGCAGAGGACCAGACAAGAGGGACACTGGCTCCTAATGACCTCAGCTCAGAAGTGATACACTTGATTCTGCTTCTTTGCCACTGGCCACAACGAATCAAAGGAAAACAGTTGAACTACAAAGGAGGATGAAAAATGTAGATAAGCACATAGGATATTTGATGAGTGCTATCTCGAGGTGACATCACCTCCCATCAAACTTTTATTTCACAGAGAAAACACAGACTATAAAGCAAAAACACCCCAAACTACCTTCTTCTCTTTACGTCCAAGAATAGCTTTTCGACATAGTTTATAAATACCTATTCTCACTTCCTCAGTATCTTCCATTCATTTTCCCACCTCATTGGGATTGTTAAGGTTTTCCTCTTTAGCGATTTTATTTTGGCCCCCTCCCATTAAAAAGCTGCCCCCCTCCCATTAAAAATTACTCTTGCTTGATGCCAAGTAATTCTCTAGTTACCTTTTCTCTCTTCCTAATTTCACAGTGCAGTTTATCAAAAATTGTATTTATTCTCACTGTCTGTATTTTCTTATCTTTATGTACCTCGTGACTCACACAATTTTGCTCTTTTCTTCTTACTTATCTGCACTGGAATTGCATTCACCAACATTTAATTTGTGATCAAATTGAGTGAATATTGTTTGGTCCTTCTGTCACCTTTCAGCAATATTTGATTTTGTTGATCAAACTTGTCATCTCAGAAAAATCTTTCACCTTAACAACAGTAGCATCTTAACCTGCTACTTCTTCCTCCTGCCTCTGGACATCCTTATCTCTTTCATTGGGCACTCTCACTTTGCCCTCTGCCAAGAGATGTGTATTTCTCAGAAGCTCTCTTCTGCCCTTGATAGATGGTCTCATCTACTCTTGTGATTCCAGCCACCATATATATCACAGATCTTGACCTAAAACGTACATCTCTCTCTCCTGAGTCTCTTACAAACTTAACTAATTGCCAACTGAACAACTCTGCCCAAATATAACACGGACACTTAAAATTAATTATGTGATGTTACTGAACGATTAATTTTACCTTCAATACTTACTTCCGCTATTCATCTCTCTACATCATTTAGACCACCACTATTTGTACACTTGTCCAAGTTGGATACTGGGGGAACACTGAAGACTCTGGACTCTGACAACCCTCAGAATGGGAGAAAATAGTTGCAAACGAAGCAACTGACAAGGGATTCATCTCCAAAAAATATAAACATAAATAAATTTGTAAACTAGATAAGCAACTCATGCAGATCAATATCAAAAAAACAACCCAATGAAACAATGGACAGAAGACCTAAATAGACATTTCTCCAAAGATGGCCAACAAACACATGAAAAGATGCTCAACAGTACAAATTATGAGAGAAATGCAAATCAACACTACAAGGAGGTATCACCTCACACCGGTCAGAATGGCCATCATCAAAAAATCTACAAACAATAAATGCTGGAGAGGATGTGGAGAAAACGGAACGCTCCTATACTGTTAGTGGGAGTGTAAATTGGTACAGCCACTAGGGAGAGCAGTATGGAGGTTCCTTAAAAAAAAAACTACAAATAGAACTACCATATGACCCAGCAATCCCACTACTGGGCCTATACCCTGAGAAAACCGTAATTCAAAAGGAGTCATGTACCAAAATGTTCATTGCAGCTCTATTTACAATAGCCAGGAGATGGAAACAACCTCAGTGTCCATCGTCGGATGAATGGATAAAGAAGATGTGGCACAGATACACAGTGGAATATTACTCAGCCATAAAAAGAAACGAAATTGAGCTATTTGTAATGAGGTGGACGGACCTAGAGTCCGTCATACAGAGTGAAGGAAGTCAGAAAGAGAAAGACAAATACCGTATGCTAACACACATATATATATATATATATATATATATATATATGGAATTTAAGAAAAAAATGTCATGAAGAACCTAGGGGTAAGACAGGAATAAAGACACAGACCTACTAGAGAATGGACTTGAGGATATGGGGAGGGCGAAGGGTAAGCCATGACAAAGTGAGAGAGTGGCATGGACATATACACACTACCAAACGTAAAATAGATAGCTAGTGGGAAGCAGCCGCATAGCACAGAGAGATCAGCTCGGTGCTTTGTGACCACCTAGAGGGGTGGGATAGGGAGGGTGGGAGGGAGGGAGACGCAAGAGGGAAGAGTTATGGGAACTTATGTATAACTGATTCACTTTGGTATAAAGCAGAAACTAACACACCATTGTAAAGCCATTATACTCCAATAAAGATGTTAAAAAAAAGAACACATGTTTTTTGTTTTGTTTTGTTTTTTGTTTCTGTGTTTTTTTACCGTTTAGTTTAAATTTTAGTTCCTGCCCCCAAACATCCATTAAGCCCCCAGAAGAAGGAAAAGGGGATGTGACTAGCAATAGAGAGAAACTTTCTTCCCAACAATGGCCATGGCAAGCTTAGGCACTTTTGGTGAAATCTCTCTGGGAAGTACTGGCAGAGGAATAAAAGGCAAACTGACACAGAAGTATTGCCTGGTGTGCATTTCCAGGCTCTGCCTTCTTTCTCATGTCTTAGCGGCAGGTGGAGGAAGAGGAGAAAAGGTTAAACTTTTGTATCGACCGGCAGAATAAGCTTATAACATCCTCTCACTATCTCTGCATAGGTTCTAGTCTCTGCAGCACTACATAAGCTTTGCCCAAAGTAATGAACAGTTGAAAGTCAAATGTAATACTTCACCAAACAACTTAAAAATGCTTGCACACTGGAAAGGATTCAGTTGCAGAGAACACAAATGGACCCAGAGCAACTTTTGCCAAAAGAGAATATTGTGCTAAATGTACAGCCATAGCTCTTTTCCATATGAAGAAACAGTCAGAAAGATAAAAGAACTGGGTCAAAATCACACAAGCAAGTAGGACAGAATCTGGTCTGCCTGTCGTAAGGGTTGTGTTTTTTAACCACCAGGCTAGCTTTTCCCAAACCTGATTCATGCATAGAATAACTATACACCTCTGTTTGCCTTGAATATTCCGTTTATACGTATGCCTGCTGCAGTTTTTAATATTGCCCACTTTGACTCCCCAAAGCAACCGAGAACACACAATAATTTGGTCACTCTATCCATGGAGCACTGTGGTGGGACTGCCCAGGAAGCTTAAAAGTGCAGCCTCCAGAGCCCTACTCCAGATCTAGATAAGTTTTCTTAGGGTTGGCTCAAGAATCCAGGTACAAGTCTTTTTCAGTGCTTTTGTGAGTCTCTCGCTCTCGTAAATTAATAAAACCATTTATTCCGCCTTCCCCAGATGCCCAGCCAGGTCCTGTTAAGGTAGGAGTCCCCCCGCCACATCACAGGGATGCTCCCAGTCAAGTGATCTCTGGAGCCGTGGAGAATCTGAATGGTCTCATGCTGGCCCACCTGCCATGACAAACCTCCTCCAGAGCATGCCCCTTCACAGCTTACATTCTACCACTCCCAGAGGCAGTCCGCTCCAATGAGGCCTGACTTCGTCTGTCCTAACGTGTACCCGCTGATTCAAGCAGTTTAGGAAGAGAAGGTGCTGTGCTTCTCAACCACGGTGGCCCAACCTCTAAAATGGTAGTCGAAGCAGTCTCTACCTCCTGGGAACAACGCCTCTGCAACAGTCCCATTAAACGAATGTCCCATCTTTGCTTTTTCAGGGTCGGCAACAGGGAGTCCCCTCCTAAAGAAGGTTCTCTCTCATTGCCACACTATCAGAGGCTGCCCCAAATGTGCTTGCTTCCTGTGGGCCTGATCAGGCTAAGGGCAGAGTTGTCTCTTTCCTTCTCTGAGGTGGACCAAATCGTCTTAGTAACACCTCTTCACACTGTTGACCATGTTTCTCACGGGGGCTGCTGCTGAGTCTTTATCTCATTCTTTCATGGTGGAGAGAGAGAGGATTCTAATGACTTTTACTTCTAGGGGAGAGGGGCCTGTAGTAATTATGTTGTCATTTTGTATTATGTCCTTTTGTCATGAATTTGTTTTCAATTTCATGTTCAAATGGGCCCACCATTCCCACTCTGTGAGGTCATTCAGCACCCGCATTTTGCACCTTTAACATCTCTCTCAGTATCACTTGGAAATGTTTGAAATGGCAGGAGCTTGTCCTCACATTCCTATCAGCTGTAAACCTGGAGCCCCGACATGAACCTAACCATTGAGCAGAACACCTCTCCACTACCTGTGTACCACTGCGAAGGCCCCTTAACCTCTTGGTTTTTTTAAGTCCTCAGTTGTAAAAATTTCAGGGTGCTAGGAATTTATATTGGGGGCAGGACAAGGTCGAGAAGAGTGTGTCTTTGCTTTTATTCTTCCAAACTGGAATGTCTTCCCTCTCTTCCTCATGGGTCCAAATCTCACTTGTCCTTCAGGCCCACTGCAAAGGAGCCTTCCCTGATTCCCCAGTCCACACAAATCTCTGCCTCTTAGGGTAAGCGCCATACAACCTAGCTGTCTCTTACGTTAATCTTGCCTCTCAAGCCAATCACAGAATGTGGGTCTCTCTTGCCCTCCTGTGGCCCCTGGGGCTGTGCCAGACCACCAGCACGCCCCACCTGGGGTGTCTACTAGACTAGGGCATTGGTGGGGAGGCCCAGCTGTGAGGGGCCAGGCAGAGTACCTCTGCCTCTACCCTGTTCTCCTCCAAAAAACTGCCCCTCCTCCTGAAGCCTGCCCCTCAAGTCACAGGTTCCATATATGACCTCACTGGGTAGTGATGCCCTCGCAGGCCTTCTCACAGATTCCATGGTAACAGATTCCATGGTAACTGACAACCAAGCAGATTCGTACCTGGTGGAGAACTGGTGGGAAGTTTCTCTGACGGTCAGAGCCCAGGTCTGACGTCATAGGCTACATATACTCAACCCTGTGCTCTGTTCCCTGGGTGGGCAGTGCAGCAGGTACACCCGGACCGGCCACCTCCACAGGAGGTGTGGGATACAATCCACCTCACCTGGCTGGCACATGTTTTTGTGGGGCCTGCCAACCATGTACAACTGAGCACACTCCCACATGTAAGTAATACCAGTGACCTGGGACACCTTCAGGGACCCACAGGGCTCACTGCTGAGGACAAGTGAAAGGTCATCCCTGGACAAGTGTGCAGGACGGTTCTAAGCTTTATAATGTAGCCTTCCCCTTTGGGCTACAGGATGCTTCCGTTCAGACCCTCTCCTGAGTGGCCTCTTAGCAAAAGACAAGTGCATTTTTGTTGGCAGACGGTAAATGGAGCAGTTTGAGGAAGAGGGGCCACAATTAGAAGCACACCTTCAAACCCAGGCACCTCTGTGTTGTCATGCAGACATCGCTAGCGGTCCCCTCAGACACATCCCGTACTGAGTTGCTGAGTACTCGGGGACAGGGTGGTGCCATATTGATGGGAAGACCGGAAGAATGAAGGGGGTGGTGATGAAGTGCTAATGAGACTGGAGGGCTGAGGGGATGGTGTCCCAGGAGGCTGCGTTGATGTGAGCCTAGACTTGGTACCCAGACCCCGGTTCTGAGTCTCCTGATCACTCTGCCTCAGTATTTAGCCTTGTTCTCATCTAGATAAAAGTACCAGAGGGCTAGAGTTCAGTGTGGTTGAAACAGGCAGTATAACTGGGGCCCAAGAGGGGTTGCCAAGGTGAGAGGGGTTCTTAACAGATTTGTATTAGATTATTTCTTTCCAAAACTTGAAAGACATTTCCATTAAAGCCTCAGAAGTGACAGACGGCAAGAAATGTTTTCTCTGTTGTGGAAGGCAGAGATGGAGAGCATCATGAGTGCAATTTCTTTCGGGTTCTACTGTTTTCCCTGGAAACGGTGAAGAGACTTCCTCATCTGCTGCAGCCGTAGGCTCTAGGGATTGCTTTTGCAGCCAGTGTCCCTTCTCTAGGGACTCATAGAGGTGATGGGCCAAGGCTGTGTTTTGGATGTCAAGTACATTAAAGGTCTTCAGCCAGAAACTGGGAGAGACATGAGAGGGGGAAACTGTGGCAGGAGACTGTGCACAGCACAAGTGACTGATCAGTTCTGATTTTCTTTGCAGCAGCAGTGGCTCCCGTTTCTCCTCCCACACCCGGGCACTACCATGTCCTCTACCGAGGGTGTGGAGAAACGCAGTTGGGCTGGCATGGGGAGACATACTGCCTGGTTGGTGGCTACCAGGCCTACGGGGATGTCCCTTTGGCCCCACCAGCAAAGGTGGAAGCAGTGAAGCCAGTCCCCAGACGTGCTCCCAAACGAAAGCACTCTTCAGAAAGTTCGGACGAAGAGCTGGGCTGCTCCAGACCCAAAAACCGGCGATTGGAGCATGGTGGACCTGCTCCCTGAAGCAAGAACAGGATGGAGAGTCAAGCAGCATGCACCCTGCCCCGAGGTTCACATGCTCCTTTACTGCCAGCCCTTTCTGTCCCCACTGGGGTCCCTTACTGCTCAATAAAATGTTTGTGTGTTACAGATTTCTAGGGTCGCCAGTGCTCAGACTTAGGTCACTACCCCTGTGCTAGGCACTCCTGCCACCTGGGAAAGGTTCCAAAGGTGGAACAGCTCCAGGGGGTGCCAGGGATCAGAGCAAAAACTTGAGAGGCTGGGGATGAAGGAGTTTGGGCACAGTCCCTAAAGCATCTCTGTGGTTGAGCTTCTGTGAGAAGGCACATCCCCAGAGACAGAGAGAGAGAGAGAGAGAGAGAGAGTGTGTGTGTTGAGGAGAAGGGGTCTCTAGAGGAGGCAGCTAGGGGGAGGGCCTGAGGCTGGAAATGGGGAATGGCGTGTGGCCTCTGAGTAAGCACAGGCACTTAAGCCCTTGAGCTTTCTGGGAAAGCTAGAGCCACAAGGGCCACGAGATAAGGCAAGTGTAGCAGCAGAACCCAGGTGCCAGGTCTTTCCTCAGAACCTATACTTCTCCACGAGGCCGGGCCTTCCACGCTGAGGTAGGAGGGATCCTGGCCAGAAGGTCAGCCAGCAGCTCTGGGAGGAAGGTTGCTGCGGTGGGGGCTCTGCTGCCATGGAAATCACTTCATTTCCTTCCAGTCAAATAGCCTGCTGACTGGGTTCCTGCTCTGTTGAGTAAAAGGGTCGCTGACTCTCCCCAGAAGGTCGTTCAGTTCACATCCCCAAAGTCCCTCTATTCAGGCCCTGGGGAGGTGTAGCGGCTCCTGAGGGCGCTCTTTCCTGAGGCTGGCTGACAGAAGTGGGGGAGGTTCCTGATAGTTCCCAGGTGCTGGTTGAAGTCCCCAGAGAATGGTCATGCAGGTTGGGGAGTCAAGTAGGTGGAGAGAGAAGGTCGGGGGCAGAGGGCCCCTTCCTGAATCCACAGCTCACATGGTTACCCCCCCATTTCCAGAAACTCTCTCTTTCCCCACACAAGCCCTCATGGCCCAGTCCCGGGAAACCGGGAGCCCAGAGCACCTGTGGCCACAGAGACACTGGCACGCAGCCCTCAGGGTGGGCGGGGCCGGCTGCAGGCAGATGGGGACAAGGTGTGCTCCCGGGAGGCCTCGGGCTGAAGGTGGCCCTCTGAGAGAAGCACCCCAGCTTGGACAGGAAGGTTACAGGCCGGGGAGAGCAACCTAGGGCGCCCCCTCAGAGCAGTGAGAGTGGGAAGAGAGGCAGGGGTGGAGGGAACCCGCGATGGGAGGTGAGTGGGCTCTCCGCAGAGGCCAGCTTAGCCAGCAGGAGCTGCCTGTGAGCAGGGGGCGGGAGGGCACTGCCGCCCTGTGGCTGCTGGGCTTCCCGGATCGCGGCTCTCTGCGCAGGGGTTGCAGGGTCCTGTGACTCTGTATCCCCTCCCTCAAACCGCCCCCCGCGCGAGGCCGCGCCGCTGGGTGCCCTGTGTCGACAGGCAGAACCCCACTGCCCGCCCCCTCAGACCCGCCTCTGCCCGCCTCGATGGTCCCCGCGCACTCAGCCAGCGGCCTCTGCTGTGTCTGCTGCTCCTGCTGGGTCTGCTGCTGCGGCCGGTTACCGGTGAAGACCACGCCGGGCACCTCCAGCACCCCAAGTCCGCGGGAGCGCACGCGGGCCCTGATGCGGGACTTCCCGCTTGTGGACGGGTGGCTGCAGTGTGTGCAGGCTGCTGGGGGCCGCTGGGTGCCTAGCCTGGCCCCGGGGAGGGCAGGAGGTCCGGAGCATGCAGAGCTAGTGGGGAGGCTCCCTCACACCACCCCTGGATGTCCTCTCCATCATCTATGGATGCCCTTCCCCTTCTCTGTCATCCCCTCCCTGGTGGGAACCCCTCAGCCCAGGCCTCAGCTGCTCCTAGTATAGTCTGTGTGACAGTGGGAGGTGGGGGACCCACAGGCTGGCCCAGGCCAGGCAATGTGTCCTGCCTGATCCCAAGACCTAAGGAGCCCACCTATTTGCCTTGACCTCCCTCCAGCCACAACGACATGCCCCTGGTCCTGAGGCAGTTTTACCACCACGGGCTACAGGATGTTAATCTGTGCAATTTCAGCCATGGCCAGACCAGCTTGGACAGGCTGAAAAAATGATCTCGTGGGTGCCCATGTACCAAAGGGACACACAAGGTGCCACCATGGCTGCTGGGGAATGTGGGGCAGTTTGGGGGCCTCAGAGACCACAGGTTAGTCACATTGGAACTAAGTTACCATAGTGACCTAGAAAGTGCCATGCCATGGATGCTGGGGGAACAGGGGTCACAGTGAGCCAACCTGACGGGCATCCAAGTACCACAGAAAAAGCAACGCATTACATGTGACTTCTGGGCACAGTGAGTGTTGTGCCAGCTGAGGAGGCTATGAGAAGCCCAAGGAGCTCCAAAGCCCAAACTAAGCCCTTGCCTTCCCTCACTTCTGGTGAGCCTACGTCCCATGCCGGACCCACGAACGCGATGCTGTGCGCCTCACCCTGGAGCAAGTTCACCTCATCTGCCTCATGTGTGCCTCCTATTCTGAGCTGGAGCTTGTGACCTCAGTTAAAGGCAGACGGGGGACTTCCCTGGTAGTCCAGAGGTGAAGACTCCACGCTTCCACTGCAGGGGCCTCGGGTTTGATCCCCGGTGGGGGAACTAAGAGCCCTCATGCTGCGCGGCACGGCCAAAAAAACAAACAAAAAATGGTAAAGAGACTGGTGGTGGTAGGTGTTAGGGACTTCAGTTAGCTACCCCTGCCTCTGAAAATGATCATCTGACCTACCTGCCCCCAGCTCTCAACAACACCCGGAAGTTGGCTAGCCTCATTGGTGTGGAGGGCGGCCACTCACTGGACAGGAGCCTCTCCATCTTGCGTACCTTCTATGCGCTGGGTGTGCACTACGTGACACTCACCCACACCTGCAACACGCCCTGGTGAGCACAGTGCAGGTGGTAAGGGCCCAGTGAGGCAGGGGTCTGCCCAAGATCACGCTGGGCCCAAAGCAAGTTTACCCCTGGGATCCAGCCCTGAACCTGGGGTCGGGAGGGGAATGGAGGTTTGCAGAACAAGACTGAATCCCCAGAAGGGCCCTCCTACTGCCAGGCACAGTCCAGTCTGGGTCCCTCCTCTTGCACCAGGGAGCTGCAGGTGTAGACGGTTCGACAGAACCTCTTTCTACGCTCTTGTAGCCAAGTCATGGCCACCAGTTAGACTGCCTCCTGGCCATCCTGCAGGGCACAGAGCTCAGCAAAGGGTATCCACCCCTTCTACAGCAATGTCAGTCGGCTCACCGGCTTTGGCGAGGTAAGGACCCGGCTTCCATACCCTGCCCCACATGGATGTACAGCCCCGCCTGTTCCCTACAGATAAATACACACAAGATAAATGCAGCCCTCATGCCCTCTCCCCATCCTGTCCCGGCAGAAGGTGGTGGCAGAAATGAACCGCCTGGGCATGATGGTGGACTTGGCCCATGTCTCGGATGCTGTGACACGGCGAGCCCTACAAGTGTCACAGGCACCGGTCATCTTCTCCCACTCAGCTGCCCGGGGTATGTGCAAGAACACTCGCAATGTTCCTGATGATATCCTGCAGCTTCTGGTGAGAGACTGCCCTGGCCCTCAAACCTAAAGCAAGAGATTCAAACCAGGAGCCCTTGAACCTGAGCCTCTTCTCCCTCCATTTCCTCAAACGCCAGGTTAAATATCTTCTGCCCCCAAAACCCACGGTCCACAGCCCCTGAACTCTTCAGCCCTAGGTGGGGGTCTAGGTGGTAAGATACTCCTCCAAACCCGGAAACCCAGGGCCAACACACCACCCAGACCAGGGCTGCGGCTCCTCCATTCACACAAACCCAGAGAGGAGACGACTCTGACCTCAAAGCCAGGGCTGAACACCTTCCTCACAGGGGCCGAGAGAGTGAACAGGCAGCTGGCTGTGCTGGGGGCCAAGCTGACTGTCCACGGGTCCACCCCTGCAGAAGAAGAACGGTGGCAACGTGATGGTGCCCTTGTCTGAGCGGGTGCTGCAGTGCAACCCGTTAGCCAACGTGTCTACTGTGGCAGGCGAGCCTCAGCCTGGGCTCTCTGAAGACTCGGATTTGGAGCTGAAGCTGGGTCCAAATTTAGGGAGGACTTCAGAAGAGCCCCAGTGGTTTGACCCACCTATTGGCAATAGGTACAGCACCCAAAAACCCAAGAATGGACAGTACACAGCACCTTGGTGCCATGTGGAACTGGAGCCACAGAATCAAAACTGCGATACTGATGGGTATCAGGGAGGCTGTCAGACACTGCTTTATGTCAAACACATAAAGAAAATATCCACTATCAGAACCGTTGGTTGACTGACATTTTTTCACATCTTTCTGACAAAATTCGTGAAGTTGTGAGTACCTCAAGCGTCATTACACTTCTGTTCAAGATGGAATCTCTGGCTCACAATCATTGTTTAGCTTCTGTATATTGCAGTGTACATGAAGGTCTCTATTAGTCTGGTTGGGCTGTTATAGTGAAATACTATAGACTGAATGACTTAAACAGCAGAAATTTATTTTCTCACAGTTCTGGAGGGTGGAAGTCCAAGATTAAGGTATTGAATACCATGAGAATTGGTTCCTGGTGAGAACAATCTTCCTGGCTTGCTGATGGCTGTCTTCTTGCAGTGTCCTCACACGGCCTTTCCTCTACGAGCAGAGGGAGAGAGATCTCTGGAATCTATTCCCCTTCTTATAAAGGCATCATCAGTCCCTGTCAGATTATTTCCTCACCCTTATGACTTCAGTTAACTTCAGTTACCTCCCTAAAGGACCTATCTCCTATCTTCTACAGTCAAATTAGGAGGGGCTTCAACATATAATTTTTCGGGGGACACAATTCAGTCCATAACAACAACTTAAGATAGCTTTCTCTGATTTTCAGTCTTTCACTAATACCTCCCTCTTTGTCTACGAATTATTCAAGTTTCCTTAAATTTTTTTTTGATTTTCTTACATTATCCCTTCCCTTTAAAGGCTCTCTTCACTTCTTAATTGGCATTTCTTGCAAATGAAGGCAACTTTCCTCACAATACATTGATTACTCTCCCCACTGTAACACAGCATCTTCTCCCATGACTTTCCTGAAATGGTTCCACTTTTGTTCATAAAAGTTTAGCCATCCAATCAGATGCTTTATTTTCAGTTCCCATAGCATTTTGCCTTTGGGAAACAACTGACTCCATTAAATGGCGCTTCTTTGAAAACTACCTTCCTTTATGTTTTATAGCCATCTTATGATTTCTGTTGGCATACCACCTAGCTTCTTTCTCATCATTCTTTTTATTTTTATTTTTCAGTTGTTTCTCTCCTCACTCCTTAGCGTTAGATACTACAGACAGTTGGCCTTCTTCTCATCTCTTATATACTCTCTCTCTTACTCCAGCAGCTTTGTTTACCATTTAATATATTATCTGCCAGGCGCCTTCCATCTGTTACCAACATCTCTCCCTCTGTCTTTGTCATTTCAGCCTTCGCTATGCTCTCTGAGCTCTCACAGGCAGATCTATTGAACACAGGAATCTCAGTGGAAAATACGAGTACGTTATTTCTCTACTGAGTAAAGCCCTTACAGATCACATGGTCCTGATCCATCTTGCAGCCACGTCATCTGGACTATCTGACCTCCCATGTCACAATAGCAGAGGACCAGACAAGAGGGACACTGGCTCCTAATGACCTCAGCTCAGAAGTGATACACTTGATTCTGCTTCTTTGCCACTGGCCACAACGAATCAAAGGAAAACAGTTGAACTACAAAGGAGGATGAAAAATGTAGATAAGCACATAGGATATTTGATGAGTGCTATCTCGAGGTGACATCACCTCCCATCAAACTTTTATTTCACAGAGAAAACACAGACTATAAAGCAAAAACACCCCAAACTAACTTTTTCTCTTTACGTCCATGAATAGCTTTTCGACATAGTTTATCAATACCTATTCTCACTTTCTCAGTATCTTCCATTCATTTTCCCACCTCACTGGGATTGTTAAGGTTTTCCTCTTTAGCGATTTTATTTTGGCCCCCTCCCATTAAAAAGCTGCCCTCCTCCCATTAAAAATTACTCTTGCTTGATGCCAAGTAATTCTCTAGTTACCTTTTCTCTCTTCCTAATTTCACAGTGCAGTTTATCAAAAATTGTATTTATTCTCACTGTCTGTATTTTCTTATCTTTATGTACCTCGTGACTCACACAATTTTGCTCTTTTCTTCTTACTTATCTGCACTGGAATTGCATTCACCAACATTTAATTTGTGATTAAATTGAGTGAATGCTGTTTGGTCATTATGTCACCTTTCAGCAATATTTGATTTTGTTGATCAAACTTGTCATCTCAGAAAAATCTTTCACCTTAACAACAGTAGCATCTTAACCTGCTACTTCTTCCTCCTGCCTCTGGACATCCTTATCTCTTTCACTGGGCACTCTCACTTTGCCCTCTGCCAAGAGATGTGTATTTCTCAGAAGCTCTCTTCTGCCCTTGATAGATGGTCTCATCTACTCTTGTGATTCCAGCCACCATATATATCACAGATCTTGACCTAAAACGTACATCTCTCTCTCCTGAGTCTCTTACAAACTTAACTAATTGCCAACTGAACAACTCTGCCCAAATATAACATGGGCACTTAAAATTAATTATGTGATGTTACTGAACGATTAATTTTACCTTCAATACTTACTTCCACTATTCATCTCTCTACATCATTTAGACCACCACTATTTGTACACTTGTCCAAGTTGGATACTGGGGGAACACTGAAGACTCTGGACTCTGACAACCCTCAGAATGGGAGAAAATAGTTGCAAACGAAGCAACTGACAAGGGATTCATCTCCAAAAAATATAAACATAAATAAATTTGTAAACTAGATAAGCAACTCATGCAGATCAATATCAAAAAAAAAACAAATACCGTATAATATCACTTATATGTGGAACCTAGAAATATGGTACAGATGAACTTATTCGCAAAGCAGAAATAGAGACCCAGATGTAGAGAAGAAACACATGGATACCAAGGCGGGGGGAAGGGGGGGATCAATTTGGAGATTTGGTTTGACATATATACACCAGTATGTATAAAATAGATAACTAATGATAAACTATGGTACAGCACAGGGAACGCTACTCAATGCTCTCTGGTGACCTAAATGGTTAGAAATATTAAAAAGAGGAAATATATGTATAGGTATAACTGATTCACTTTGCTGTATAGCAGAAACTACCACAACATTGTAAAGCAACTATACTCTAATAAAAATTAATTTAAAGGAATAATAAAACTCTGGACGCTGTATAATCATCCCTCACCTTCACAATTAATTCAGTAACCAAGTACTCTCTAACCTAAATTCCTACTCTCTCTCAATATTGTCTACTTTTATTCAAGCCTCTTGCCACTACTTGGTTCTGAGCTATATTTTCTCTTATTTATGGAACATAAACAGTCTCTTAACTTTTAACAGAATAAATCTTTTAACAGAATAAATATTCATTGAGTACCTACAACACTGGTAAATAAGGACATTGTTCACATGCAGTTTACAATGTAGTAGGGGCAATGAACTATAAAATAGAACTTTACCTCTCATAGGTAACTGGACAGCCAAGTTTTATAAGAACACGTAGAAAGGGAATTTAATCTCTAATGGAAGTCATGAAAAGCCAGAGATTCAATGTTTATTTTGAAACTTGTATGATGAGAGTGCATTAACCAAGGATTGAATGAGTAAAGTATGATACAAATTGATGACATTACCTGGAGAAAGTTCAGCAGTAAGAGAAGTCTAACCCTGAAGTCTACTGAGTATTGCTGAAAATTTATGGAAGAAGGAGATGCTAAGTAAGGATAGAGAAAGCAGATGAGGGTGGACTAGTAGGCAAGAGCACAGTGCTTGAAGCCTTTTCCCCAAAATTAAAGAGAAGCTATCAAAGAGCTCTAAGCCGTTGAGTGAAATTTAGGTTGCAATGCAGAGAATAAACAAGACAGAAATAATACTGGAGTCAGGGAAAAAGTGAACTGGGATGTTACATCCGAGTAAGAAATGTAAAAGATATGACAATGGACATAGAGAAGAATGGACATATGTGTGTGTGTGTGTGTGTGTGTGTGTATACATATATACACACATATATGTGTGTATATATATGTGTGTGTATATATATATGTATGTGTATATATATATATATATATATATATATATATATATATATATATATATATATACACACACATATATATATATATATAGTATAATTATGACGATTCTTAGGGATTGTTCCAGAGTTTAAGGGTGGGGAGAAGAGTAAAGAATGACTCTCAGTTTCTTGCTTGGTTAATTGGGTTAAAACAGTTTGCAATAAAAAAGATTTAGCTTAAGTCATTTAATCATTTTAAGTGCATTCTGAATCCTATACAAATAAGTTTGAGAAATTTAAGAAAATTGTGTTTCCTTAAGTTTTGCATATCTTTTGTTATTCCATGTAAATTCCCTTCTTTTTCATATGATTAAAGAAAAGTTATGAAAAAAATAAGAGAGAAATGAGAGAAAATAAGATCTTATGAAGAATTATGAATGATCTTTATCTGTTTTTGTGCTTACTGTAATTTCTTACTGTTTATCTCTCTATATACATATTCTGAGATATCTTCTCAGACCTGCTGAATCAATCTGTGAGGAGTAAGTTTAACTAATCACTCAGATGAACCTAAAATTGGTTCATCTACAGGAATAACCAACATAAGAGAGTAGTCATGGTAGTCTCAAAATTAGAGAAGACTTCCCAATTATTCCCATTATGTCCAAGAGAGAATATGAGCAGGTACTTCAAGTATCCGAACTTCGTACGATTTGATTCTGCAAAAGCATTTTAAATAGGAAAAATACATAGAAGAAAGGTTAAGACAAAACTTCCCCAGGATAAAATGGATCCCATATTTTCACCAGATGCCTTTACTTAGGAAAAAGAAATGTTGAAGAATTGTAACAGTATCCAACCTGGAAAACAAAATACAGAAATTTTCACCACTAAGCCTGAGCTCTGTACAACTCTGATTTAGTGCTTTTTCAAGCCTTACACAGCAGTCTCTATTTTTAAAATATTTATAAGTAACCCATTTTGTAGGAAAACACCTAACTTTCATCATAAGAATTATGACACTTTATACTTTTATTCCAGCCTAACTTTTATACTCTATTTTCTACCATTTGGCAACTTATACCCTACGCTCTAGTCAAAAAAATCTCAGTTACAATCACTTAAACATATTGTGTTGGTTCTCAAGTCCAGGATGTTCCTTCTGCCTGGTATGCCCCTGACCTTCTCTCCACGTGGAACATTCCTACTGACATTCAAAACCTAATTCCAAACCCCCTCATTGTTGGCATTCTCTTTAATATCCCCTATTAGCAGGGTTAGTGACTCTAAGTTCTGTTTTACAAAGTTACATTTTTATGATCTATTTATTTAATAGCCTCTCCCTATTTGATTGTAATGAGTTGTTTATGCATCTCTCACACTCTCTTTTGAGTTCCTCTGGCCTTTATTTTTTCTTTTATCTCTTACCCATAAGCACAGTGCTTGCCCCATAGTACGTGCTCAACGTGTTGGCTGAGTGAAAAAAGACACCTTTTAGCTCTCTAATCATTTGTGAAATGTCATTTAAAATGACATCAGATTACCCTTTGTTTCCTAACTTAATTTCTAGTACTATAGAATGTACACTCAGAACACCGTCAGTGGCCTACAGAAACAGTGTTCTCACTGGACTTCATGCACATAGTCAACCCCCTTATAACTTTCTCTGGCATACAACTGCCAGACATGTTATTAAAAGAAAATGATGTACCAACCCCTCACCTATTGGAAAACTTCCAGAAGCTCTCCATTCCTTATTGTATCTTTTCTACTTGATTTTTCAAATACCTCTGTCTTACTTCATCTATTCAGAACTGGCTTTTCTACCTTTGCTTTCATTTTCAATTTCATTCATATCATTATCTGCACTTACCCATAGAACCTAAGCATATTTTAGTTTCTTATGCAAGTTTCCTCAGTAGAGGTCAAAGGGGCAAGGACTATTGTGATAAAATATTAAATAAATAGACGATAGGACTTTGTTCTATTGGTCTGGGAAAATTACTACCTGAAACAAAAGAATTCTGGAAACTGAAGGGGTCAGACCAGTCAGCTTTGTTTACTTCAGACTCAAATCAATGTCTTGTCTTTACCTGAGCTCTGGTTACATTTAGAAAAAAGTACTGTAAATACAGTGAATGAGCAAGGCCACTATCTGAGACGTGTCTGGGTCCTTAGTATAGTAACTGAGGGAATGGTAAGCATTGGTCAATGTTTGCTGATTGATGACTCAATAGATCTGGTTAAGCCTCACCGTCAGAATTCCAGATTTTTTAACAAGCTTCTCAGTCTTTTCAACCCAAAGAAAAAACTAAAGAAAACCAGATGACAAGAATTTCAAATTATAAAATATCCCGATTGTCAAATTTAAATAGGGATATCCTGTGCAATGGAGAGGCTGGCTGGTGCCAATTTCACATTTTGTTCTCTAGTGTCTGGACGAAGCCTGCTCTGCCAGTGAGCTGACAGGTCGAGAGCACTCCAGCTTCCACAGACACCCGAGAACTTTCTATTTCTCATGGTGTTCCTACCTTACCTAAGGGAAGGACTATATTCACAATGAAAAGAGTTATGATTCATCACCAGTAGAGAGATTCTTCCACTTTCTGGGTGCCCACGTTAAAAGTCTGGTATAGTCAACACTCCCTCTAACATAGATCATGTATTGAAATGAGAAAACCATCACCTAATATGGCCAGAGAGGTGAAGGGACTTGGCCCAGCTGAGCCCAGGAGACACCACTAATTCAAAACCTCAACCATTAACACAGTGATTGTGATCAAGGAGACTTACAGCACATAAGAGATTCAAAGAGCATATTAATCCACCTCTGGCAACACTGCCAGTTTAAAAGAATGATGAACCTTCTCTCCCACTTGATTCAACCTGGCTATGTATTATACCACTCTAAACGCTAGCAGACTCTATGCTATGGCTTCCATTAGGTAGCACTTAGTATACATGAAAACTTTCTTCAAGAAGTAATTACTTTTGAAACCATAAACATTTCAGTTGGGAAAAGTGAAAAAGAAAGGAGGTGCAAGTAAAGGGAACTAGGAAAAAATAAGAAAATACCCTCAAATATAAACATGTTGATTCAAAAAATAATTTAATGGGGATTTAAATGATACTAGGTGAGCATTTATTCTGTTTCTGCTTTAAATAAAGCATTCTGTTCTATTTGTTAGGTGTTGTACTTGTTTAAGATCTAATGTCTGTTAAAAACCTCTCGAAAGAGATGTATTCATTCTGGTATCCTAAGCACCTATCTGGATGAAAAGCACAAGCAATGGGAAGTCATGGGGCATAAAGGACCTTGCAAAGGCTCTGAAATCCATCTCTTACTTATGGCCTTTGAGACTCAGCCTCCTCCTCTATGTAGTGTTCATAAAACTTAGTGGAGATAGAACACTAGGGACACAGAAGGTCAAAAGAGGTATTTACTACGACTTTCCAAATATCTTCCTTTAGGAAAACAAATATATTTTATTTGCAATGAGGCTTTCTTGTGAATTTTATTCCTCTAAAGAAGAATATTTTTAGTGAACAATTGATTCGTTTGCCTCCCTGTGCTACTTTATTGACAATACTCAGGTAGGGGTGGTTTTCCCTCAAGCAGTTACCTCCATGTGATTTGTATATCAGACCTTCCTAAAAGCATGTTTTCCTGCTCTTTCGTTCCACCCCATCCCAGCTCTACTTCAAATATTGTGATCCTCTATTAAAATGCACAGAACCCTGGGAAAATAAGGAGAAGCAAAATGTTTGTCACTCCCAGCTCTGGTATGCATATATCAGAGGCTAAATTATAACTGATGAAGACAGAAATGGGACCCATATCTGTCTGACTTCAGAAACCAGAAGTGTATCTACTACAAGCTGATGAATGGGAACTCAGATCAAGGCCTAGAGTGGAGAGGAGTCTTCTGATCAGAAGGGGAAAGTAAACAAAGGGCAGCGTTTAATTATTTAATAATAAGTAAGAGAATGACTAGGGTGTTTTTACAGAACAGGATATAATATTGAAATAAAATCCCCCAAAGTGACACAGAAACATAATGCAATCCTCTTAAGCTACAACCCTTCCTAAACCAAACCATACCATTCTCTTCACACATCCTGGAAAGTCAAAAGAAAGGGGATACTGATCTGCATCACACTGGCATTAGAAGCAGATCTAGTTTTAATGAAGTATTACTTCAGGGACTGAAGTTTCCCCCCAAAAAGGGTAAGCTTTTTTCTCAAGAAACATCACTGTGTAATAATCAAGGAGCCAGGGATGGTGGTATTAATTGTTCTAAGTACAGGGATTTGTTTTGCAGAAAGAAGTACCAATCAGAAAGAGAACTGACCAATAATTACTTAACAAAACTGCTTCAGAAGTAGATTTCTAAATCTACTTTTAGACTGATAGTTAGAAAAATCTTACTAAGTTTATTCATTTAGAGGAAATCTGTGCAAGCCTCTGAAACCAAGAGGTATTGTATCAAAAGAGATAAGGTCACTAGACACTTATGTAAGAGCTACTTCTTCCTCAAATGGCCACCATTAAGAGGAGAAACTATTTGCTGTATTTTCTGACTATTACATTACCAAGAAGTAACAATGCACCTTTAGGAAACTAGTATGAAAGAAAAACATAATAAAATTTTTTGCAGGTGACTCTTTGATCTCATAGGTGTGTGTTAATTTTCCAAAGTTGGCACTGGATCCTGCCTTTACAAAATGCTCCTTGAAATATCACATTGAAAATCTTCTCTTTTACTCCTTATTGTAAACACTGTGTATGTTTTTAAGAAGACCAATAAAAAATATGGACTATGGGGCTTCCCTGGTGGCGCAGTGGTTGAGAGTCCGCCTGCTGATGCAGGGGACACGGGTTCGTGCCCCGGTCTGGGAAGATCCCACATGCCACGGAGCAGCTGGGCCTGTGAGCCAGGGCCGCTGAGACTGCGTGTGCAGAGCCTGTGCTCCACAACAGGAGAGGCCACAGTAGTGAGAGGCCCGCGTACCGCAAAAAAAAAAAAAAAAAAAAAAAAAAATATATATATATATATATATATATATATAGAGAGAGAGAGAGAGAGAGAGAGAGAGAGAGACTATGAAATTATTTTTCCAATAGTGAAATTGTGGAGAATACATCTTGCATTTCTACTGTATTCCCGCAAAAAGAGGAAGTTCTTTTCCACAAAGACTCTCATCAATGTTAACTCTGGGAGAGAAGTATTTGTAGTTGTCTCATGCTTTGTGGTGAGAGACTCGCACTTTTTCCCCTGTCTCTATTGTGGGAAACAGGGCACACTTTGGGCTGAGAATTCATGCTGTGGTCGGAAAAGAAAGAAACGAAAAATACCCTCATTAACACTGCTCTTTAACAAGTTCAGCAAATGGGCTTCAGGCATTCTAAACAGCAGCAATTAAAAAATAACTTTAGATTTCATACATTTCTTCCAGTAGGATGAAAAGCTGAGGTATGTTAACTTTAATTTTATGGTTTGCGTGAATACCGAGTTCGATTACTCCCTGTCAAAGCAGAAATCAGCCTCTTACAGGGAGTAAGTGCTAATTAAGCAAAACAGAGTAAGCATGTTATCTGAAGTATATTTGATTCTTTCCTGTGCACTTTGGCTGCACAAGCTCTAACCACAGTTTCCGGAGGGACCATCAGTGCTCCCTAAGAATGCCAATGCAGTGTTCCGTCCAGTTAGTGGGGTGCAGAGACCAGTCAGAATGCTGATGCTTTCCACAAAGGAGATGGGGCTAGGGAGGCAAATGCAATCAGGGAGTATTAGCTCTGTCTTGTGTGCCTGCTACAAAACCGTGTCCTCTCAAGACTGCCCTATCCCTTCTTTGCTTTATACGTGTATGTGTAAGTTTGTATATGTAAGCTTTACAAGTCTCTCCTAAGAGAAAACTGAAAATGCCCAGGAAAAAGACAAAACTGCTTCAACAGAGAAAGGTCTCTCTGTTCCAGTTGAAGAGGATATAGAGTTAATAACAGGAAATATCCATCCCCTGAAACTGTATGAAACATGGATGCTTCCACAATTTACTCAAGGTCTCACTGACCAGGCTATAAGTAATTTTAATTATTATTTCTTATGATTATGGTTGATAAAAAGGCTCAGTGGTATGCTAAAAATCTTTAACACTTGTTGACCTTTTTTCTTGATAGCTTTCCTCCTCCCAGGCTCCAGCCAACAGTAGCAGTAACAGATATCCAGATCTTAAGAGGATAGAAGTATAATGGTGCACTGAATATGGAAAGGAAGAACCAGTAATGGTTCCTATACATTCATAACGCGAATCAGCATCAAACTAAGCTTCCCCAAGAAGAAGCTGACAGCAAATAGTTTCTCCTCTTAATGAATTGAGGAAACAACTTTGAAGTTATCCGTAGCCACCGCTTCTGAAGCAACCAGTAGCTTTGCAACTATTAGTTTACTTGTATTAGATTAATTTATATTAGAGTTTATTTAATGCAATTGCTCACAAATTTTAAACCATTTTGTAGAGTAGTGTTCTCTATCTGTTTAAATGAAATGCTTTCCTAAGCTCAAAATCAGTGTTTTTATGTTGTGTAAATTATGAAATTACTGTGAAATATCTGGTAAACTTGATAGGAAACCCCAGATGTCAGCACTTTGCTGGGCAAGATTTAAAGTGGCCCACACCATTAGCCCTCATCAGGAGCAGTAGCAGTGGGCTAAGTCATAAGGGCACGCCCGTCCATTACACTCACCCAGGATACTGTGAGTGAGAAACAAAGGGCAGTCAGACAGGGACCTCTATGCTCAGATTCCACTGCCAAGAAATGGCCTAAGTCAGCTCTTGTTGTTGAAGAAAATAACCCTTTAGCAATCAGACTGAATCCTATTTTAAGTTTTAGAGGAAGAAGGATACTATTTAAACATTGATGAAATGTGCCTCTCTTTTTTTATCAGCATAGAAATCTATTTGAATTCAAAAGAATATGGTTATATTTAGCATAGTGTAATAATTATCTAAAGCACATATCATCGTTGGCTCTGAAACAGTTCTAAAGATGTCATTCTTTTGAAGTCAAAAAATATGCAGTAAAAATGGACAAGGAAGCAAAAATATGAAAAAACAAGTTTGCTGAGTATGGGAAGTTGTTACAAGAGGGGCACAACAAGATAATGTAACAGAGTCCAAATTACATAACATGCAGCAAGGAGTTCTCTTGCTTTAACAACTCCTAGAAAATAAACCAGTAATCTCAATGCAAGAATATCACCACTGGGTTATTTAACAGGACAAATTTTCTGAGGGACACAGGTAGTAACTCACTATACTTCCCCTTTCTCTAATATCTTTTCTCACACCAATTTCTTTTCTTTCCTCGAGGATAGATTTTATCCTGTTGAAAACAATTTTAGTTTTATTTGTAAAGTGGAGTAAATAATATCCTGAGTGAAGTAGGCAGCGTTTTAGCTGAAGATGCTTAGGAATCAAACTTTTGAAAAAGGCCAATCAGCTAGCTAGCTAGCAGTTACCATCAGTGGCTTGCAGAGAAAAAAATTACAGATGATATGTTTGCTAAATAGATAAAAAGAATAAGCAGTTTAGAATGGGTGAAAAATCCCAGGATCTACTGTGACCTAGACCAGAGGTGCCTAAACTTTTTGGAACCAGGGACCGGTTTCCTGGAAGCAAATTTTTCCAGGGAGGGGGGGCGGGGTGTGTGAGGTTCAGGCGGTAATGTGAGCCATAGGGAGCAGCAGATGAAGCTTAGTTGGCTTGCTTGCGACTCACCTCCTGCTGTGCAGCCCGGTTCCTAAGAGGCTGTGGACTGGTACCCGTCCAAGGCCAAGGGGTTGGGAACCCCTGACCTACACACTCAAAAGCAGACAGCTGACCTTTGATTAAGCCCATTTTCCTGTGGAGTGAGCCATAAGGGGCTCCAAGACACAGTTTGGTTTCAATGTTTCAGTGTTCACAGCCAGAGGGCAAACTCAGAATGTCTCCTCCTCTTGCAAAAACTGGACCACGGATGAGAAGTCTTTTTTTTTTGAGTAGCCCTTCACGCACAACATCCCTGCAGATCTGATGGGCTTGACTGCCCAGAAGGACTGGGCTCTTTGTGCTGGTAGCAGAGTCTCATGCTAATCCCAGATCCTTAGCCATTAGTGTTGCTCCAAATCCGCCCTGATAGTAATTAGCCGAGGGAACTCCATCCATCACCCCAGGTACAGGATTATAAGTGTCACTTGACCAACATTGTCCTGAGCTCGTATTTAGGATTTTAGCCAAGAGTTTTGGGTCAAGCCCTAACCTGAGTCCCAGATTCATAGCTTCAGCAGTTCCAATCCTACTAATAGCTAACAGCAAGTTTTTGCAGATCTTCGAAGCCTGGCCAGTCCCAACAGCTCCACGATGCACCACATGGGAGCCCATGCACCACAGCAGCTCAACCCCTCCCATCCTAAGTGTGAGGTGGCCAGATCGAGCCATTCCCACACTACCAGAAACAGGGGCATCCGTGAAAACCGCTCCCATTTTCTCAACTTCTTTGGCCAATTCTCCGAAAACCATAGGATCAACAGTACTGGAATCTATTAATAGTGAGTCTTTCTTCACTTTTTTTTGAATTCCATTTGCTCCACAATAAGCTTCTAGTGCATTGATGCATTGTAATAATTCTGTCACCTTTTTCGGCTACATCCCCTGCAGAAGACACTACAGGGTTCATCTGCATCTAGAAGCTCTTTGCATGAATCAGGGAACACATCAACAATGGTGAGTGGCTAGCCATGTTTCATGAGCTCTTTTGCCACTGGACTCCCCACGTTGCCTACTCCAATGAATCCAACTGGAGTCTTGGAAGCTACTGACCTAGAACACAGCGCTGCAAGGCTGGCCACCACTGGTTGCTGCAGACGACTCCCTGTACCGGAGGCCGGAGGTGGCTCCACGGAGACGGAAGGAGGCTGCCACGCTGCCCGCGCCCCTCCTTCCCACGGTGACCTCCTCGACTCCCGGCTCACCCACTGGCTGCTATAGGGTGCGTGATGCGGAGGGCCGGCTCGGCTGTGGCGATTCTTAATACCTCTTTGGTACTAGGTTACACATACAGTTTCACCTAGTGAGCGATTTAACAGAAGGAATTTTTTTCTACGGCATTTTTGCGGCACAGCAGATAGAAGCGAGGTCACTATTTCTTTGAAAAACTGAATTAAAAATTTATAGAAAGTCATGATTCATTCTACAAATATGCTGAGTCAAAGAAACGTGAAAATTGATGCGATGGAGGAAGAGCGCTAGACTTCCCTGATGCTCAACTGGCACCTTTCTTCTGGTGTCAGAACATGGTTGTGTAACTCCTTTAATCCCAGTGGATTTTCCAAAAATTCCAGAATCTTCAGATTTTGGTAGCCTCTGTTTACTGCCTTTGCCCCCCTATGCCAAACCCCACCCCACCCCGCACACATTCATTTTTTACCAGTTGTCCTCCGGGGTGTTTTTCTTTATAGAGTTATTGCAGCAGTTTGTTAGACTACTGACCCCCAGTGCAAATGCCCCTCCCCCCGTTTTCTCACCCTGTGTAGTTTTGTTCCACCTTGACCTGGGCTTGGTCACGTGACTTGCTTTGGCCCAATGGCATATCAAGAGCTGAAGCTTGAAGAGCACTCGTGCTTTAGGGCTTGTCCTCATGGAAACCTGACATGTTAGGAAGCCTGGCTAACCTAGTGGAGACTAGGCACAGGCCACAGCCAGCACCAATGGCCAGACATGTGAAAGCAACCAGCCCCAGTCCAGCAACCAGATGATGGCAGCCTCAGTAGTCACCTCAGGTGAAAGCAAGATAGATCCACCCAGGAGATCCCAGCCCATTCTGCTGATTCACAAATTGTGAGGAGATAAAGTGCCTGCTGTTTTAAACCACCAAGCTTAGGAGTAGTTCATCACACAGGAAGAGATATAACTATCTTTACTGTTAGATTATCTTCCCATTTTATACCATGTTTCCCCTCAAACGACTGTTCCTTAATCCAAGATTCTAGAAAAGAAATTAACAACTGATGAGGCTGATAGAGCCTTAACATTTTTTATAAGTTTTGTAAACTTTTAAAATAACTGTTAATAAAATCAATATTTATTTGATCACAAAATTATTTTCTTCAGTTGCCTTAAGAAGTAATGCAGAATTGTACTAAGTTTATACATTTGGAGGCTCTAAAAATGTGTTATTCCTTGGATTCAAGTCCTAGTGTACTTTATGTGGGCATTCACGTTTGCAAAATGATTCCAGGAAAGTTGCGATTTCATTTTACAACTTTGGCCTAAGGAGTCTTATGATATTTTACCTGAGAAAAAGAACACATTAATTCCACTTTCAGCTATTAAACCCATGGCTTCCTGTATTTTCTAAATTCCCTATCAGTGAAGAAGACTATGTATAGCGTACAAGACTGTCATGATTAGGAGGAAGGTAGTACAGAAAGAGCCCATCAAATTAGGCATTGCCCAGTCATGTCAGTATACTAACGTGGCGAGCCACAGGCAGCTTGAAGCCTGGAAAAAAGACAGATACAGTGTAATGATTATCCTAAGGATCCGGATAATGATTCCCATGATTTTGTTTTAAATATTAATGGCAGAGGATTCTGGGGAAATGGTGGTGGCTACAGAGAAGATTTTTATCCCTGAATATGCCACCCCTCCCCTAAATACACAACCCCCCACCCCCACAAAGAAGAAAGAAAAGCATCTAGGATAGCAAGATCAAAAACCCACAGACAACATCTACAACAAGGTGTCCACATTAACTGCAACATACAGCCAGGTAGGAACAAACCAACAACAGGAAAAAGACCTACATATGTGTATCCCAAGGTGTGTGGGAGGAAGACGAGGGAAGGACTCTCTCTCTCTTTAAGGAGAGCCAAAGGTTACTATGGTTCATGAACTCACTGAGATTGAAAAACTCACTGAGAACAGCGGCAGAAACCGGGAGTGAATGTTGCAGGCTCCACTTTGCAGCTGAGTGCAAGAACTTTGAAATGTTCTGAGGATGCCAAGTGTTCTGGGGTCTGTGAAACCTTGACACCTATCAAACCAAAGCACCATTCCAGAACAAATCCCCATACTCAACAAGGACAGGAAAGAGGAGGCCTGGGTAAATGGGCATAGGAGGGCCGAGGAGGAAGATTTTAGAAATTTTAAGGTCATTTTTTAAAATTATGTTGTGGGGCCTCCCTGGTGGCGCAGTGGTTGAGAGTCCGCCTGCTGGGACACAGGTTCGTGCCCCGGTCTGGGAAGCTCCCACATGCCGCGGAGCGGCTGGGTCCGTGCACCATGGCCGCTGAGCCTGCGCATCCGGAGCCTGTGCTCCACAACGGGAGAGGCCACAGCAGTGAGAAGCCTGCGTACCGCAAAAAATAAATAAATAAAAAAAATTATGTTGTGAAAATAATAGAAGATAGTGAGCCCTGGAGTTCTGAAGCTAGAAATTATATTCTGATCTATGTTTCCCTCCTAAAGTGGAAACTTATTTCATTTAAAAATGAGCGACAGAAGAGTATTCCATTCACATCCTGTAGAAAATCAGTGAGAAAAAAAAAGAAAAAAGAGGGGTGAAAAGAAAGTTCCAGCAAATCCTGAAAACGTCACAGAAAGACACGTCCACAGAACAAATGAAATTTATTGCCTGATATTGCGGAAAAAGTAAAAGAAATTTTCAAAGGAATAGAAACTGGTTTTAAGAAAAACATAAAAGAAATTAGAAAAATTCAGAAATGAAGTGATTGGAGAATAGCAAGATTTGAAAAGGTGAAAAATTCAGTAAGTAATTTGTTTAAAAAAAATCATGTCTCGAGAGAAGGTTAAACTAGAAGGAACACAAGTTTGAATAAACACAGTGGATAATGTCTCCTTGGAGAAACAGCTGATTTCAAATCCAGCATAAGAAACGAACAAGATGTTCCTGGTACCTCTTGTCATATAAGAGAGCTGGGAAGACTTCAAAGACTACTGTGGTTGTGTGGAAAGGACTCAGGAGCCAACTTGAACAGGATCCGTGAACCTAAGAGGGGACAATCTCTGCATCGATATTTATAACAACCTCACTGAAAACAACAACAAAGCAAGAAAATACCTCATTAGTCATCTTTGGAAGAGTCAACCTTTCTCTCTCTTGTTTTTTCTTTTTTTGTAAAACTGGTAAATAAAATAAAAGAAACATTTATTCTTCCTTTCCTAATTAAACTGTAACTCAGGGCAACCAAGTAGTTGATGAAATAATGTTCTAGCTAGTAAATGAATAATCATCTAGTTAGTAGAATATCACCATTTGGTACCCTTAATAAATTAATGGATCTAGACATTGATCATTAATGGCTGCAACGTCACAGTAAGACAGACACTTTATAGTTCCTTTTGGAATTCATCAGTATTATCTATGAAGTAAACTTGACAAAAAAATCACACCTGAATTATGTCAGTGCTCTAGATCTATCTACCAACTGACAGTAAATACATGGACCAAAGGAGCATGATAAACATATAAGCAGAAAGGGGATGCAATCAGCATAATCCAGACAGTTGGGAACCCTACTGGATGAATGCTTTGAATTCAAGGACAAATACTTGCAAGAAAAATGAGCAAACTGAGTTCTTTTAAACCTATACTTTAAAAGAAATTGTGTTTGGATCAGCAATCAAATAAATAATGGTTATTAAAATAAAAATACATTTAGAGGACAATCAAGGAAACATGAACTGACTGGCTATTTGTTGATATTAAGGAATCATTATTATTTGCGGATGTGTGATAATGACATAGTTGAGCTTAAAAAGGGCAGTTCTTGCATTTTAGAAATATGGATACTGACGTTTTCACTGAGAAAAAGAAATCTGGGATTTGCTTTAAAATTGCTGGGGATGATGGTGGTAGTAGTAAGAGAGGGTGCAGAGACAATCTATTGGCCTGAAATGGACATTTGATGAGAACAATGGATGAAAGTTTCTACTTCTTTCTCTTTATTTCTGTAGATGTTTGAAATTTTCCATACTAAAACATGTTTTATAAATGTAGATGGCTTGCAATGTGCTCTTCTGAGCTCTCAGAAGGCAAAAAGCCATTCTTAAATTAGGAGCTTTCTTCTCTAGCCAAGAATTCTAATGATAATTTTGTCCCAACTGGCCAGTGCACTCAGATTGCTCTGAGATCTGTTGGTGGGAAAAAATCAGCACAAACAATAAAGAGGCTCTTCAGTCTTAGAAGAAAACAACAAAGAGTAAAGGCTGCTGCTAGGTCTGGGGCAATAGTGTAGTTACCAGTATAAGACAAAATATTAGTTTCTTCCAAAATCCACCTGTTACTACTGTGTATACTTTTGCAGCAAAGTATCTTTTCTACGTTGTCAGCATTAAAGTAAATTTACTATTTAGGTAGCATTTAAATTATCATATACTCAAAGCCTAGAAAGAATCCCCTAGGCTGAAATGACGTTAAATCTTAGTTGGGCCATTGCAGTGTATTCTCCAGTCTTACTTGCTTTGTCTATAACTGTCGTAAAAAGGTGTGAGGAGATCTGCCAATATTAATGCCAGGATTCAAAATGAGTTCTTTGTAGCTTGCTTCCTTCAGGATCTTCTGCCCTCAGACCCATGTATTTACTTAATGCCTCAGATTATTGTATATGTCACATCTTTCCAACTAGAAGACAAGCTCCTTTAAGGGCAGTGACTAGTCTCATCAACATCGAATTTACTCCAACACCAGTGCTTTCAAAATGTGTGTTGTTTAGTATATGTCTGATCGTAAGAAGTTATAGAAACATTTCTACTCTAACTAAATAATAATGATACTACTACTACTATTTCTACTACTACTGCTAATAAAATGTATGAAATAGAGTATAAATGGGAAAATAAAGATCACACTGGAAATCCCAGACTATAAAATGAATGATCCCAAAGCCACTGGCCAATCCATCGACTGTAAACAGTTACTTGTGAATTGGTCAACATTTAAATGCATAATTGAGAGAAGGGTTAAAACAAATTTTATTACCAAAAAACACAATTTTTATACCTACAATTTTTGAGCTCAACTAACCTGTAGTTTTAACAGAAATAGATGAGATTCAAAGTATTCATTCAGTTTCCTAAGTGATCCATTCCCTATCTTTCCTTATGAAACAATCAGTTACAACTCTAATAATTTGTCAAGGATTCACCAATCTCTACTTCCTTTATTTTCCAAGGTTTGGTATCATTACAGAATCAAGTCCTTTGGCGGAATTTAATAGTTTCAAAATCCCTCAGCAATATTATTCACTGGGATAAAATAATATGAAAATTTAACAAACACTGACTATGTGCTGAGAAATGATCCTTCAGTGATTCACTCAAGGTGGAGACTAGCATTCAGGCTACACCTGAGGTAGAATTTGAATTCCAAAGTGGACCTTTAAACCACAGCTCATCTTCTCTTTTTAAAACCATCAGAAAGAAGCCTGTTGCCTGACCTTTGAGATTCTGCAAAGAGACCATATTTAGATCTTTTGTCTCTTTTAACTTCCCTAGTCCCCTTCTCTACTTTCAGAATAGTGATTCCCAGATAAGTACAATGAGTTCAAACAGTGTGGTTAAAGGGGTAATTAGTCTGCTCTGCAGCCAAGTTACTCACAGAATAAATAAGTTGGCTTTCACAGTTGTTAGCTTCTTCCTGGGCTTTGTTTAGAGGGGTCTCAGCTCAAGCAAGCAACCTGTCAGCAGCCTGAAATAACTCTGTGGAAATCTAATGGCATATATGTAAAATATGTCTATGAAACCTTTTATTCAATCTTAGGTGCATAATTTTACTACTTCTTTAGGCCTGGAAAAGGATATTCAGCTACAAAAGGACAGAAAAGAAAATGTGTAGAATACCGCATGCCCTCCTCACACCCTAGAACCTTATTTTACCCGTTTCATCAGAAAATGATGTATACTGTAAGAAACATTTTTTAAATTAGTTGATCAAATATTTAAGTGCACTAAGTCTCTGTATTTATTAAAGCAAATATAGTTACCTTTCTGTCCCTTTCTAAAAGAAAGCAAAAGATACAGTTCTTTTTTCTTAAGACTCAGGGTTTATGGATATTAATTATTACACTATATTGACACCCAGACATGTTTATAGGAGGCTTTTGAGACATACAGAGCTATTTATTCCCATACCAAATGGCACTTCTTTTTCCTCTGCCTTCTGCTTGTATTTTTTCTGTTGCGATTATATCCTACTAAGGCTGCTACATGTCTTTGTTTGAGTTGAGGTTCTGAAGGTAAGACTGTATAGTCTCCTTTTTACAGAATAATAATGGGTTTTATGACTGTTTGCCTTCAGAAGCCTCTTTTTCCACTCATTCTCATTTCATATCTATGGTGAGGTGTTGAAAACAGATGAGTTAGTTCTGAACTGGTGATATATAAATCAATTATTATTTGATTCATATTCAAGGCAGCTCCTCCTAAAATAGCGGCCTTCCTGCCTGTGGGATGTAGTCTAACCTACTGCCTGGATCTACACCCACCAACATCCATATTTTGTCTATTGTTACCTTGGACACTTGTAGGAACTGAGTGAGTTTCTGTTTCTATAGTGTCCATTGACAGACAAATGAATAAAGAAAATATGGCACATATGTAGAATGGAATGTTATTCAGCCTTAAAAAATAAGGGAATCTTGCCATTTGCAACAACTTGGATGAACCTTGAGGGCATTATGCTAAGTGAAATACGTCAGAGAGAGAAAGACAAACACTGCATAATCTCACTTTTACGTGTAATCTAAGCTGCTCTCACAGAAACCGAGTAGAATGGTGGCCGTCAAGGGCTGGGGAGTGGAGGAAATGGGGAGTTGTTGGTCAAAGGGTATAACCTTCCAGTTATAAGATGAATAAATCCTGGGAGTCTGATGTACAGCATGGTGACTATAGTTAACAACACTCTATTGCATACTCAAAAGTTTCCGAGATAGTAGATCTTACATGTTCTCATCACACACACACACACACACACACACACACACAAAAGGTAATTGATTGTGTAAGGTCATGGATGTGTTAACTAACCTTATTGTGGTAATCACTTTGCAATATATACATGTATCAAATTATGATGCTGTACACCTTAAACTTATACAGTGTTACATGTCAATTACATCTCAATAAAACTGGAAAGAAGAAAAAGATTCACATGGAGAAGGGTGAGGCTGGTAGAAAAAAGCCACTGCCTTGAGCAGTGGGCGGAGGTGGGCGGAAAGCCATGGGCCTCTATTAGCACTGCTGGGTAGGTTCTGTTCCCACGTGTGGGGAGGGGGTAGGACAGCACAGCTGTGATCCTTATTGCAGACCCTAGGCAGCCTCAGGCAACTTTTCAAAGTTAGATGCTGAAAACCAATAAATGAAACTATAAGGAAGAATTACATAAATGCCTTTATTCTACTTCTGGTCCTCTTGGCAACTTTTTCCATCTAAAAGCTGCACCCTGCAGTTCTCAAAGCAGGAACATTAACATGGATCAGAAGTTTCCAAACTTTTCATCATCAACCCCTACACCAAAAGAAAAGTTGAAATTTTATGACCCCTAGTAGATGAAGTACCTTGTGTGTTTTTCACATTTATCAAGAGAACATTTAACAGTTACCTACTATGTGCCAAGAGAAAATAAAAATAAGACACAGACTTTCAATGCAGACTTTGTTCCGGTATTATTCTTCGTTTTGACTTCAGTATAAGAACTATTGAGCTATTTGCTGTCCCAATAAGGGGATAAGCAGACGATGACAGAATCCTGTGATCTCTTCCCAAGTTTGCAACTACAGGGTTGGTCCTACAATTGCTCAGTAACTTTGTATTTTGATTTAAGGGGAAACTAAACGAACTTCCTGTCCCAAAGTAACTCTGCTTTGTGGAGACTGGAGGTGCCCTGCAATTGACTCAAGATACTGTTTATTTGTTTAAACAGTTCAATGAGTAGTTTCTATTTAACAAGTGAGCACAAATTTTCACAACAGTACCTACCCCATGACATAGCTCAGACGAAAACTCTGAGGGAAAGGAAAACTATATGGGCAAAAAGTCCAGGTTCCATCCACTGTACATGGGATATTGATAGGCTTGTAAAACTTACAGAGGTACCTGGAGGTACCCAGGAGCCCTGGGTATTTAGTATACAGATCAGCAAAGGATGGTGGAAAATAAGACGACACCAGGTCAGGGGACAAATTAAGCAGGTGAAGCTGGTCCTTTATACTCTTTTCCCTTCTGATACACCACTGCTCTGTCATGTCCAGAATATGTTCTGTATCCTCAGTAGACCTACACACACACACACACACACGTGTAGCACACAAACATGCATGCATGCATGCATGTACACATACATGGACTTCCCAGTCTTCTCAGTTAAAATTCAGCTTGTAGTAACTAAAGAAAATTTATAATGCTCTATATTTTATAGAGTTTAAAAATACTTGCACTTTAAGAGAAAACTTTTCATGTCTGAAAATCCCTTCTCACGAAGGAAGTTATTTCTGATATTGGAGGTTGACAGTTTCACAGAGAAAACTTCAGGAGCACAGAGATATGCCTGACCCTCTCCACACGCACCATCTGGGGAGAATTCACCAACACAGAGGCTCAACCCCTCTGCTAAGTCAAAATCAAGTATCCCAACATCATTATTTCACAGAGAATACCCTACCTCATGTTAGGCATTCATATGTATTTTATTTGTTGAAGAGAGGAAGAAGATATAAAGGAGGGAATCATCCGAAATTACAGAGGACAGCATTTAAGTCAATATAGATATTTAAATTTAGGGTAAAATTAAATGATAATTTGAAATTATATGTGGAGTTTTATTTACTAAAGAATATTTTGGAAAGTTCAACTCCTATTTTCACTTATATTTTCAGAGAAGGTATTTGGTCCAAATGAAGAATACCCTCAATTATTGTTCTTTTATTGCAAGCAAAAAAGGATTTATACTTCTTTTCATGAAATATGGTTGTTTGACAACAGAAGGATAAATATTTTATATTTTTAGAAACAACAGTCAGGCTACTGATATTCGTAATTAGTTTTAATAAATCTGAATGCTTCTTATCATCTACTCTTTAGCTTGTACCTGAGGAGTTGAATACCTCCGGGAAGATACGTGCCCCAGACCCGTAAATATGCAGTTCACAGAGCCCACCACCAGAGGGCAATAAAGAAGTCAAATCTTGAAACCATGGAGTGAAAATAGTGGGAGTTTAAATAAAAGCAACATTTCACAGTATGCTTTTCTGACCAACGTTATATCTAATAACTTAATGGATTGTATGTACATGGATTCTGAAAAGTCAGCAGCACACTTCACTGGTCAATTTCTATGATAAGGGGAACGTAATTGGAGTGTAGAAAAACAGTATACTTACATCTTAAAATTCCACCCCTACAGAATCTACTACTCACTATTGAAAAATGGTAAGAAGAATAGCTTTCTGTGTCTCAGTCACCAGTTAACATTTTCAAGAGTAGAATTTATCTTCCTATGATGCTCAAATACACAGGAAAAATGCATATCTAGGACAATGGATAAACTCTATACGACATGTGAAAATAATTATTCAAATGGAAAAAGTAAAAGATCTACAAGGAACAGTTTTATATGCATTAGTGTGGATATATACATAAAGAGGCTCTAAGAAACATAAAAATCACTTCCAGGAAGTAATTTTAGGTAGAAGAGAATTAACATGGATGAGGAAGAAAAGAGAGTTGGTTTTAAGATAGTTTCATTTACTTGTTTTTTTGTGTTTATTTATTTGTTTTATTTATTTGGTCTTTGGAATATAAGGAAACAGTGGCTTTCACATCCGTATCCCAGTGGAACAAAGGGACCGAGGTCTATACTGGAGCCCAGCCATTGTTTGACTATCTTGTAATAATACTGGTGAAATACAGCCAAATCATTTGAACTACAAGCATCCTCTCTGACAATAATCTTAAGACATCAACATTATAAATTAAAGAAAGGAAAGAGAGAATACTGTTTTCTTTAGAGAGAAAATACAGATTCTGGATCAAATCAATAATGTCAGCAAACCTCACGGGTATAAAATATTCTGCTGCCTATCATTCAGGTCATGCCTCTAGAAGAGGGAAACTGGGTGATAATTTCCCCAGATTTTATATTTAATTCAAATATTTTAGGTAAGAGGCATCTCTAGTAAAGCACTGTATCATTGATTTTTTCCAATAGGATAGCTCACAGGAGTTCCTCTTTCCTTCTCAAATACATATGGGGAAATGGAACTGGGTGTGGGTTAGAGGAACTATCTAAATAGAGCATAGTAATCAACAGTTTGTTTTTTAAAAATAGAAATTTCTATTTAAATTGTTTCCAGAGACAGAAACACACAGAGACAATTCCATGTGACAACAGTGGAAGAGACCAGAGTGATGCAGCTGCAAATCAAAAAATGCCAACACCAGTGATTGATGGCCACCACCAGAATCTGGTTAAGACAAAGAAGGATCCTCCCCTCGAGGCGTCAGAAAGAACATGGCCCTCTCAACACTCTTGAGTTTGATCTTCTGGCCTCTAGAGCTGTGATAAAATAAATTTCTGTTCTTTTAAGCTAACAAGTTTGTGGTATCTTGTTATGGTAGCCCTAGAGATAACAGTATTTGATTCCTGAGATGGCAACTGTATTCTGGCTATGTAATGACTATTCCAAGATGATCAACAGACACAAAGATAAAGAAAGGCAAAACTGAGACTAAGCCCAGTTCTTTTTATTCCCAGAATAATAAATGATTTTTTAATTAATTTAGATCTCTTTGTCTAACCCCTCTGCTTTTCAAAAGACTATGTGCGACCAATCGAATATTAACATGTTATACTTTCCTTTTACTTCATCTAAAATTATTTCTAATTCCCCTTATGAGTTCTTACTTGACCCATGAATTATTTAGGAATATATTGTTGAATTTCCATTTGTGATTTTCAACAAATTTCTTTCTGTTAACGATTTCTTATTGCATTCTGTTGTCATCTGAGAGCACTCTTTGTATTGTTTATATCCTTTAAAAGTACTGAAATTTGTTTTATGGCCTAGCATATAGTATATCCATGTGCATTGGAAAAGAATGTATATTCTGACGCTGTTGGGTGGAAGGTTTTATAGATGGCTGTTAGGTCTAGTTGATTGATAATGTTGTGCAAGTTTTTTTTTTTCTTGTTGATTTTCTGTCTGTTCTGCTATTGAAAGAAAGGTATTAAAGTATCCAACTATTATTGTAGAACTGTCTGTTTCTCTTTTCCGTTGTGTTGATTTTGCTTCAATGTATTTTGAAGTTCTGTTGTTAGGTGCATAAAAGTTTATAATTATTATACATTCTAGATGGTATAATCATTTTATCAGTTTAAAATATCTTTGTCTCTAGTAAAAATGTTCATCTTAAAATATATTTTTTTCTGATATTTTCTTAGCCACTCCAGTTTTGCTGTTGTTGTCTTGTTTTGTTGTGTTGTTACTGTTATGGTATATCTATTCCAACACTTTTACACTTCACCTATATATTTTCTTGACTCTAAAGTGGGTCACTTTCTTGTTGATGTTATATACATATATAACTGTATATTACATTCAAAAATTACATATATAATAACAAATTATGGCAGACTTTGAACTGGACCTTTTATTTTTTTCCGTATGCAGGCCTCTCAGTGTTGTGGGCTCTCCCGTTGCAGAGCACAGGCTCCGGACATGCAGGCTCAGCGGCCATGGCTCACGGGCCTAGCCGCTCCGCGGCATGTGGGATCTTCCCAAACCGGGGCACGAACCTGTGTCCTCTGCATCGGCATGCGGACTCTCAACCACTGTGCCACCAGGGAAGCCCTGAACTTCACCTTTAAATGAGTATGATTTAGACAGTAGAGCTTCCCTACCAAATGCAAATAACTCACTTGAACTCTCTTTTTTGTAAAGGACAGACCGATTCTTCCAAGGGGAATTCTTGAACTCATTAGATATGTGATATTCATTATAATTAGTTGCATTTAACACCACAGAAAGGACTTGATCAAAGGCTATTTTACTCTTTTCTTCCTCACTGGATGATTAGCTAGGTTCATTTTTAAATGGAAGATATACTCTAGATATTTCAACGTAGGGCATCTCTTCCTTTCAAATCTCAGAAAGAAAGGTGTGCTTCAGTTTCCCTGCAGAAAGCTCTAGTATCTTGCCCCCCTTTTGAAAGAGGAACGAATCCTTCTTTCTCTATTCTTCTTTGTCTTCTTCCCTTCATCAGCAATGAGCCTCTTTATCATTTTTGTCAGCCCAAAGAATAATTTTTCTCTTTCCAGGCCATTCAAAAATTGTACACTACAAAGTAAACAGGAAGAGCTTTATTTATAAAAATAAAACAGCTATGGCATTAGTTCTTAAAGAGTATAAAATTTTGATCCCTCATTCCAACAAAAAGTCTTGTTAGCATTTAGGGTTCAATGAGAGGCAATAAACAAAAATGTTTTGGTGACTCATTTGACATCTTTACTAATAGGTTTGAATTCATACTGGTGAATATCAGACATATTTGTGTTAGGCAATTAAAATTAAATTATATCTAGAGGTCTTTTAAGTTACCATATTAACATTAACAAGTAATCTTAGAACTCATCTTGAAAGTAAAAGGTACTTTTATACTTTATAATGAAAAAATCAATAAAATGTGCCTTTATGCAGAGAAAATGTAATTATAATACCAATTAATGTTAACTGGTCACTTTTTTATTGAAGTAGAGTTGACATACAATATTATGTTAGCTTCAAGTGTTCAACATAGTGATCCAACATCTAAATACATTTGAATTGGTCACCATGATAAGACTAGTAACCATATATCACCATACAAAATTATTACAGTATTATTGACTATATTCCTCATGCGGTAGATTGCATCCCCAAGACATTTATTTTATAACTGGAGATTTCTACCACTTAATCCCCTTCACCTATTTCTCTCAGTCCCCATCCCCCTTCCCCTCTAGTAATCACCAGTTTGTTCTCTGTATCTACAAGTTTGTTTCTGTTTTCTTTTCTTTGCTTTATTTTTTTAGATTTCACATATAAGTGAAATCATACAGTATTTGTTCTTCTCTGTCTGACTTATTTCACTTAGCACACCTAGTACTCTAGGTCAATCCATGTTGTTGCAAGTGAAGATATTTCATTCTTTTTTAGGACTAAGTAATATTTCATTATATATATGTGTATATGTACACCACATCTTCTTTATCCATTCATCTATTTATGGACACTAGTTTCTTCCATATCTTGGCTATTATAAGTAATGCTCCAATGAACAGAGGGGTGCATACATCCTTTCTTATTAGTGTTTTTGTTTTCTTTGGATAGATACTCAGAAGTTGAACTGTTGCATCATATGGTAATTCTATTTTTAACATTTGGGGGAACCTCTGTACTGTTTTCCATAGTGGCTGCACCAATTTACATTCCCACTAACAGTGCACAAGGGTTCCCTTTTTGATGATGGCCATTCGGACAGGTGTAAGGTGATATCCCACTGTGGTTTGGATTTGCATTTCCCAGATGATTAGTGATATTGAGCATCTTTTCATGTGTCTTTTGGTCATTTGTATGTATTCCCAAAGCAATGTAACCCCGATCAAAATACCAATGGTATTTTTCACAGAATTAGAACAAATAATCCTAAAATTTGTATAGAATCATCCAAACAAACAAACAAAAAACCTCCAATAACCAAAGCTATATTGAGAAAGAAAAACAAAGCTGGTGGTATGACATGCACTGATCTCAGACTATACTACAAAGCTATAGTAATCAAAACAGTATGGTATTAGCATAACAACAGACACATAGGTCAGTGGAATAGAATAGAGAGCCCAGAAATGAACCCACAGTTATGTGATCAATTAATCTACAACAAAGGAGGCAAGAACATACAATGAAATAAAGACAATAAATGGTGTTAGGAAAATTGGACAACTACTTGCAAAAGAGTGAAACTGAATTATTTCCTTACACTATACATAAACATAAATTTAAAATGGATTGAAGACTCACATTTAAGACCTGAAACCATAAAACCCCTAGGAAAAATACATTGACATCGATCTTAGCAATATTTTTTGGGGGTCTATCTCCTCAGGCATGGCCAACAGAAGTAAAATTAAACAAGTGTGATTATATCAAACTGAAAACCTTTTGCAGAGAGGAGAAAACCATCACAAAATGAAAAGGTAACTTACTGAATGAAAGATTTTTTCAAATGATATATCTGATAAGGAGTTAATATCCAAATTATCTAAAGAAATCATACAATTTAATATCAAAACCCCCCAGATATTCCAATTTAAAAATCGGCAGAGAACCTGAACTCGTTACTTTTTAAAGTGTTTGATACAGTACTTAGATGCATTCTTTTTTCATTAGCCTTGAATATCAATACTCTTAACGTCTCCGTTTATAAATGAAGAAATTAAGGAATGGAGAGATAAATGACTTGTCTAAGGTACAAAGCTTATTACAAAAAAGATTATACTAAACCAGACCTCTGATTCAGATTCCTATACTTTAATCATTATGGCTTACTGCAGAAGATTAGAGACAGAATTTGACATTGAAAGCTTAGATTCCAGTTTTTAATGTGACTTCTTCACCATGCCTTTATGTCTAAGGGAAAAAATTCTGGTCTGTACTGCCATTAATGATAATACTGCTTTAGAGAAATGTTCTGGAGGGAAAGGATATTATTCAAATTTATTTTTAAAGTTTTTTTTTGGTTTGACTTTGTTTCTTAATTTTCTCATGCTAGGATGGGAGGGCAAACCAAACCTAAACTAACAATACCAACTATATGTGTGTGCGTGTGAGTGTGCCTGTACTTATAAGTATGAAAATACATCTTACAAGAAAAGGCAAGGCCAGAATCTATAAGGCTAAGGATTTCGACTTTATCTTAGATGCAAGAGAAAGCAATTAAATGAAAAGATAGTTGTGTAGACACTAGGCTGTTCAAGTAGAGCAAAGGAGAAATGGTAGTGGCTAAGATGGTGGCAATGAAGATGAAGAGAAACATTATGTATGTGATGAGAGGGAGAGAGAGAGAGAGAGAGAGAGAGAGAGAGAGAGAGATGAGATTCCAGAGGACCTAATGATGCAGTCTATGCAGAAAGTGAAGAAAAGGAAGGAATTGAGGACCATTCCCAGGTTTTTGCACTGAGTTAGTTTTTGTGTGAATCATGGCACCATTCACTGAGGAAGAAAAGATTTGCAGGATGGGACAGTTTGGAAGAAGGAATAATTGAAGTTTCATTTTAGACATCTTAGTTGTAGAGACGTCAAGCAGCGTTCCTCATATTTCTCCAATGAAAAGAATCACCTGGGGATCTTATTGCACATATGGATTATCACCTTTTCTGCTAGAACTTCTGGTTTGGTAGTCTGAGTTGAACACAAAGTACTGGATTTTCTCACACTGCAGAAGAAAAAAAACACACTGAAGGAGGTGGGAAAGAGCTAACCTAAGTAACTTTGGAAAACAGTATTTTAATATACTGTAATTAACCATGCAGAATATATACTGAAAAGCTAAAGACAAAAAAAAATGTACACAAATATTGAACTTGTTAGTAAATTTATTTTTCACACGCGTACAGGTTAATGATTTTTAAATATTTTATGTGTATTCCAGAATTGAGCAAATGACTAAATAGACTGCAAATAATGAGAATCAGGTTTCTAATTGTTAAAGAGTGACAAATAAGGAAAGGGTAAGGGAGGCTAGAATAAACCCTGTGGTGTTGGATTGGAATCAAGGTATCAATTTGAATTCATATATCAATTTGAAGTTATATATATATGTAGGTAGACAGATGATAGATAAGGTGTGTGTGTGCACACGTGTGTGTGTATACACACACACCCAGATAGATAATATGAAAATAGAGATACTTGTATATTTTTATGTATTCGTATATATTTTTTCAGCTCTCTCTGCTGAAAACACAATGAGGTAGCTTGGATAGTGATAAATCCACCTCATACCAAGATTCTGGTTTCTGAATACCATTATTAATGCAAGGAACAAGAACTTCACGGAGAAATGACTGATTCAAGGCTGAGACAGAGGAAAGTAAAAGATGGGTCTGGAGCATTTTGTGGTGTCAGAAAGTAAGATATTACTCCAAAAATTGTATGGTCATGTAGGAAAAATATAGGAGACAGCTGGAAGGAGTACCAGTGACCAAATATGGAACACTTTGAGAAACAAAACTATTAATGATAGTAATAAATTTTAACCCGTAGAATAAAATAAATATCCACAAGTTCACACTGATGTATGTATATATATGAACAAATAACCAGATAAATACATAAATGAACGAGAAGAACAGCTCTTTCTTATACTCAAATTATAGTTAATAAATGTAGAGGGAATGATGGGAATAGAAAATGAACAACCATCAAACACCACAGTAACTGGTGGAGTCAAAAATTATTGATGGATGCTAAAATTAGTATGGGAAAATTAAACAAGAAGCAGAATATTTGAACAATTTCAAATAATTACAAAGGGAAAAATAGTGATTTTGCAGCTATCATTATAACTAAGTCATCAAAGTTAGCATCCCCAGTAGTGAGACATACAGATTTGTTTGTACCTCTAATATGTACTGAAAATGGCATAATATCTCTCCTGATGTGTTCATGTCAAGAAATTCATATCCTCAGTCTAACCATGAGAAAATATCAAACAAACCCTATTTGAGAAAAATTCTACAAAATGACTGGATAAGATTTTCCATTAGTTCAAGGTCATAACAGACAAAAAAAGACTGAGGAACTATCCTAGATTAGAGAAGAATGGGGAGATATGACAAGCAAATGCAATAAGGGATCCTAGATTTGAATCTGGACCACAAGACAATAGGCAATATTTGAATACGCGTCTATAAATCGTTAGTAGCATTGTGACAATGTAAACTTTCTGCTTTCAATAATTATACTCTAGTAATATAAAATGTTAACATTTGGGGAAGCTGAGTAAAGGGTATATGGGAACTCATACTGCTATGTTTGAAGTTTTTTGATAAATAAGATTTGATAACACAGTTTTATAAAAACTTAGTTTGGACATTTCTGAACCTCTTTTTTGTTCCTTATGGAAGAAAGTTGCTTGTTTAGGGATAATACTAATTCAATGGGGGTAAGATCTACACAGGACCAACCCTAACATTCATAGTGTGTGGCACAGGAAACAACTTTGAATGGCCATTTCAAGGAACAATATACTTAAGTGTATACAATGAGTAAAGTGGATGAACTACACAAATTAATGAGTTGAAAAACCATAGAATCATAGAATTTTCTCACTGTAAAGGCTCTTACTTTCATAACTTTTCATAACTTTTCAGTTCCTATGGGTAAATACCAAAGAGCATGATTACTAGATCACTGTATGGTAAAAGTATGTTTATTTTGTAAGCAACTGCCAAGTATCCCGCTAGCCACAAATGAGATTTCCAATTGTTCTGCATTATCACCAACTTCGGTATTTCAGTTTTGGGATTTTAGCCATTTAAATAGGTGTGTAGTGGTATCTCATTATTGTTCTAATTCAAAATTCACTGATGACATGGAATGTGCAGCATCTTTTCATATGCTTATTTGCCATGTGTCTATTTTCTTTGTTTAACCATAGTAGTTTTGTTGTTTTTTTTTAAACCAAGGCCTGCTAACTCTTGTCCTCCTGTGTCTATTTATGTTGTCTTTTTTCTTTCTTTCTTCTTTTTTTGAACATTTGATCATTTAGTATTTTTCCTGGTTATGTCCTATTATTTTTTATACTAAAATTGGGCTTAACTTATTTTAGGAAACTATAAAGATACCTCCACATTCTGGATGTTGTTATCTTTCTCTTGAAAAGATTTACTTTGGCCCATGGCAGACAGTTACTATAGGGACTGGTAACCTTAGTCCATTCTCAGTTTCAGCTCATTCAAAGCCGTTTTTCAGTCTGTGTGAAGGTTGGTCTATTTCTGTCTTGTCCTTCCTCTATGGGTGTTGCCCTTTGGGATTACCATGTGAATGTTTGGATTCTCCCTATTCCCAACTACCCTTGTATTTGTTAGGCTTTAAATGTAATGGTTCCCGCAGCCCTGTGAGACTAAAGATACACTTAGCTTGTCATTCCATTAGTTGTTGCCTTTAGCTTGAGCTGTTGCCCATTGGCTTCTGTGGTTACAGTCTTTTGAACTCTTTGGCTTTTCAGCTCCTAGGCTGTATGAGCTGAATCAGCAAATGCCCCAAGGACAAAAGCTGCACCAAGTGTCAAGCTTGCGTCTGTGTTTCCCTTCTCCCCACAACTTGGCCCACATGTCTTGGTGTCTCTCTAACATTCAGACGCCAGCGAACAGAAGTTTTCCTACTCGATCCAGCTTGTCTAAAATTCCTTTAGACTTCGCCTGATCTTATGTTATTATTCAACTATCATCTCAATTACCCCAGGAAGAAAATTTACAATTTTATGTTTTATTTTTTCATTTTCTATATTACCTCAGTTTCTGTAGAGACCTTTTACCTCCCTGTTCAGTCTAGTTCCTGTGTTAGCAGCAAGATGGAGATAAGGTGGAGGCTAAGAATACTGGGGGGAAATCACTGATGAATGATATGTCTCGTTCTTTTTGTTTTTTCCTCTCCTTATTTATTACTCTGGCAGCCTACACCTGCCTTTCTTCATTTGACCCAGTTGCCCAAATAAGAAACCCACTCTGGTAAAGACCTGACTTTACTCTCAACAATGTCTGCATGTTAGGATTAGCTAGATGATGAACACCATGCCAGAGTTCTTTGTGTGACACTTTTGCAGACTTTTGTTAGCCCTTTAGTTTGCCTCTTGCAAACGCTGCTCAGATTGTTGAGGTTTTCTAAGATTCTGTAGGTCAAACCTCTCTACCTGCATACCAGATGAGCCCTTCTCTCTTTCCTGACTTCACTTGTGGGAGGTTAGCCCTCGGTTCTTCTTTTTCCCCATCCAATCATAATTGTTCATGAATTCCAAAAGGCCCTCAAAATATCTGTCGTCCCTTTCTCTCTTCTCTTTTTTATCAACACTGTTAAATATTAACCATATATTTGCATACCTCTTTCTTACTTACAGTGGAATATTGGAAGGCTCGCTCATTAAGTGTGAGCCCCACCAAATTAGGACTCATACAACACTCTCCTCCAGGCCAAAACTTTTGATATCCACTGGGTTTTTTTATACTATCTTATATGTATCTAAATTTGTAATGATTTAGTTAATTCCTGAGTTACGTGACAATAAGAAATCAGTCAAATTAGCACTACAGAAGTGCAGCTTAGACCTAGGGACCAGAACCAAGGACCACAAAAACCTGTGAACCAATAAGTTTCACTTGTACTTCATGTTTAACAACTGCTGAGGGTGAATGGGAAGTGAGGGAAAAAGAGTTTAACTTCATATCACAGAAACTTGCACTAAAATGAAGAGGAAAATGACCCAGTTCCTGGTTCAAGTCACTGCAATCTGCTTCAATAAATAATAACAGCACACAAGGAAAACAAACACTATATGATAGGAACAATGGATAATTAATTACCAGATCAGGGAGGACAGATTACACTTGCTATGGGATTTCATTAAAGAAGGATTCCAAAAAGTACTGGCTTCTTCTGAGAAGACTTCTCAGGACAGGTAGCATTTAAACTGAGTCTTGAACAAGTATATAGAGGGTAGGGAACAGGCCTTCCGGGCAGGGAACAGGCACAGTGTCAGGAATGGCACAAAGGCCTTATGGAATACGGGACAAAACTGGCTGAACACAGGAGTGCTACGTGTTGGGGAATATGGGGGAAGGCTGGCTGAGGTTGGTTAAATGAAACATAATTAGACAGAAGAGAAAGTAGGTGGAAAGACACGTGGAAGACTGTGGAAAGCCCCTGAAGATGGAGGTCAGCATAATAATATGAAGAACTCAGTGGTACTTTGACACTGTATGAATGTCTAGGTTTAAAAAATCAGGAAAACACAATAAAAGAATAAACTACCGATATAATGATATGTAATCAGAGGCCAGATACCAAAGAATACACACTGTGTGTTTCCACATATGTCATATATGGTGATAGATAGAGGTCAGCTTAGGTGTTGCCCTGGGAGAGTATGGAACAGAAAGAAGTAACAGAGAACCGTGTAGGCTGTTAGAAATATTTTATAATATCTTGATCTGGTGTTGGATACATGGGTGCATAGAGATGTAAAAATTCAGTTATTAGCAATGTAGTTAACCTACTAGAGTTTTTTTAATGTATGCGTACATTAAAAAAAACTCTAGTAGGTTAATTAGGCTGTCAGTTGTATGAAGTAAATTTTGGTCAAGGAATAGCCAAGGTAGTAATGCAGTAATAAGTTATAAATGTACTCACTGTGCTCTAGAATGTCACAATTGGAATACAAGAAATATGTGTAAGAAAAAAGACAAGTATTGAATATTGATGGTTGGATGAGCTGAATAAGTTAGATCACTCTACTTTCAATTTAAGAACTTGGCCAGTGTTTGGATACCTTTGAACAAAGAAAAAAAAGAAATACAATTTTTATTACGCATATGCTATGTATCAATTCCTGACTTATATTTTGACACATATAAACATGGGAAATATTGCACCTTGTAACTGAGACAATGAAGATGAGTGAGGTAGCTGGTTTTGACACTAGAGGCTGAGAAAACCATCAGCTCATAATCGTAAGAAGTCTGAAGTCGGAGGAAAAGAATCAAGAGGAAATAGTGGTAAGTGCCAGGAGCTTCTGGAAACTACATCAGAGATGAAGACTCCAGGATTGTTGAGCTTTCTAAGAGTCCCAATAACTCAGGTAAATACAGAAGGCTTAAAACTGAATCCTGGGGATATATGTATGCACATAGCTGATTCACTTTGTTATACAGCAGAAACTAACACAACACTGTAAAGCAATTATACTCCAATAAAGATGTAAAAAAAACAAAAAAAACTGACTCCTGCAAAGTAACAATTGTTAGGACAAACAGTAAAGAATTATAAGAAAAATAATCACATGCCTGTCCCAACAGAGAAATATCCTAAGCTCCATCTCACCATTTCTCCGATTGGCCTTTCACAAAATACAGTCCCATCAGCTGAATATAGGTTTGTCAAGTAACTGTAAGTAAGACTGAATTAAACAAAAATAAATCAATTCCTTCCTCCAAAACTTTTCAGAGTATGTAATGTAACAAAGTGAAACTTGAATTTCATGTCGGGATGTAGAGTACGGTTCTTCCCAAATGCTTCTGTCTTCTAACTACATTAACATCATCTAAAACCAGTGTTCTGCAGGACAGAGATTGTGAAACGCTGCTCTCATCATGTAAGATATCAAGTCTTTCTGAAAATCCATTCTTCCTTCTGCCCTTTCTTGTGTTGTCCCTGTCACCTGGAATGTCTGTCCTAAGCTCCACCTGCCAAAACCCTACCCATTTTTAGGATCCAAGAGATAATAAAAGGCTTACATTACTGAAAGGCAGAGAAAGAAATCCCTTCCTAGGGATCTACATTTCCTTCCTAGGGAGAAGAAAAATTGTAAAGTATACCACAGTGACCTTAAGTCTATGAATGTAACTATGTTGTGTTACTTTGAGTTCTGTAAAAGTCAATGTGCTACAATATACATGGATATGAATGTTTAATCTCTTACAAGTAGAACTTGCTGATAACTTTCATCATGAGCGAGGTTAATGATTAAGGGAGCCATTGTATTTGGCTCAGCCCTTATAACTAGGGAATATTAAAATTGGAAAGGTCCCTAGATATTAGCAAATCTATCCACCTCATATTCTAAGTAAGGAAACTGAGACCTTCATAGATTGGATATTTATATTAACAAAGGAAAAGGTTATAAGATTGGCAGAACTACCTTTTAGATTAAGAATTTTGAGATTTTTATAGACTACTAGGACATTATGTCCACTGATATTGAGACAATGTGTTTCTTAGTCATCATTTTCTATTGCACTGACCAAGCGAGGTGGCAGTCAGTAGTTGTACAAAGGGAAAAAGAAAACTTTAGGAACTCCCGATTTATATACGCAGGGAAATTCATCATTCATGTATTTAAGCTAACTGGATGCAGTTTATCAGCTACATTGAGGAATGGTGAAGTGAAGTGTCTATACAATTAACATGTTAGTTTGTGTCATGACCTCCCTGTTGTTCAAGTGAGTTAACGGTTAGCACTCAACTAGGCACTTAAGAGTCCATTATAAATCTGGACTAAACGTTTATCTGTGGCATCTTTATTCTTCTTTGGTGCCCTTAGGCAGAATTAGCCCTCTTATGTTTTGATAAATTCAAGTATTAAACAGGGCTAAGGTTTCACAAGTTCTTTGGCCTAAACATGGGGGTAAGGGAGACCAATGAGCTGGAGTACTTCTAGATTTCAGAATGGTCAGATTGAGGAAGAAGAGTCTTATGCCAGAGGGGAAAGAAGACTGATTATAATTACCTATTTTTAAAAATTCCAACCCTTTTCAATGTTCTAAAGTGATCAGGAAGTACATGGGTATGCTAGGAAGTAAGGGACTCAAGCAACAATATTCTCTAAGAGTTTGTGGATGGCAATGAAGAGGAAAGGAAGATAGAGACAATCCTAGAAAAGGTTTTAGTTGGCCATAATAATGAAGTCAGAAGGAGAAGAAGAAGAAGAAGAATGACACACGCAATGGGAAAGAGAAAGCAAGAATAGAGAAGCAAAAGGGAGAGTAGAAAAATGAGACAAATTTGGAGAAGGAAATGAGGAAGAAAACTGGGTGAAAGAAGGAAGCACTGATGGTAGACCACTTGACACTCAAACATTAACACGATGCACATTTAAGATGTGTCATCCATGGCCATGGTCATTACCCTCAAATAGTTTACAGTACGTGTTTCAGAGACATTTATAAATTGAAAATGCCATTAAAATAAGTGCCAGGGTATAAGTATTCATGGAATTGTATGGGAGAATATAAAGTCCCCCGTCAAAGAGCCTTCTGAGACATCGGAAAAAAAGGAAAAACCTAAAAAGCATAAGACTCTTCCTATTTTCATTTCCAATGATACATCCCAATCTTGATGATCAATCAGCGATTTAAATATCAACTATAAACACAGTATTTTATGAGCTGCTATGCAGTATACTATACTAGAGCAATAGAACAGAGAGGACCTCAAACCCTCTGTTCCCTCAAATTGAAAGGCACGCTTCCTGACCCCTCCAGACCACTACTGGACACAAGGAACACACACTAATGTTTCAGGACCCCAACCAGCAGTCACCTGCTTTGTGATTACTTCCATGACACACCCTAACACCACTGACTTTCCTGCTCCTACGGGACATGACATATATTTCCTATTTTAACACATACCACAGTGCATTATGATTGCAGGTAGATGTTCTAACAACTTGAAAGAGAATGATGACTTTTTTCTCTTTACATCTTGTTATTTCCTACTCCTAATATTTCTTGAAGAGAAACCATAAAAATATAAACAAACACAAAAAACAGATAATATACAAAACGTGTGCTTTGCACCTTAACACAAACTTAAGTAAAATTAATTCTGACAGTATCCGGCATGACAAACTTCCATGGTACAAATGAGAGTGGACCAAGGTTTGAGCAGGTACAGGAGACAATCCAGGCATGAACAACACCAAGGAAAGGTAGACAGGAAGTAACATGGTGTGTAGGAAATCACAAGACCAGTCTGATGGGAAGAGACTTAAACAAGACTGAAACTCACTTTCTAAACCTCCATCTCCAACAGGACAATTCGCAAGACACAGGTGCACCAAAGTGGCCCAATATTCAATCCCTTTAATGGTGAGGAACAGTTTAAAATTTTATAAATTTAGTTTGCCCAGAAGCAACTATCAGATGTTGGCAGGACACAATGAAGGCTTACCTTTGTTAACATAGTTAAGTCTCTCTCTCTCACAACTAGCCCACTTGGATCCACGTTCCTTAGCACACCCGACGCACTTACACAGCATTGATGAGCTTTACGCAACTGGAAGGTCACATCTTTATTTCTTATTGCAGGAACACAACATCTGGAAACTTTATTTCTATCAGAAGCTAAAGCAAAATTATTGTAAAATGAGTCATTTAAACCATACATTTTATCACCGTTAAAAAGCATCTGCTCTGTGCTAAGGATTAGAAATGATTCCTGTCCTTAAAGCCTCATTAAGGACGAAGATCTATAAACTCAAAATTTCAATCACATGAGATAAAGAACCAGAACCTTTAAGCACAGAAGTGCCTATGGAGGCCAAAAGTTATAGCTAAGTGACGGCTTCATGATAACCCTGAAGTACAGTCTAGAAAGATGAGGCTATGCAGAGTTGGAGTAGGAGGTGCATTAACTGCAGAGGAAACATCTGTGAAAAGACACTCGAGCCTGACACCTGCTGGGCACTGTAAATACTGCAGGTGGGGATGACGAAAGACCAGGAGTCCAAGTGTGAGAAGAGACAGAAATAAAAATAGACATGTTGGCCCAAGCAAGCCTGGGAGAGAGCATGGCTTGTATCCCACAGGTGATGAGGCCTGGGGCTACCACTGGCTGAGTAAGGGTGCCTCCGCTGATTAGAAAAAGGCTCCCCGCTTCTGAAGGACCAATTAGACAAAGGGAGTGATCACAAAAAGCTCCCCTTCCTCAGGGCCAAAGAGCCCCAGGAGGCTTGGCAAAGCACAGTTCAGATTACAGGCCTCTGTGCAGAGCACATGCTGGGCGGCTAGTATGCACTAACTCTGTGTGGGCAAGCCATTAGCAGCATTATTTTAGGCATATCTTGTCATGTTAGAAGATCACTCAACCCGAGTAGGCAGATGAACTTAGAGGCACTGAGACCAGGGGCCACGAAACCACCCAGGAGTTTCTACCATAGTCGGGGCAAAATGTAATGTGGACGAAGAAGCAAATTTAGGAGGAGGCCAAAATTTACAAGCTAGACCCACTGGATGAAAGTCATAAAGAAAGTTCAGGGAAGGAATTCTGAAGAGAATGGGCTCTGCATTTTTCTGACAATCAATGTAAAATATTAGGCAAAATTAAGTACAGTGGCCTTTAAGGTCCCTTCCAGCTCTAATTTCTTTTGATTTCTAACTTATTACTCTGGTTAAGTAAAGTCCCTTCAGAGGTACAGAACAGTTCCTACACCTGAATGGGATGCAAAGAATAATCTGACTTCTCTTCACCAGGGGATGTGTGGAACTGTCCTTGCAGAAGAGGTAACACATGGTGAGAACCCCAGATCCTAGAAAAGGGCCAGGCACACGATAAGTATTCAGCTTTTTGAAAACAAATGAACAATCATTTCCTCTTCTACATCTTCACACCCTTTATCTGCTGGTTGCTTTCTTTCAGCTTATAAACTTCCTCAATATACCCACTTAAAAAGCCCTCAGACCTATGATTCTTTGTATCTTGTTGTGGGTAACCTAAGTCTCTCCCATGCCTTCAAACACCTCTCCTCCCCAAAAGCCCAGATATGAACCTTGGGCCCAGACCTGTCTACCAGGCCCCTCTAAAGCACTGAAGATGAAGTAAGATCCTCTCCCCACCCCCAATCCCTTCCTACTGTGCTCTGTCTCTCTCAAAAAGATGCAGCTGTAAACTGTCACCCACGCTTGCTGCCCTCCCTTTTCTAACTGGTCACCAGGCCCCACCCATTCTCTCTCAGATCTGCAAAATCCAGTCCAACCTTTTATAACTTAAGTGGGAACCTTAGATTACAATTCACCCTGCACCCAATCAAGTGCCTTGCACATGGAGGTCCGAGTGAGTCTCTAAACCACAAGTCCATCTCACTGTTCTTTAGGGTTTCCCATAGCCCTCAGGATAAACATCTAAACTTCTGACAGGACAAACAAGGCCCCCTTCTCTTGGGCCCCACTAACTTTCCAGTATCAACTCTCATTTCTTTCCCAAACCCTGAGTTCCAGTCCTATACCTTAGTTTTGCCATATTTTCTTATATTTCTCAAACTTTGACACACACTGCTCCCTCCTGCCACCCCAGGAGCTTCTACATATCCTTAGAAAGGATGGCACCTCCTCCAAGAAGCCTACCCTGAACTTTCCCTTCCAAGATTCTGTGCTCTGCAAAGGGGAAAGGTGGGGGGGGAGGGATACATTAGGAGTTTGGCATTAACATACACACACGACTCTATATAAAACAGATAATCCACAAGAACCTACTGCATAGCACAGGGAACTCTACACCATATCCTGTAACAAACTCTATGGGAAAAGAATCTGAAAAAGAATGGATATATGAATAACTAAACCACTTTGCTGTACACCTGAAACTAACACAATATTGTACATCAACTAACCTCCAATATAAAATAATAATTAAATTTTAAAAAAAGATTCTGTGCTCTGTAGCACCAGAACTCACTTCTTCCAGAGCACTGACTACTGCGCTTGTGTTTACCTGCCGCCCAGTAGAAGGGGAGATTACCTAGGGCAGAAGCATCGTCTCCAGCAGCCCTTGGTTCTGACAACTCATTCAAGTGCCAGGCTACTTTACACACATAACCTGCTTAATTCATTCTAAGAACCCACAGAAAGAGTGGTTTTTAATGTCATTTTACAAGTGTGGGGATTGCAGTTCAAAAGTAACCTGCCCAGGCCACAGACAGCGTAAGCCCTGGAATTCAAACCCTAAGCTGCCTTCACACCAGTGCTCCTTCCACTATATGATACGACTACTGAAAAACAGATTTTTTTTCCTGAACCCTGTTTTAATGGAAAGGAAATGAAGCTGGGATATATCCATTTCCTAATCGCTTTGGCGTGTACCAGGCAAAGTCGTTCAACAGACCAGGTAACATCTGTGGAACAATTAACGATGCTCCAAACTGTCCTAAGTGTTCTACATTGTAGGGTCTACAAACATGAACACAGTGCGACCTTGTAACCTCCAGAGAGAGTGAGTCCTGTTCAGCCCATGCTACAGATGAGAACACTGAGACCTAGAAGCCTTAAGGCACTCGGCCGGGGTCACCGAGCTGGCAGGAGTCCTAGGCCGTACGCCCCATCCAGCGCACACACACCCGGGCACTGGGCTCCGGTTCTAGTGCCCACCCTCCACCTTGCACCATCTAAAACCCCGCTTCGCAGCGCCCACATGAGAGCCCCTGGAAGCGGGAAGTACAAAGCTGTCTCAAACAGATGAACCAGTTTGCAGGGCAGAAGTTGAGACACTGATGTAGAGAACAAACGTATGGACACCAAGGGAGGAAAGCCGCGGCGGGGTGGGGATGGTGGTGTGCTGAGCTGGGCGAGTCGGATTGACATGTATACACTGATGTGTATAAAATTGATGACTAATAAGAACATGCTGTATAAAAAAATAAAGTAAAATTCAAAAATCAAAAGAAAGAAGAATACTGTCTACTGTCCTCCACGCCCCCTGGAACACTCACTGTAAATACCCAGGAGGTGCCTGCAGAATGAATGAATCAATGAACAAACAAGCTCACTCATTTCAAACGTGCAGTCACATGCGTAATCTGACCTTCTGAGAAGTTAAGCTTCTGGAAGGAGCCCATTTTCTTAATGTACTCAGCATCGAGTCATCACAAAACATGAACTCTTATAAAGCACTGCCCCCTCACCTCCCATGAGAGAGCAAAATTCCTCAGCAGGGAAATGGGAGGGTAGCAGACATTACGCGCAAACTTTAGGAAGGCTGCGGCTCACTGAGCACTTCACTAGGGCCCCTGACCGCCTGCCTGGTAGTAGGACAGACACACCAGGAACGGCTGCTGACCGGCAGAAAGAGCGCCCGGCCATTCAGGCAGCACACCCCGCACCCTGCCAAGCGAGGTCCGGCCAGCAAGGGAAAGACGCTCTCCACTGCAGAACCGCCCACCACTAGAAAGCCAGGTCCTGCCAGGGCCTGGACACACGAGGCCTTCCTTACAAGGGTTACACATCTGTGGCCTTGCTCTGCCTCGAATAAAAGACAGTGACGGGGACAACGTGACCATCTCCAGATGAACTTCCAACTTCGTTTCAAGTGCCTGGGTGCTGGGTCACAGTGGATTTCTCAACTCTTCCAATATTCAAAAATATCCATTTCTAAGATGCAGGAGGGTTGTTAAACATACACTTAGCACAGACCCCAGTCCCACTCCTGAGTATTTTCTCAAGTGACGTAAAAACCCAAGTTCACATGGAAAACTGCCCTGGGATGTTTACAGCAGCTTTATTCCCGATCCCCTCAAAAGTGGAAACATCCCACAAGTCCTGCCACCCGCAGGCGAATGGACAAACGGAAAATGGAATACAACACAGCCAGAAAAAGGAGTGGCTTCTCATACCCGCAACAACAGGGATGACGGACTTCCCTGGTGGTCCAGTGATTAAGACTCCACGCTCCCAATGCAGGGGGCCCGGGGTCCATCCCTGCTCAGGGAACTAGATCCCCCACGCCGCAACTAAAACATACTGCACGCGGTAATGAAGAGCCCATGTGCCGCAACTAAGACCCAGCACAGCCAAGTAAATAACTAACTAAATAAATATTTAAAACAACAACAACAACAAAACAAACCCGGGAGGAATCTCGCATAGGTTTTGCTGAGCCAACGCAGCCAGAATCAAAAAGCTACATGCTGTTGTTCCGTTTATCTGACTTTCTGGAAAAGCCAAAACCTTAGGGACAGAGAGGAGATTAGTGGCCAAGAGGCTAGAGGCACCCTGGCGCCAAAGGGCAGCAAATGGGATGACAGGATCGCTCTGCCGCCTGATGGCGATCAAAACTCCTACAACTGTGCACTACAAGTGAACTATGCTTCACGGCTACTAAGGACACACAAATTATTACATTTTGAAAAATGCGCCGGCCAGCCATCCCGTGCATGACAAGTGCAGTAAGAAGGGCGGGGAGGCGAGGCAAGTGGATCAGCTGGAGTTCTGAAGGTTCTCCCCACTTTCAGTTTCCCTCCCCTGGCATGTCTCCCCGCCCGGCCCACTGCTGCTCAGGTCGCCCACCCGGGACACCCGGAGTTACCCAACCGGAAAAGCCAGAGCCCAGGCTCAGCCACGCCTCCAGGCACAGGAAGGGCAAAAATAGAAAGCGCCAGTGCGCGGTGGAGGGCTGGAAACCCTCGGACCTCAGATAACTGCGGAGAACCGGGCCTCGGAGTCAACATCGGCTCCCAGGCGGTCCCAGCGTCCCAACCCCGACCCCGGTCGCGACACAGTTTCCACAAAACTGACACACACGGAGCCCGCGCGAGGGGCGGGTCGCGCGGGCTTCCCCGCCGGGTCGCCTGGAGGCCGGTCCCCCGCAAGCTGAGCGCACGAAAGGGCGCCCCAAAGGCGCCGGCCCAAGGCGCCCGCTGCGCTTTCCCTCCGGAAGGTGGGCTGCGGGGCCCAAGCGTAAACCCTGAGACAAGGTACACGCACACCACGCCGCCACAGGGGACGAGAGGCCGGGCGCCCACCTGGCCGGACACCCTGCATTTCTGGAATCACCGGACTTCTGTGTAAATTTCCCTTTGGCGTGTCATTTTCCAAAGGCCACTCAAGATCAGGGGACGGAACGCCTCCTCTCCAAGTGTCCTGCCAGCCCACCCACTCAAGATCAGAGGGACAAAATGCCTAACTAAAACAAAACAAAACAGAAACACAAAAAACTGGAGAGAGGGAGGAAAGGGTGCCCTCAAAAATAAAAAAAAAACCTAAGCACGTTGACAGCGCTAAGAATAAACTACCAGGAAACAGAATCCCTACATGTCAGATCCTAAAGTACAGAAGGGCAAGCCCGCCGGCAGTCCAGGCCCGGGGGGACCGGGGTCCCCAGCCCTGCAGAGCCAACCGCAGACCGGCTCGGGCGCCCCTCGGAAGCGCGGGGTCCCCGCGGCCGAGTCTGCGCCCCCGGCCGGCGCCGGCTCCCCTCTGCCCACCCTGCGCGCGGGGGCTGGAAACGGCCGCGGAGAACCACGGCGCGGGGGAAAGGGGGGCTCCAAAGAAGGTCTGGCGACTCGAGTCGCTCCGTTTCTCGGTGGGCTCAGCGCGCGCCGTGGGGGAAGAGGGGCGGGGGTCCGGGAGGAGGGGACGGGTGGCACTTACGTAGACCTGCAGCGGCCACAGGCAGACGGCGGGCTCGGCCCCCACGAGCGACTCCAGCCTCAGCTCCAGCTTCTCCCCCATGTCTTCGCGCGCGGCCCCCGCACCGTGCTAGTCTGGCGCTTGGGGGAGGGGCGCGGCGCCGCCGGCGGGGGCGGGGCACACGGGCAGGCGGGCGGCTGAGGGGAGGGCGCCTGGCCTGGGCCTCAGCCGCCGCCGCCGCCGCGCTCCCGTCCGGCCCCCGGTTCCCTCTTTGTGGTCACAGGCCTGGGGCCTCCAGCGCTGCTGCGAACTCGGGCCGGCGTGAGGCGAGCACAGTGAGCCGGGGGCCGGGGCGAACCACTCACGGCACGCGCGGCCCACCCCGTGGACTCGCCCGCTCTCACGACGCACGCACGCACGTCTTCGGCTGACCCCGGCCACCCCCACCGGCCCGAAGTGGGGACCCGAGGAGAGCCCTCGGTGCCTGGGGTGGCGGGTTCGACTCCCGCCCTTGACGTACCGTGACATACACACACACACACACCCCTCCCCCCCAATAAGAAGACTATAATTCCTCATTAAATATGACAGCCGGCATCCCGGCTTCTGTTCACAAAAATGCCGTGTATGTAGCCTATGCTAGGCACCAGACCACGGACGCTCAGTACTGGCAAAAAAGGAAATGCCCTGCCCTCATGGCACTGCCATTTTAATTGGAATAGTAGTGACAATGGTCAAGGGAGAAAATAAAGTGTCATCATCGCCACGGGGATGGTTAATCTCACGTGCGCACTGCGTGGGGCCCCGGCAACCACAAACATTATTCCAGATGTGGCCAGGAAGGTATTTTTCGGAAGAGATTAACACTGAAATTGGTCCATTTTGCGTAAAGGAGATTGTCAGTGCCGTGGCGTGGGTGGGCCTCGTCCATCAGTTGAAGGACTGGAGAGAAAAATGAGGTTCCCTAGAAAGAGGGAACTGTTCCTCCAATGGCCTTGGGACATCAGCTCTTCCCTGTGTCTCCAGCCCAGAGTCCTGCCCTGACTTGCCTGCCTCACGGTCACGAGTCAACTCCTTAAAACAAAACTATATATGTAAAAATACTGAATATACACAAGCCTATTAATTTGTATATGTGTGTCTACATATTATATATGTATACACGTTTATATGTGCGTGCGTTTGTAGTATATGTGTAAGTACTATATACAGTATACTTACAAGCCTATATGTGTGTGTATATATTGTATGCATGTATGTATGTGTATATATATAGTATACATATTATAAATGTGAACATGCTGTATATATACACACACCCATATATTGATATATGGGTGTGTGTATATATACAGTATAGGTACACTGTATGTATGTATGTATACAGTGTATATTTATATATAGGTGTGTATATATGTTGTATACCTGTATGTGTATACGTTGTATAGGTATTATATGTATATATGTATATACTATATATAGACACACTTGTGTATGTATTTATATGTGTATTTACATGCACATATGTACATATAGGTGTGTATGTGTGTGTATACGTTGTGTATATGTATGTGTATATATCTTATATATATATGTATATATATGATGAATTTATATATACAGTACATATATATTTTTATGCTACATGCTTTTATATGTAGGTGTATATGTGTGTCTATATGTACGTGTATGTATTGCATATATTATATATGTATGCATACTATATATATACACACACCTAAATATCTTTGTATGTGTGTATATATGTATGATATACATGTACCTAGGTGTCTATTGCATGTTATACGTATGTGTACATACTGTATATATATAAACTATGCATTTTATGTGTGTATGTATAGTGTATATGTATGTGTGTATTGTATATGTGTATATGTGTGTATACATACTGTATATATACAAACTGTGCATTTTATGTGTGTATATGTGTGTGTATTGTATATACTATATGTGTATATGTCTGTATGCATACTGCCTATATACACAGCTGTATATTTTTGTATGCATGTACATATGTACGTGTGTGTGTATATATACACACATAAACCCTATGGATTCTGTTTGTCTGGAGAACCCTTACTGATACGGACACTTATGACAATTGAGCACCTGCCCTTTGCCAGCCAGGGAGCCAAACACTTGTCTTTTCGGTGTCTGCCTTAAGTGTCACAAGTCCCGGGAGGGAAGGTGATGCCGCTCCTACCAGTTGAGGTGCCTCAGGGTCAGAGAGGTGCACAGCGCGGGGGGCTGGAGCCTGGTGGAGCCCAGGTGGAGTTCTAGCAGCAGTACAGCCTAGCAGTCCCACTTCCCCGGGTGCTTCTCACAAAGACGCCGAGGGAGAGACTGGGTCTGAAGGAGGGGATGAGGAAGCTTCCGTGGGTCTGCAAGCCCAGACCAAGGCTGACTCGTCAAGGGTGTTAGAGGTCAGGACTGTGGTTACCCCGGGGGTGGGGTTACACAGAGCCATTCCCATTCTGAAAAAGTATCCATTCTGCTCTTGTTTGTATGTTTACCCCCCTCCCCCAAATCTTTTAAAAACAGATTCTCTTGGCTGCTGGGAGCACACACGGGGAAGTTGTGTGTGAGAGGGTGCAGTCCAGGGGACAGGGAGGATAAGACCCCCACCCTTAGCGCCAGGAGTGGCTCAGCTTTGTGAGCTAAGGATGGCCCGCGAGGTCCCAGAGAGAAGGGTCCCTACTCCGTCCCTGCTCCGTGCACCCCATTCCCAGCCTGAGAAGCCTAGAGCCACCCCCCACACACACACACCAGGGAGGAGAGCCAGTCACCCTGGCTCACAGGCTGCGGCTCCAAGACTCCTGGCACTAGGAGCTCAGCTTTCATGCCCTAGGACAGGGCCAGAGCTGTTGTCTCCGGAAACTCTCTGTCTCTCGCCCGCCCTCCCTCCCCCCCTCCTCCGCCTCTTCCCCTCCCGCTCCAGCTGGCCTGCCCTCCACCCTGCATTTCTACACAGGATGGCTCACAGACAGCTGCTCCCTGTGTCCACCCACCACCATTCGATGGATGTCAAAGCAAGCCCTGGGGACTTCCCTGGAGGTCCAGCGATTAAGACTCCGAGTTTCCACTGCAGGGGGCGCAGTTTTGATCCCTGGGCAGGGAAATAAAATCCCACATGCCGCACAGCACGGCCAAAAAAATAAATGAATAAAAAATAAAGTTATAGTGATGAAACAGCCCTAGTGGTGCTAGGATGGGACATATAGCTCTATGGTATAGAATAAAGGTCCAGAAACAGATATATGAGAACTTGATATGACAGAAAGTGGGGAAATTAAGGAGTTTTCAATAAATGGCATTAGGACAATTGCATATCCATGTGGGAAAAAGTAAATTAGAAAAAATAAAAGCAAGCCCTGGTCAGGTGTGACCTTGGGCCCAGGGCCATTGGCACACGTTGTCGTGTGGGATGTTCTTCCTTAGACTCCTCCCTCCCTCCTGTGCCACTTTCCCCGCCAGGTAAAGAACTCTGCCTGGTCAATAAGACCCTAGAGGTCCTTGGCCATTGCTATTGCAGTTGGAATTGTTACTGTGTTTACATAGGGTGACCAACACCCGCCTGCAGTTTGCCCAGGACCGCTCAGGTTTGAGCGCTGGAACTGTGGGGAAACCCTCATTCCCGGGGAACCCCAGAAGGCTGGTCAGCCTATTTAGGACGGATCTCTCACTTGATCTCCCAACCCCCGAGAGCCAGAAAGGGAATCTCGCCCCTCCTTCCATTGTAACCTTCATTCATTCATCCACTCATCCCTTTATTCAACTCCTTTATTCAGCAAGTATTTATGAAGCATCTACTACACGTCAGACACTCTTCTAGGTGCTGGGGACAGTAAACTGAGAAGGTGTGATTTATTACATAGGGATGATGTCTCGGAGACCACTGCAGGGCAGGGGAGCTGGGAAAGGGAAGGGGCAGTTCTAAATGCAGGCTCTGACGGGATTGGGGCAGACCTTGCCCTGGGACAGGCTGGTTGCTTCAACACAGCTGTCCTCACCCAGGGCCATCCTGCCCCCGCCTCACCCAGTTCTTTGGTCATGTCTGGGGAAAATCTGTGGTGGTCACAACTGGGTGGGAGGGGCCCCTGGAATCAAATGGGTGGGGCCAGGGATGCTGCTGAACCCCACACAGTGCCCAGAAGAGGCCCCCAGCAGAGGATGACCCGCCCCAAATAACCCCAGTGCTGTGGGGGAGACCCTGCACTGATATTATTCAGACCCGCTGGTGCCCCTAGATTCCTGCACAGGCAGGGACTCTAACCAGGTCATCTCTGTATCACGAGGTGACCTAGAGTGGGGCAGCCAGGAGGGCTGAGTATCGGGGGTGAAATGACAAATCTCTGTGCCCACTCTCCCCGCCGCACCCCAGGGTCGATGGCCTCTATCTCCTCCCTGTGCAGGTAGCTTTTCCCTGAGCCATTTCTTCTTGTCAAGGTCCCTGTCGCAGGTTGGGTTCCCCAAAGATGACGTTGAGAGCAAGGATTGGAGTGCAGGTGGTTGATGTGAGACGTGCAGACAACAGATACAGCTGCCATAGGGTCCCGCAATTCCACTCCTGGGCATAGATCCGGAAAAAACTCTAATTCAAAAATATACGTACACCCCTGGGATTTCCCTGGTGGTCCAGTGGTTAAGACTCCGTGCTTCCAGTGCAGGGAGCATGGGTTCCATCTCTGGCCAGGGAACTAAGATCCCACATGCCGTGCGACAAAAAAAAAAAGAAAGAAAGAAAGAGAGAAAGAAAGAAAAAGAAAGAGAGAAAGAAAGAAAAGATACATGCACCCTAATGTTCATTGCAGCACTATTTACAATAGCCAAGATGGGGAAGCTACCTAAATGTTCACTGATGGATGAATGGATAAAGAAGATATGGTACATATATACAATGGAATATTATTCAGCCATAAAAAGAATGAAATAATGCTATTTGCAGCAATGTCGTGGATGGACCTCGAGATTATCATACTAAGCACTGTGAAGTGCCTGGGGCAGCCACTCAGAGCAAAGCGGCCACCAACCCTGCTGCAGCTGCCCAAAGAGAGAGTGGAGGGCGAGGGAAAAATACGTTGGCTTCTCCCATCCCCCTGCCCTCCAACCTCTGGCCAATGTTTTCCACTGGCTGAACCTACCTGGAAAAGAGTTGGCGAGGAAATCTGGGCGATGGGGTTTGCAGGATCAGCCCTGTGACACGGAGCAGAGCAGTGGAAAGACAGGGAGCTGGTCTGAGGCAAACAGGCCAATGGCAGCGCAGTACCCACTTCTCCCTACCTCTCCTGTGCCACTGAGTGGAACCATCTTCATGCGCGACCTTTCTCTTCCCTCATCTCCAACATCTACCCATCCATCCTCTCAGGAGCTCATCCATTCCTCTCTCTTCCTCACAGCCTCCGCCATCACTCACTATCGTTACTGCAGCAAGCACCGCTCTGCCTTCTCCTGTCTCCAGACTCCCTCTTCTAATCAGTCACTACACTCCAGCCAGAAGGATTTTTCTCAAATGCCTATCCTACGTCACTCTGCCGCTTCGAGTCCTACAATGGCTGGCCCGTTGTGCTTAGGATCCAGTCCACATTCCATGGCAGGACTTCATCACGTCTCCAGTCTCTCCTCCCCTGACATACGCTTCCATCCTCCACACTCCCACATCCTGAACCTCAGGCCCCTGAATTTCCTGGGGCGGCTCTCAAGTCAGGGCCTTCACACGTGCTATTCGCTGTCTTCACAGAGCCCTCCCCTATCCTGCACCTCTTCTGACTTAAGCCCTCTCATGTTGGCCTCAATGGCAGTACTTCCAGGAAGACGTCCCTGGTCCTCCTCACCTGTGTTCCCTTGCACCCAAGACTTTCCCCGGTGGTAGGGGTATCAGATTTAACAAATAAACCATGCAAGTTTAACCGGGTGTCCTGTATTTTTATCTGCAACCCTACCTGATAGGCACTTGTTCCAGAGTATGACAATTGCATGTTGACATTTTAATTTCCCTACTAGGCTCCAAATCGCTTAAGGATAATGATCTTGTCAATACGATTCCCCATTTTGCTAACTAACTAGGTAAGGTTGGATGAATGGATCAGTGACTTGTGGATGGGAGTTTTTACTTGAAATCGTATAGAACTAGACTTCAGCCCTCAACAGGAGAGATGCTTAAGAGACTCAAGGGAGGCTAATGACAATTACTCACCCAAGTGGAGGCTCCTAGGTTGGTTCTGGGCCAGCCTCTCAGGGTGTAAGAGAAGAACTTGGAGGTGGAAACTGTACACTAAAGGGAAGTGACCAGAAGGTATGACTGGCAATGATTATGTAAAGCTTTCAGGCTGCACAAAGCTAACAGACTAACTTCAGCTGGTTTGGGGATTGCTCTGGCTCACACAGCTGGAAAGTTTATGCTCCTGCTGCTGGGGTTAAAACAGTGGAAAAGGCCAGAAGGGTGATGCCAAGGATCATCGTACTCTTTTGACCTCGCGATGGTTTTCTAATAGAAAGCTGAAATCTTGCTATTTTCAGACCTGGTACCCAAGGGCAAGTACGTCACAAATATGAAAAAAGTGAGAAAGGTGGAAGAAAGGCAAATTAGAGCCCACCATCTAAAGAGGCAGCCTCTACTGGCTGCAGACAAACCTCCATGCTGCAACGCAGGCCCAAATTTTCTCCCCCTTCAAGAAAAGACAGGAATCAAGATGTTAATGCTTCATCTCATGATTTTTTTTAACATGCCCATTAAGTCAATAAGTATTAAATGGTTCAAAAAGAACACAACTATAAGTTTATTACTCCGTGCGGGCTTCCAACCCTTTACGTGGAATCAACATGTGTCTCCAGGCTGAGATTCCCCTCAACTTGCAAACCTCAGGCAGATGCTGATTCAAATCCCAGAAGCCTCTAGTTGAAAATCAATGTCTGAGATGCTCTGCGGAATCTAGGGAAGCATTTGCTAATTTGCTCTGGGGCGAAATCTTCTATCAATATCAATCAAGCATGAATGTAGATAATTTTCCCACGCTACCAATATAGTCATCTATATGTTTAGTCAACATTTATTGACTATCGCATGGGGAGGTTTGGTGGTCAGTAAACAGTGGAAAGAGGCCCAGAAAAAAGGGGGTACACTCAGGCTTGAAATCCACCAGGTACACGCCTCTGCTGCCATACCAGTTATTTATATACTTATCTACTACTTCCATCCTAGTTGGTTAACAGTCTCTGCCCCAGCCCTAGCCCTGTGGGCCTCAGACCCCAGCAGTGGGCCACTCATCTGTGGCCACCTACGGCAAGGTGGTGCTTTCCTGGAGTCATCCTCCTTTGGCCACTTGTAATTTGGCCCTCTTTAGGGTACCATACTAGTTGTTCAATATTTTGAGCATCACACACCAACTCTCCAAAGAGAAAGTAAAGTGATAAAGGTTCCCCCAAATGCTCACGTGGCTTTTGTCTCTCCCTAACCTCTTTTCTTGATTAACTCCTGCGCAACCATTCAGATCTCAACTCAAATGTCACTTCCCATTTCGCCGTCTGGACCGTGTCTCCCTGACATTTATTCTCAGAGCTCTGTTCTTTCACTTCATAGCTTGTATCCATTTGCTTATTTGTTTGTCTGCCTCCCTGATGAAGCTGTAAACTCCATAAGGGCAACAAAAAGCAGAACTTATTTGGCAAACTGCACAGGCTTCTATATGGTTTACGTGGGACTGGCCACCTACCCAGCTCCAAAGATGGGTCCTGTTGTATTCCAGCCAGTTAGCATGTCCCTTCCTCCAGGTCCTACTCATTGGCACAGGAATGAGAACCTGATCTAAGGCAGCCCAAGCAGAGTGAGGCTGGACACTCTGGCGAGGAAAGCAGAGCTACAGACCCGTTCTGAAGAGGCAATGTCACCAATGTGGTTATCATGAAGCATGACACAAAGGAGGACAAAGACGCAGAGTCCCAGAAAGGTGGCTCCAAAGGATACACAACATGGGCCTCTCGAGTAAACCAGATCTGGGCTGGCCCTTGTGTTTGGACTGTTCAGTTACATCAACCAATAATTTTTTTCTTTTCTTTTTTTTGCTTTAGCCAGTTGGGACCAAGGTTTCTATGTATTGTGACCAACAAAATCCTAACTGATATATCTTGTCCCTGTATCCACAAGAACCTTGCTCATGGAAGACACCATATCTTGAACAATATGCCATTGGGAGAACTGGAGATGGTTTAATGGGGGAGGTGACTGGGTAACATCAGCTGGAGCCTTAATTTGAACATAGTTCTTTAGAAAATATGTTAGACTGCCCAAGATTTAAATTCATCAGAAATTCAGGAGTATTTGCCCCGGTGTGTTTTACAGCAGAATTGTTCCTACCTGAGGTTACTAACCTGCTCACCTGTCATTTCCTAAGAACTCCTAAAGATTTCTGCTTCAAATCCTGGACTTTCAACCTAAAGAACCTATGGTTTTAAATTGGGGGAAGGGAACAGGAAAGAATGATTCAGCCTCTAGCCGCTTTTTACTCTGCTGGATAAGATCATTAATTTTTTCCCCCAGAATGACCTGTGACTTCCTACATTTCTTACATTTCAACTTCAAGTTTCATTTCTCGGGATGCCTACAGCTTTTCACCTGGCTAGATGGAAGCCAAGATTTTACTTTTCTCTTGGGGGCTATTCTGCTGGGCTAGAGTCATTAGAAGCAACTTTAACTTCAGGTTATTATAAATATCACATCTTTTAAAGCATAATCAGGCTATGTGGTTCATGATCTGGTTCTTAGATTAAAGGTCTGTGTGGCCAAAGGGCTGTACTTCTACAACTACTGAGAAATAAACAACCTTGACTAGTCAGGGAAGGAAAAGTCTGCAAGTCGGTCCCCATAGCCTGATCAGGGGATTCTTTTCCTCCTTCCCTGATTCACCAGAAAGCACACTTGCTCATACTGTTCACATTCTCAAAATATGTTTGTTACTCTCAGAGCTCCTGGAATACATATCCTCCAATGGTTGCCTTTTGTCAATGAACTGTTCTGCACAGCTCCACTGCTTATATTTTAGCATTTTTTTTCCTTTGGGAGAGAGAAGAGTGGCTTGTAAAACTACTAGTGGAAAATAAGCATTAAGAATCACTTCACCTTCTTCATCAAATAAATCCACCTGAATTACTGGTTCTGTGAACCAGTATGTAATTCAAAAGTTTGATGAAGAACAGAATACTTTGAGTCTCAAAATATCTCTCCATAAATTACTTATTAACTACAAAGGGACAAATAATAACTTCACAGTGGAGAAAGTGCGGGGGCACCACCTTAACCAAGATGCTAATGAGACAGATGACCATCAAGGGGCTCCTGTAAGGATGCACAGAGAGACACACCGTCACCTCTGTGGAACCCCATCCAAAGCACAGAACATGAAAGAACCATGAGGAAACAGGACAAACCCAGAATCAGGATCATTCTACACAACAACCAGCCTATACTCGTCACAAACTCTCACAATATGAGGAACAAAGAGGCTGAAGAATTATTTCATACTTAGACCAAAGTGACATGAGAACTAAGTGCAATGCATGATTGTAGACTGGTTCCTGGCCTGAAAAATTTAGCCATTAAGGATGTTACTGGAATAACTGGCAAAATTTGAATATGCATGGTAGATCAGTCAACAGTATCAATGTTAAATTTCTGACTTAGACCACTGTGCTGTGGTTTGGTAAGAAAATGTTGTTTCGCTTAGGAAGTAATCACTATTTCCAGGGAAAAGGGCAAAATGTGTCCTTACCCTTAAGGGGTTCAGGAGAAAAAAACATGTATATATGGAAAAGACAGTGAATGCCAAAGCAAATAAAGCTAAATATTAATAATTGGTGAATCTAGGTAAAGCACATACAAGAGTTCTTTGTACTAATCTTGCAACTTTTCTTTAAGTTTGAAATTATATCTATAACTATATATCTACATCTATATAGATATATAAAAATCAACACACACAATTCAAAATAAAATGCATCAACCTAAAATCCAGCCTATTCTTCAGGTATTGTTGGCAATCTCAAGAGAAACAAAGGCTAGGATACCAAAAGGGATTGGGTCAGTAGATTCATTCATTAGGACCCTGAGTACATTTCTACTAACTTAAATTATGCTTTCATTTGAATCAAACATTTTGGACTGCCTTCAGCTTAGTGCCAATTACTTATACATTTAAACACTCAAAGGATGAATTCCATACTTTTCCCCAAGTGAGGCACAAGGCTGTCAGTATTCTCGTGCGCTAACAAGGAAGCAAGGCCAATTTCTATAACCTAACTATAGGACTTCTGGGTACGTAAACTTTTTCTCATATGCCCAGTTCCCTATTTTCTTAGAAAGTCCAATTTGCTCTGGGATTTCAAATACCACAGGCTCTTGTTTTTGTCACAACAAATGAACTATTTTATTCTGTAGATTCTTAAAAAGAAATTCAATGAATCTTTGCTCACTGCTAGCTTTTCGAGATCTCTCCCAATATCTCTTTGATCAAGCTTTTCCACCCACTCTGGAATAATCCAGGGGTAATTAGAACTTCTTACCTTCTTTAGCCCAAAAGGAGCCAATTCATCACAAGCTGTCATGGATTCTGATTCTAAATTACCAAGAGCCCCATTACTAACAGAGGCAGGGAATCTTCTTTGCAATTAAAGTGATTGATTTCTTTGCAGACGCAGTAGCATTTCACTTCTTAATTATGTTCATTCGGATCAAATGTGAGAAAATTCTTCCTCATTTTGTTTTCCATCCAAAGGACACGATACAACAAACATTAATCCCAGAGTGATACAAGGCCAGACCTGCAAGGGCCTTAGGCAGAGCTGGACATCTATCAATGGGTCTTGTCCATTTTACAGGGTCTTCGTGGCTCCTTAAGCTCTAAAGAGGAGAAAAGGGGCTAATTATTTGTTCCATCACATACTTCACCTAAGCGCTGGCCAAACCTTCCAGCATCCGCTAAGTTGTGATGAGACAGCATTAGACGTTTAGATAAACATAGACTAGCGCCGAACAGAACAACTTTGTTCCTCGTGCAGGCAAAGAACAGAGCCACCGTGCTGGGGATGAAGCAGTGTGTGCAGGGAAACATAAGCAACGAGGGAACAAATCTGTTTTTTCTCACTTAGGTGGTATTAACATGGTTATGTGTTGTCAAATTTTGAAAGAGAAAAATAAACAAAAACAGTTTGGGAGAAGGAGGAGGACACTCCGGAGGATCTGAAGGAACGTGAGGCCACCAAGGCTTACACAGATTTCCCGAGGCCTGAAAGACACCTGCCTGTCCACTTTGCTTTTAACCTTAAAGACTGGCCAGTTGTGGCTCCCGCAGCCTGTAGACCCGGGGCCTGCATCCTTAGCTCCCCTTCCCCACTCTCCACGTGGTCAGCAGACTGGCGTCCGTTCACTCACTTGAGACATTCAAAGGTCAAGGTTTTCGCTCAATGAGTATCTTCCAGCGATCTGTGCTCCAGACAACAGTGACTACCCTTTGTCCTGGTATGAATGCAGTTGCTCGCCGTTTTCCAAACACTTTCACACATATGTAAAGAAGAGTCTGGGAGCCCTCCAAGATTTTAAATTTTAGTTTAAAATGAAATTATATAGTAAGCTTTTGAAAAATTAAAACATCCACATATGTGAGATTGTACCTCTGCCTTTACTGCAGGCTGTTTGCAAAATTCAGGAAGCCCTGCCTTTCCATTCATTAAACACATAGTCGTTGAGCACCTCCTAAGGGCAAGGCAGGATGCCAGGTGATGGAGGTGGAGAAACAGGGCTTGTTCCTTGCTCCGATGGGGAAGGCACGTAAGCAGACACCCTCGGCACAGGAAAACACAGAATGGAGGTGCTGTGATGGGATAAAAGGGTCACGCTTATAAGAACAAAGGAAAAGCGCATCCTTCCAATGCAGGAGACACAAACAAGCTCAGGAGGTTGGCAGGTGTCTTGAAGGAACATCAGTCTTGCTGAGGGGGGGCAGAAACTCCAGGCTTACCCGACGTAGCACGGGCATATATGCTCGCCACATTCCAAGAACCAGAAACACAAGAAAGAAGAAGCCAGACCAGACACCACAAAGCTGTGACCGTTGGGCTCAGAAGTCTGGGATTTTTATGAACCAAGGAGGAGCATGAAGGGGAAGTGACGGTCCAACTGGCTGTGCTCGTAGGGGCAGGTGGGGGCAGATGAGGCTGCTGAAATGATCCACTGGGGGCTGACAGAGCTGGCTGTGGCAATGGGAATGGAAAGAAGTGGAGATTCAAGAGATTTGGGGCCGGTACAAACCACAGGGACTTGGAACCATCATATGAATGGATGAGGAAGTAGGCAAAATAGACTCTGAGCACTATTATATGTGAACACTTGGATGGCGCCCATGGACTGGCCGGCTTTTGCTGTTGAAACATTTCCTGTGTTTAAACAGTCACATCCTGCACTGAGCCCTTGTTTTAAGCTCTTCAAACATCCCTGAGAGAAGTGGGGGAGTTATTTCAATCCTCCTTTTTACAGATGAGAGAACCATGACTGGCAAGGTTTAGCCCTAAGCAGGAAACCCAACTAACCCAACTGATCGGTGCAGAGCTGGGACGAAAGAACAGTGTAGTCCTCATTACACAATCCAGCGAAACACAAAGATGGCTCAAAACTGTCCTAGTGGCATGTTTCCAGCCTAAGTGGGACAAAGTTCATACAACTTTATACCGTGAGCTGTGTTGTAAGGTGGTCTGTTGATAATGTCCATTCCAAAAGCCAACGGAAAGCTACCAGTACGCTGAATCATTAAAAACATGGAGGTACAGGACTCAAGTCTTACACGGTTCTGAAAAAAATACCCTTCACAGATGCTATCTTTAGACTCAAGTTTTCCCAGCATAAAGTTTTTAAAAGAACAATCCATCTAAAAAGCATGTAAAGAAATTCATTGACAAAGGTTTAGATGTTTTAGGACTTTAATGTCCTTCACACGGTCAACATAAAACACTGACAATGGATGAACAATAGGGGAAAAGACTATTCAGCAAAGATCTTCCTTCTTCGGCATCACTGGTCAAACACCAGAAGGAGAACAATCACGTGAAGCAACAGTAAGGGAATTTAACACAGATTTTTAGTTTAACAGCATAACTGAAAAACAAAACCAACCAACCAACCAACCAACCGATCTTCTACCCACTGAAAGGAAAGGAAAAGTGAATCAGGGAGCTTCCAAATCTTGTGAAGCAGCTTAAAAAGGGAGAGGGGAGGGGGAAGGGAAGGCACACGACTGTTGAGAACCTAACACTCTAATGCACAAGGTCAAGGATCCTAACAAATTCTCAAAGTCTCAACATATACCAACAAGAACCGTATTATTAGAAATATAAAGGCACAGAGATATAAATGCATAGATATATAAACTATTTGGTAGTAAAAACAGACCTTGCTATACAAACATATAGTAAGTCACTTCTATCGCTTTATGAGAACAACCGTATAAAGAAAGGATCCAGAAGACCTCACTGCTGTCATCTTGCAAAGGATCAAAATTCAGCACCTAGAGGGCCCCACCCACCCTCCATGCTGTGTGTCTGTGTGTCTCTAAAAATAATAACCTGCAATTGGCATATAATTAAACCCATAGGCAGCTTTGAATATGAGATCTAGGCAGCAAAGACAGCAAAGACAACAGTAGCTGGAATTTGGTAGAAAAGTAAGAGAAGACTTTTTAAAAGCTTCCAGTTCAAGTCAGAATTAAGGTTAAGTTTCAACAGCTTGGCATAGCTGTGGATGCTTTTCTGTTCTCTGAAAAAAGAAGAAAATCTATCATAAGTATGTTCATTCGAAAAAAATACTGTGTTTCTTAGCCATGCCCAGGTGACTTTCAATTTTGTACACTGTTCAAGGGCAGAGTGTATATTAGTTAGGATGTGCTCATAGCTGGTGCATCTCCAAAAAATGCTTCATGAAGGCTGCCAGCTTCTGACATCTTCGATGGTGACAGCATTACACAGAGAGGCCTGAATGCCTCCCACGGACCCAGAAGAACCACCGATGCAGCCGTTAAGAACAGGAGCATCTGGTTGAGCATCAGGATGACCCTCCTTCCCGTCACCAGCTCCTGCGAGAGTCACGGCACCTGAGGCCGTCGTGTCCAACCTCCCACCTGAAAGCCCCTGCAGGTGGCCAGGAGCGTCACACATCTCAGTCATTAGAAAATTCCTTTCCAACGGCAGTGAAGGACCGTCATGCTCACAGGTAACCTAGGTTAGCTCAACTCTTCAATGAGCCTGCTGTGCAGGGGGCAGGGAGCGGGCAGCTATTCTCATGCGTGAAAACATACATCTTCCATGGAGCTCACAGAATTAACTACTCTCTCTGATGTTCAGGGGAGCAACAGTGTCTGTTCTTACACTGAACAGGCTTGTGCCAGCTGCACTACAGACGGGATGGCACCCTTTGTGCTGTCAGAGAAGAGACTTTCAAAGGAAATTTTGACCAAAGCTCCTAGAAGGTGTGCCCCCCCCCGCCCCATGCTCTCGGCCATGGAATCGTGCTATGGGGCCTGTAAGCAGCAGCAGGAGCACCCCCGTAACAAACGGTCTTTCCCAACTAGTTACAATACCTGCTACTCCAGGATGGACAGGGTCCTAGATGTGTTTCCTTCAGCGTCTGAAAACTAAACCAAGTCTCTGACAAGCTTCTGGATGGGACACGTACTCACCACCTATGCCCTTTCAGGGAGACCATACTGAGTTCAAGAGCTTTGTCGAGAAATCTTTTTTCTAAAGCATCATCTCCTTTGGTGTTGCCAATGCAGAATGGAATATTCATCTTGCTTCTATCCTGGGCCTGCACTGGACATCTGAAAAACATGTTTTTTCTTCCAGCTATTTTTCTGCAATGTGCAACTGCCATTAACAAAGCAACAGAAAAGTTTTAAAAACCATTTTCCAGATGCAAACAAGGGATTAAAAAAAAGATCTGTGCCAGGACATTTATCATTTACTTAGGGAGATCACTCTTGCATATGGAACAGTGAGTTAACATTCTCTTATACGACTCATACTTAATTTCCAAGAGCCTCAGTTTCCTCATCTGAATATTAGCAATAATAATAATATCTCCATTTCATACTAGTTATGACAGTTCAGTGGTACAACATAGATGAAGCTTTCAACCCATGGCAGCCACCCAGCAATGTGAATGACCCTTTCTCTACAAGGCTGCAGAGAAAAAAAATAAGTTGGTCCGAATAGTGGCGGTAAGATTTAAAAATAATGAGCAGCAGCTTTCAAAGCACTTAAAACACTGTATTGTCCCAAGCTGTGTGACCTTGAACAAGTTACTAAATCTCTCTGTTGTGCCTCTCTGATGTGAGGACTAAATGGCCACAAATTCTCTGCAGCCCTCCCAGCAAGAGGTGGGGTCTAGTGCTCCGCACCTTTTGAATCTGGGCTGGCCTTGTGGACTTGCTTTGACCAAGAGACTGCAACAAGAGTGATGCTGTGCAACTTCCAAGCTGAGGCCTCAAGGGGCATGAGGCTTCTATACCTGCCCTCTTAAAACATCACTGCCATGGAAGCAAGCCCGAGCTAGCCTGCTGGAAATAACAGGCCCAGCCCACAGCCAGCACCAGCTGCCAGACAGATGAGGGGGGCCATTTAGCCTCTAGGTGGATCACCAGATGACTTTGGTTGAATAAGTGATCTCAGATGAGACCAGCAGAAGAAACCACCCCACTGAGCCCAGCCCCACCTGCTGACTGAAAAGAATCCTGAGCAAAAGAAATGGCTGTGGTTTTCAGTCACAGTCTTGAAGTGTTCTATGATGCAAAAGTAGATAACTGATAGAATTTAGAACAGCATCTGGAACACATTCAATGCTATGTAAATATCGATTGAAGTCAACAGAGCTGTCTTTTCATTCTCCGCACCTTGCACAGGGATCATACAGACTCTCAAAAATGAATGGGTCAAGTTTCATCTAGGATACGTTAGTATTGGACTTCAGTTTCTGATTTGGAGAGTGAGCAAACCAAAATTATCTTCCGCTGACAACCAAAGGAGACAAACAGAAGAAGAGCTGACATGCTATTCTGGATTACAAGGAAAATATGTCATAACTCTCTCAGTTTTCTCAAGCACATCCTATTTTATTCTTCCACTTCTACAGGGTGGGATTCATTAAAAGTAAACAGCAAAGAAAAGCAGTGTGAGGAAGCCCCCATTAAAAGCTATGCTCGGCCCTCAGGGCACACACATAATTCCTGTTAAAGTTAATAGGAGTCAAGTGCACGTCGACAGACAGAAGAGACGCAAGCAGGGAAACCAAGTATCTGGTAACAGGCTTTGAGCCTGAATTCTGGGCCCCCCTTTGCACAGGTAGTAGGTATCCTGGTTGACGTTGACATTAAAAATGTACTGTCTACCCTCTTTGATATTCTGCTGCCTCAGGCTCCCCAGGTGACAGTCCAATTATAGAGCTGGAGCAGCAAAAAGGACACGTGATTTAAGGGGAAAAAATATTAAAAGGGGGAAGAATTAAGAACCTGGATTTACAAAGAATCTGTATTTACAGTCATCCCCCACACATTTACCCATCCTACTGTGAACGTAGGTGGTATCCTGACAGCAACAATGTCATAACAACTAGAAATTGAAGATTAAATTTGCACGGTGCCTGAGAGTGTCCCTGCTGTGGGGCTGAGGGAAGGAAGAAAAAGATGAAGGGGAATCAGCTGCTCCCAACCTAGCAAGACGGCTGTGGAGGGAATTCAGATTCCACAGGATAAGCGCTGTGGAAGCACAGAACTGAGCAAGTACCTCTGCCCAAGGGCAGGTTGAAGGTTTCAGCGGAAGGGAGGTGAGAAGGGTCAGGACACGGGGAGACGAAGGAAGGGCATCTGGCAGAGAGCTGTCTCTGCCAAGGCACAGGGGACCTCAGCAAGTTCTCTGCAGCACCTGGGGCGCTGGGTGTCTGGCTGGGGGCAGGACTGCAGACCGCAGAGGGCCCTGCAGACACGCTCTCCTGGGAACTGGATCCATCGGATCCTGGAGCATGAGGAGCAATCAGGTCTGCACAACAAGGAGTTCTGCGTTGTAGAAAAAGCACTATGACACAGGGGCTGGAGGGTGGGGACACTGGGGGAGAGGCCTGCTAGAAAGCTCCCACAAAGAACTTTCTAGGTCAACAGAATTAGGGCTCGTGATCAAGACAGGGACACTGGGGAGTTTCAAGCATGGACAGTAAATGAAAATGCCAATAAGGACCCAGCAGTCATATAAATGAGTATAACAGGCCCAACATGACAGACTCAGCACAAACCCCCTACGTTACCTGTTAACTGTGAGGGCCCGTTCTTTACTTCCACAGAGAAACAGTCTCCCTTTTACTTGAAACATACGGCCCTCCCAGTCTGTTTCTCCCACTTTCAGAGACACGGGGATTATGAAATAAGACATCTGGATTTAAATCATCTTCCCATGTTCCAGTAAGGGCTCAAATTGTGTGTTTTAAACCCTGTGAGCCACACCGAGCACTGCCGTGGGCTGTGCTGGGCCACCGCTCCCAGGAGTTATCACTAAATCCCACAGCAGGGGCAGGGCCTGTGGTCGAATGAGTTGGGGGCAGGGAGAAGGTGCCAGGCTGACAGAGCGCTAGCAGGGGGCCGGGTGGGTGTGGAAGCAGCAGGTAATCCTGGGACTACAAAGCTTCCAGGACAGTCTGAGCAGCACTCCCCAGGGAGTCTAGGACGGAAGCTGATAAGGATGGTTGTGACTGGAAAAGCGGTGCCACAGTCAGTCATAGAAATTTAGGAAATCCTGAATTAACAGGGCTACACGTGTTTCTTGACTCAACTTCCTAGAGCGTCTCAAGAGCTCCGGTGAATCGTGAACTCCCAAGAGGATAATTCATACAGGAACAGAGTTTTCCCCAAATGCATGTGGCTGAAAAACCCACTGCATCTCTGGGATGAGTATTCTAGAATGCCCACTGAGAAACCCCTGGACTTCCCAAGGTACCAGAGGGGTGTGTGTGAGGGGAAAGGCACCACCTCAGCGCGAAACAGCATCTCACAAAGGTGGTGACGGTTAGTAGGGCGCAAGAAAACCGCAGGCAGCTGGCAAGTGATGACAAGATGCTCGTTTCAGTGGTGTCTGCTCCAAAAGACAAACCAGAAACAAGAAGGGCACGAAGACTGCATCCTGAGGTGAGAGAAGCCCACAAAACAGTCACTAGGCCTCTCCTGACTGCCTAACTTTTAAATAAAAAATTAACTCTAAATTTGCACACAATTAGGAAAACTAGAGTAAAAATATAAAGATCTATTCCCTTCCATAGAGGTGGCTGCCAATAACAGTCTTTTGTGCATTCTCAGGATCAGATACACAAATGTGTATACGTGTATATATGCGTGTTTCCGTATGTACATATATACATATATAGTATTTACAAATACAAACACTGTGGGTTTCTAAGTGGAATCATAGAAATGTCCTTTTCTACACCTGCTCTTTTTCCTTTTGACCTCATGACATATCAGGTCATCTTCCCAGTTTGCTCACAGACCTTCCCCGTTCTCCACACACACGTTACTCCATACCACGGATGGATCCTCATTTCCTTCATCAGACCCCTCCTGAAGGACATCCGGGTTGTCTCTACATTTTCCCCATTATGTAAGTATCCCTCATTGGACTTGCGGGTGCCTGATTTTATGCACACTTCTGTGCAAGGCAGAGTACTGGCAGAGGGCAGGTGCCTAGAAGTCAAAGTCTTTGGTCAAAGAGCAAGGGAGTTTTGAACTTTGATGGACGCTGCAAACCTCGCTCCAAAATTGAACACATTTATTATACTTAACATAGGCAAAGTGTGTTTGTTCCCTCGTCTACACCAGATGTTATCAGTCTTTAGAATTTCTGCCCATCAGAGGGGAAGAAAATCCCATGGTTTTAATCTGCATTTCCTAAAGAAGTTGGCCCCTCTTCAACTGTCTAGTAGCCAGCTGTGTTTCTTCTGAGTTGTTTGCTCATACAGGTAGAAACCACCCCCTGCCTTTTTAAAATTTGCTTATCCTTTTTCATTTATTTGTGGGTTCTTCTCTATATCAACAGTCACCTTTATATGTTAATACACTACCCAACTTTGGTGTCTGTCATTTTGTTTTGTTTACGTCTTGAACTGTAGAAAAGTTTTAAATTTTCATGGAATTAAATATCTTTTACTTTATGGCTTCTGAGTTTTATGGCTTACTTAGGAAGGCTTCTGTACTCCCTACACTTACACAGAAATTCTCTCCTGTATTTTATATTTGCTTCTTGCATCTAGTTGCCTTTGCATCTTTTCGACTGACTAGAAGTTGTGTATGCTATGATGCAAATATCTAATTTCTGTTTAAATGAATTATCAATGCTTCAATCAATCAATTAGACAAAAAGTCAAGTTAGACTGTAAAATTGTCTAAGTTAAAATACAACTCTCAAGTAAACAGGGACCTGTTTCTGGACTTCTCTTCCGATCTCTGTTTCCCTCTGCCAGTGGCTTTATATGTTAATAGATCGTATGTTAACATTACATTTTATTAATGTTAACATATATGTTTAAAATGTTTCATCTATCCTTTTGCACTAACTTTTTCAGGAGAACACTGAACTGGCTTCTAGATATTTACTAATTTTTGTGACTATTGCAAATGGGATCTTTCCTTGTTTTTCAGTGTTATTTCTGGCTGATGGGAAAGTAACTGACTTCTACATACTTAGACACAACTGATCACAATTCTGAACATGATCATTTCTAGTTTTTCCACTGATTCCTGCATTTTGAAAAAACAGTCATTATCATCTGTGATTCTTGTTGTTTCCTTAGTAAAGGCTCTGGAAACAGCCCCCCCCACCAATCTCCCCATGTTCTTATCCTGCCTGATCCCACTTCCCCACTGCACCTGACCCTAACCTGTCTGCACTGCTGTAAAACACTGTCTGTTCACAGGGTTCTGATGACAATAAAAGGTATTCATATCTGTAAAGTGCCAAGGGCTCTGCCTACTTTATTTTATTTTGGGGTTGTCAACAGACACATCACATGCTTCCCTCTTTCCTAAGGCCTGGACCCCACATGAAAGGGAGAAAAGGTGACCTCGTATCTGGATATGGATTTTGTCACTTCAAGAGCTTTATCATATTAAAATTAATATCTAATAAATATTAAACACTATGTGTCAGGAACATCCTAGGTACGTTCCATAAGAACCACAAATAATATTAACAGCTAACCGTTAAGGAAGTAATTAACTGTTAAGGAATAACCATTAAAGCTGTTTTAATTTTAGCACACCAGAAAATATAAGGGGTATAAATTCTAGTAGCATTAAAAAAAAGAAAGAGGGCCTCCATGGTGGCGCAGTGGTTGAGAGTCCGCCTGCCGATGCAGGGGACACGGGTTTGTGCCCCGGTCCGGGAGGATCCCACATGCCGCGGAGCTGCTGGGCTGGTGAGCCATGGCCGCTGAGCCTGTGCATCCGGAGCCTGTGCTCCACAACAGTAAGAGGCCTGCGTACCGCAAAAAAAAAAAAAAAAAAAAAAGTTACCAATTCTAATAGTAGCTTTTCCTTTTCGACCACTTTCCAAAATTATAGTTCTCTTTTTCTGTCTAGAAGCTTTGGATGGTTCCTTCACCGATGGAGAAGTTATCCATTGGTACTGAGAGAGAAATGATAAATATGCCATTTAAGTTACAGGTAATTTAGGAGCGTTTGATCTTCATTAGAAATTAAGTTATTTTAAGTTAATAAAAGGTCTTCAATCTGCATTTCTGGGAAGCTAAATTAAAGCATCACACAACATTTTCAAAAACAGAAAAGCCATTTCATTTGACTAAAAACTTAGTTTTAAGATGGCAGAAAGTACCTTGATAATTTTCTTTTAAGAAGGAAAGAAAAACAAGCCATTAAAGAGAAATTCTTCCGAGAGAATTAAAACATGTTATATACCTCTGACTTGGCACTCCTTCCATTCTGGAGACCTTTTTTGGTAACTGCTTTCAGCACAGAATGATTTAAAGTAAAATAAATTGAAATTAGAGTAATTATTTCCCAATGAGTGGCTATTTCCATTTAAAACCAAAAGCCAACTAATTATTGCTTTTCCCATAAAATTAAATATGAAATCTACATTATGTAATTATACACTTATTTCCCCCTTTGTGTATTCTAATTTCTTCCTCAAAAACCTAAGATGCCATCTTGCAGACTGCCCCCAGTGGCTACTATTTTGGCAGCAGCAAAGGTCAGCTTTAAACATTTTGCATCTAAAGTGGCTTTAGATACCTTTGGATAGAAAGTACAGTCTGAGCACCATCCAGACGCTTAGATACCTAAAGGGCATCCAAGATAACAAACCAAAGTCCTGATAGTCCCTCAAAAGCTGCTCCTCCCATCAGCCCCCTTCTTCTAAGTGATACCACCCAGTTGCACACATAATCATCAACGACTTGTCTCCTTGTTACTATTTCCTTCATACCCCACATCTAATCTATCTGCAGGTCTTGATAGCTACACCCTCAAAACACAACCTGAATTCAACCACTTTTCACTTGCTCCAAACTTCCAACCTAACCTAGGCCATAAACATCTCTTATTTGGAGCACTGTGACAGTCTCCTAACTGGTCTCCCTGTTTCTCTTCTTTATCCTCCCAAGTCCATTCTCTATACCAGGTCACCTTATTGAGATACTATTTGGATCATGCCTTTTTCCAGTTCAAACCCCTCTACTCATTTAGAATAATCCACATCTTTACGCTGGCCTTCAAGACTTTACAAGAGCAGACCCCTGGCTAGCTCCTTGACCTCATGTCATACGACACTCTTCTTCACTCGGTACTCTGGCCATGTTGGCCTCCTTGCTTTTCCTTAAATACCCCACCCACCTACATGCCTGCATACTCATTGCCTCCTTGTCCTGGAATGTGCTTACTCCAGTTCTTCCATGGCTTGCTCCTCTCTTCATTCAGGTCTCTGTTCAAATGCCACTTCTCCAGTGAAGCTGTCCCCTAACAAACCTATCCAATGGAGTCCTACCTGCTCTCCCTCACTCTCCTTACTTTAAGATATTTTTGCACTTCCTACCCTCTAAAATTATATTACTTATCTGTTTACTCATTTCTATCTGAACTCCCTCACTCTCCTTACTTTAAGATATTTTTGCACTTCCTACTCTCTAAAATTATATTACTTATCTGTTTACTCATTTCTATCTGAACTCCTTCACTAGAATGTAAGCTCCACGAGGGCAAGACTTTTGTCTGTCTGGTTCACTGCTTTATCCCTAGTGCCTAAACCCATATCTGGCACACAGAAGATATTTAAAAAATTGCTTGTGATTCTGACAAATGAATAAAGTGCTCCTGGCAAGAATTCAGAGGTTGCACAGGAAAGAAACAATGCTCTTGGTGGAAGCAGGCTTAGTATCTAGGTTCACCTCTATTCAGAGTAGGGATAAGAACAATTTACAAGTAAAATTCACTTTAATTAGTACATTATCTGCTAAAAACATAAGGGAAGTGCAACACTAGAAAAGTACAGTTGAAGCTTGAACAACATGGGTTTGAACCTCGCGGGTCCACTGACACACGCATATTTTTCAATAAATATGTACTATCGTCCTACACGATCCAAGGTTGGTTGAATCCACAGATGTGGAACCACTGACTATAAACTTATACTCAGATTTTCAACTGCGTAGGGGTCGGCACCCCTAACCCCACGTTGTTCAAGGGCCAACTGTGTGTGATGAGGAAAGCTAAACACATTCAATTTTACAAAACTGTCAAAACGTGAACAAATTCTTTTTGTTTTGCTACGTGTTTATCAATTTCAAAAAAGTGACCACATACCAACAAGTGGATTTTTTCTTATATCCAGAACGAGCAGAGTTCTGTTGGTTTCAAGGGCCTTTAGTAAAGCCTTTGCTCCTTCACTGGTGAGGCCACACTGTTGCAGGTCAAGTGCTTTTGATGAAAGACAAAGGTCACTTCCTAACTCTACAGATTTAACATATAGACAACTCTCATTTTCTCACGTGTGGAAGAGTCCTGCACAAGACAAGTCATGGCAGGTTTGTAATTTTGGGTATGGAAAAAAACAGAAACGTATATGCACACACATAATGCATGATCCAATTTAAAAACCTCTTCTTGAATGTGCAATGATAACCCTGGCTTTAGTATCAATAAATCATCCAACATATTTTACAATTACAGAACTGAAGAATAACTGTATATAATGTATGAGCAAAAAGCATCACAAAATGAATCTCAGTTCATAATTAGCAAGGGCGGCAGAGGCATGTAAACCTCACAAGCAAAACCTGGTGGAGCTCAGAAATGCACTGCATTCTTTTGATCATGATCTTCAGCTCCAAATCACACTTGAAACTAGCTAAAAGGGGAAAACAAAATAGAAGAAATGTAATAACTGTTAGTTTTAGAGGAAAAAAGGACAAGTCTAAGAGGATACAAATAATAACAAATTCAAACAATGTGTGAATAGAGAATACATAGTAAAAACCTATCATGAAAGTATGATGGTCAAGAACTCTCTCCATAAAAAGTCAGACAAAAACCAGAAACACTGAACATGAATTCTAGTAGTTCTGGGGCTGAACAACCTACTCATTTAAACCAAAGGGATCATCACCAAAGCACAGGTATTTAAAAAATATTACATGAAAGGAAACTATGATGAGTCTTTTTTTTAAGTGTGGTGTGGACCATCACATTAAAATAACTGGAGTCTTTCAACACCCCCATGACACACAGAAATAGCAAGTAAGACATACGGATCTGACAGGATATGATACAACCCTTACAAACTCTCACTACAGAAGAATGGACACAGGGTATAATTAACCAAATAGCCAAATTAATACAAACAGCCAGTAAACCTCACCAGTAAATCAAATGAATACAAAATAAAACAAAATGTAGTTATTTTCCTATCAGATTAAGCCAAGATTCTGTAAGAAAAGCCTTTAAATCATGTCTATACCCTTTTGATCCAACAACTCTCTTTCTAAGAATTTAACCAAAAGAAATAGTCAGAGATATAGGTAAGGATATATATCAGAGTACTATTTGTAACTGAAAAACTGGACAAAGCTTATATACAAGAATGGATAAGCTACGTGCACTGTGGCATATTCATATAATGAAATACTGAACAATCACAAAAAATGATGCAGGAGATGCAAATTTACTGACTTGCTAAAATGCTCATACTAAATTAATTGAAAAAAGTTATAAAATTTGGAGTAATCCCACTTGCATAGAAAATGGAGAGGTACTCATTTTTGTAGTTTTACATTTTTTTACAAGTGCTACAAGCCACTGTTTGTGAGAGGCAGGCTTCACATCTACTGTTGTGGTAGACTATAAATTGGCATAGCATTTCTGGGTGGTAATTTGGCCATGTGTATCAAAAGTCTTAAAAGTATGTCACACTTAGTCATTCCACTTGTAGTACCTTATTCTACAGAAGTAATCCCGATGGACACAGAGATGTATATACAACATATTCACATTGTTTCTGACAGGGAAAAGCAAACTGTCTAAATCGAATTGCAAAGAATTGATTAAACTATGGGACATCAATACGACGCAATACTACATGATACATCATTAAGTGAAAAAAGCAGGAATATGAAATAGCAAGTATACTACAATTCTATTTTTGTAATCCCTAAGTGTACAAATATATTTGTAGAAAAAAAAAGACTGAAAGTATATACACCAAAATGAACAGTGATTATGTCTGGGTATTAAAATTATAGGTAATTGTTCTCTTGTTACTCTGTATTTTCTATAAAGGATATATGCAACTCTTAGAGAAAGTTTAAAAGCAAAATAAAAGCTATCAGTAAAATGAGGCTTAAAAAAAATCCTATCACAATAGTATCATGCCAAAAGCTAAGCATATTTCATATTAAAAATTCAGTACTTTCAATTTTAGAATTTACCTCTAAGCCATAAATCCTCACTAAGAGATTCTGCCAAAGCACTTGCACCCAGGTCACCAATGAGCGTGGTGCAGTTCAGAGTGATGCGCCTCAAACCAGCCATACAGTCAAGATCAGGTCTCCTGGAACGAAGACTCTCAGCCCAGGTTTCTTCATGCTTTCTGGTAGTCTGATATGTCAAAGATTTAATGGGATGAAATTAAGATGCCTGAATAAGGAAACAGGGTGTGCCTACTGAGTATGGCTTATTATGTCAGAGATTTACACACACACACATATCAAGCATATATGCCAGGAGCATCAACCTGAGAAACTCAACAGTCACTTCTGGTTTACGAGTCCAGTGACCCAGATTCTACTCGGTCAGTGATTAGATTCTAGCCACTGGATAGACTGTTTCTGAACACTTACGTAAAGTTGGACAACTCAATTACAGTCTATGAATTATTTTCCTTATCTTCTAAGTCAGGGAATTGGTTCTAAATTCTATCATTGCTGAGGCTCTAAATTTCATCATTCTGTCCTCCAGTGGTCTCCAAACACCTGACTGGGCAAACCATAAGAAAACTTTTTAATATGCATCTTATTTATTATCAAATTATATACACAAAGTTCCATACATATAATTTATGTACATGATAAACTACACAGATTTTTAAAAATAATACAAAGGTAAAAATGTTCTAATATTTTCTTTTCCTAACTCCTAAGGCATTATTTTATTTTACTTATATTTTATAAATATTTATTTATTTGTTTGTTTGGCTGTGCCAGGTCTTTAGTTGCAGCATGCCGGATAGTTTAGTTGGGGCATGTGGGCTCTTAGTTATGGCAGGCACGTGGGATCTAGTTCCTCGAGCAGGGATCGAACCCAAGCCCCCGGCATTGGGAGCACATAGTGTTAACTGCTGGACCGCCAGGGAAGTCTCAAGCATTATTTTAAAAACTATATTTACAAAATGTATATCTCACATGCTACCTAGGGTATGCACACAAGCTTTAGAGGCCTGGACTATGCACAGCCAGTTTGATGTGCCTTGGAAAAATAATGGTTTGACATTTAAGCAAAAGTACTGTCTTAAAGACGTTCAGTTCTTTATATTCATAAAGTAAATTTTGGTAACAGGGAACACTGACTGTAAATGAAAAAAGTCTTATTACATTCTTGAAAAAATAAAAGACTCAAAGTGCCTTTGTTACTCTAAAAGGAAAATCATTAGTGTCATTTTTCTATTAACAATAACTTATCAAAGCTCCAAGGAGAAACAACAGCAATCACTTACACAGTGCTTAGTATGTGCCAGGCACTATTTATACAAATGAGTGCATTTACACCTCATAATGAGGCATAGAGGTTAAGTGATTTGCCCATGGTCACTAGCTATGAAATGGGAGAAAGGGAATTTGAACCTAGGCCACTTGGCTTCGGCACCCAAGTTCTTGACTGTTTTCTACCTCAGGGGTCAATGGACTTGCCCTGTATAGGCTCAAAGAATTTTTCAATTTTTAAAATCTAAATTTAAACATTTCCACATTTGTGGGCTATACAGTTTCTGTTGCAACTACTCTGCCCCACTGGCGTAGGGTGAAAGTAGCCATAACTACCATGTAAACAATGGGTGCGACTATGTTCCAAAAAAACTTCCTTTACAAAACCAGGCAACGGGCTGCATCTGGCCTACCAGCCAGAGTTTACCTATCCCTGAGCTGCATCATCAAACTATTAAAAAGCCTTCATATCAAATTATTAAATAACTTTAGGCCTAAATACAGTCATAATAACCACTGTAAAGTTTTAAGGTATTATTTTAAAAACTGTATTTACAAATTGCTGATGTACTGATTTTTATTAGTTTAAAAACTACAGCAGCTAATAAACACTTGATTCATTTAAGTCTTGAACACTATAACGGCATAGTTTCTTCACAGTATTACAATAAATGTTTTCAGTAAAAAAATACATAAAAGTAATATTAGGTATTATATAGTAAATCTCTTATTTCTAAAATTAAGTGGACTATCTTTATTAAATGGTAGAATCCCAAACTGAAAAGTGGTCATATTCTTTCAGCAAAATGAAAGCTGCACTCACATGTATCAAAAGACAAAAATTAGGGCTTCCCTGGTGGCGCAGTGGTTGAGAGTCCGCCTGCCGATGCAGGGGACACGGGTTCGTGCCCCGGTCCGGGAAGATCCCACATGCCACGGAGGGGCTAGGCCCGTGAGCCATGGCTGCTGAGCCTGTGCGTCTGGAGCCTGTGCTCCGTGACGGGAGAGGCCACAACAGTACTGCAAAAAAAAAAATAAATAAATAAAGGCAAAAATTAACTGCCCTCTGTATCAATATATTAATGTGTTTCAATCACATATGTTTTCATGAAAGTTTAAACATAAAATCACCTTTAAGATCTAGGCCATGTGATCTGCTCCCTGCCATGTCAGAATACACCCCGTGAAGTTTACTTGTCTTAAGTGTGATAGAATTCTTTATACCTTGACAAATAACTAAAAGGAAAAAAAACACACATACACAATAAGATGAAGAGCCTATACATTTGTCAGTCTTGACTTATTTGCTTTTCTTGAGTCAATTGGAGGTTTATAGCCACATTCTCAAAATCATTAACTACAATCTTCCCAAACAGGTCATTGACGAACAGATGCATTCTAAAACTTGTCAGTAACAAAGTGCTATTCCAGTTTACAGCAACAGTTTAATTCTATTTAGATACTAAAAGTGAATACACTGAATACTGCAAACTTTATTCCCAACCACTCAGCAAAGTACTACATACCTTTTCAGATATAGGGAAAAAAAGAAAAAAAGAAAAAGCATAAGGTTCTTCCTATTTTCATTTCCAAAGATACATCCCAATCTTAATGATCAATCAGTGATTTAAACGTCAACTATAAACCCAGTATTTTATTAGCTGCTATGCAGTATACTAGAGCAACAGAGCAAACCCTCTGTTCCCTCAAATTGAAAAGCAGGCTTCCTGACCCCTCCAGACCACTACTGGACACAGGGAAGGCACACTAATGTTTCAGGACCCAAACTAACAGTCACCTGCTTTGTGATTACTTCCATGACACACCCTCACCAACACCACTGAGTGTGCTGCACCTACGGGACGTTACATGTATTTACTATTTTAACACATACCACAGTGCATCCTAATTATGATTGCAGATAGATGTTCTAACAATTTAAAGAGAATGATGACCTTTTTGCTCTTTACATCTTGCTATTTCCCTTCCCATAATATTTCTTGAAGAGAAACCATAAAAATATAGACAAACACAAAACACAGAATATACAAAATGTGTGGTTTGTGGCTTAACACAAAGTTAAGTAAAATTAGTTCTGACAGTATCCAGAATGACAAAATTTCATGGTACAAATGAGAATGGACCAAGGTTTGAGCAGGTACAGGAGACAATCCAGGCATGAACAACACCAAGAAAAGGTAGACAGGAAGTAACATGGTGTGTAGGAAATCACGAGCCCAGTCTGATGGGAAGAGTCTTAAACAAGACTGAAACTCACTTTCTAAACCTCCATCTCCAACTGGACAATTCGCAAGACACAGGTGCACCAAAGTGGCCCAATATTCAATCACTTTAATGGCGAGGAACAGTTTAAAATTTTATGGCTTTAGTTTGCCCAAAAGCAACTATCAAATGTTGGCAGGACACAATGAAGGCTTACCTTTGTTAACATAGTTAAGCCTCTCTCTCTCACAACTAGCCCACTTAGCTCCACGTTCCTTAGCGCACCTGATGCACTTACACAGCGTTTAAGAGCTTTACACAATTGGAAGTTCACATCTTTATTTCTTTTCACAGGAACACGACTTCTGTAAACTTTATTTCTGCCAGAAGCTAAAGCAAAATTATTGTAAAATAAGTGATTTAAAACACACATTCTATCATTAAAAAGCATTTTTAAAAAAAGCATCTGCTCTGTGCTAAGGATTAGAAACAACTCCTGCCCTTAAAGCCTTCATTAAGGAGGGACATGTGTAAACTCAAAATTTCAATCACATGAGCTAAAGAAACATAACCTTTATGCACAGAGGTTCCTTTGGAGGCAGAATGTTATATCGAAGTGATGGCTTCATGATAACCCTGAAGCAGAATCTAGAAAGATGAGGCTATGCAGAGTTGGAGTAGGAGGTGCATTAACTGCAGAGGGAACATCTGTGAAAAGACACTCAAGCCTGACTCCTGCTGGGCACTGTAAATACTGCAGGTGGGGATGACTAAAGGCCAGGGGTCCAAGTGTGAGAAGAGACAGAAATGAAAGAGATGTTGGCCCAAGCAAGCCTGGGAGAAAGCATGGCTTGTATCCCACAGGTGGTGAGACCTGGGGCTACCACTGGCTGAGTAAGGGTGCCTCTGCTGATTAGAAAAAGGCTCCCCGCTGCTGAAGGACCGACTAGATAAAGGGAGTGATCACAAAAAGCTCCCCTTCCTCAGGGCAAAGAGCCCTATGAGGCTTGGCCGAACACAGTTCAGACTACACGCCTCCGTGCAGAGCACACGCTGGGCGGCTACTATGCAGTAACTCTGTGTGGGCAAGCCATTAGCAGCATTATTTTAAGCACATCTTTTTATGTTAGAAGATCACTTAACCCGAGCAGGCGGATGAACTTAGAGGAACTGAATCCAGGGGCCGTGAACCACCCAGGAGTTTCTGCCATAGTCTGGGCCAAATGTAATATGGATGAAGAAGCAAATTTAGGAGGAGGCCAAAATTTACAAGATAGACCCACTGGATGCAAGACATAAAGAAAGTTCAGTGAAGGAACTCTGAAGAGAATGGGCTCTACAATAAATTTTTCTTACATTCAATGTAAAATATTAGGCAAAATTAAGTACAGTGGCCTTTAAGGTCCCTTCCAGCTCTAATTTCTTTTGATTTCTAATTTGTTACTCTGGTTAAGTAAAGTCCCTTCCGAGGTACAGAACAGTTCTTATACCTGAATGGGATGCAAAGAATAATCTGACTTCTCTTCACCAGGGGATGAGTTGAACCATCCTTGCAGAAGAGATAACAGAGGGTGTGAACCCCAGATCCTGGAAAAGGTCCAGGCACACGATGAGTATTCAGCTTTCTGAAAACAAATGAACAATCATTTCCTCTCCTACATCTTCACACCCTTACTCTGCTGGTTACTTTCTCACAGCTTATAAACATCCTCAAATATACCCACTTAAAAATCTCTCAGACCTATGATTCTTTGGATCTTCTTGTGGGTAACCTAAGGCTCTACCATGCTTTCAAAGACCTGTCCTCCCAAAAAGCCCAGATCTGTACCTTGGGTCCAGACCCATCTACCAGGCCCCTCTAAAGCACTGAAGATGAAGTAAGATCCTCTTGCCACCCCCAATCCCTTTCTACTGTGCTCTGTATCTCTCAAAAAAGATGCAGCTGTAAACTGTCACCCACGCTTGCTGCCCTTCCTTTTCTAACTGGTCACCAGACCTCACCCATTCTCTCTCAGATCTGCAAAATCCAGTCCCACCTTTTATAACTTAAGTGGGACCCTCAGATTACAACTCAGCCTGCACCAAATCAACTGCCTTCCACATGGAGGTCCGAGTGAGCCTCTAAACCACAAGTCCATCTCACTCTTCTTTGGTGTTTCCCACAGCCTGCAGGATAAACACCCAAACTTCTGAAAGGACAAACAAGGCCCCCTTCTCTTGGGCCCCACTAACTTTCCAGTATCAACTCTCATTTCTTTCCCAAACCCTGAGTTCCAGTCCTGTACATTAGTTTTGCCATATTTTCTTATATTTCTCAAACTTCAACACACACTGCTCTCTCCTGCCACCCCAGGAGCTTCTACATATCCTTAGAAAGGATGGCACCTCCTCCAAGAAGCCTACCGTGAACTTTCCCTTCCAAGATTCTGTGCTCTGCAAAGGGGAAAGATCGGGGGGAGGGAGACATTAGGAGTTTGGCATTAACATAGACACACGACTCTATATAAAACAGATAATCCACAAGGATCTACTGCATAGCACAGGGAACTCTACTCCATATCCTGTAACAAACTCTACGGGAAAAGAATCTGAAAAAGAATGGATACATGAATAACTAAATCACTTTGCTGTACACCCAAAACTAACACAATATTGTACATCAACTAACCTCCAATATAAAATAATAATTAAATTTTAAAAAAAGATTCTGTGCTCTGTAGCACCAGAACTCACTTCTTCCAGAGCACTGACTACTGTGCTTGTGTTTACCTGACGCCCAGTAGAAGGGGAGATTACCTAGGGCAGAAGCATCGTCTCCAGCAGCCCTTGGTTCTGACAACTCATTCAAGTGCCAGGCTACTTTACACACATAACCTGCTAACTTAATTCTAAGAACCCACAGAAAGAGAGGTTATTAATGTCATTTTACAAGTGTGGGGAGTGTAGTCCAAAAGAAACCTGCCCACGCCACAGACAGCATAAGCCCTGGAATTCAAACCCTAAGCTGCCTTCACACCGGTGATCTTTGCACTATATGATACGATTATTGAAAAAAAAATTTTTTTTTCCTGAACCCTGTTTCAATGGAAAGGAAATGAAGCTGGGATATATCCATTTCCTAATCGCGTTGGTGTGTACCAGGCAAAGTCATTCAATAGACCAGGTAACATCTGTGCAACAATTAACGATGCTCCAAACTGTGCTAAGTGTTCTACTTTGTAGAGTCTAGAAGCATTAACACAGTGCATCCTTGTAACCACCACAGAGACTGGGACCTGTTAAGCCCACGCTACAGATGAGAACACTGAGACCTAGAAGCCTTAAGGCACTCGGCCGGGGTCACCGAGCTGGCAGGAGTCCTAGGCCGCACGCCCCATCTAGTGCACGCACATCCGGGCACTGGGCACTGCTTCTAGTGCCCACCCTCCACCTTGCACCATCGAAAACCCCGCTTCTCAGCGCCAACACGAGGGGCCCTGGAAGCGGGAAGTACAAACCTGTCTCGACAAGCCGTGGCTGGAAGAAGCTCTGGATACAGATCAGGGGCAGCGGGTGCTCAGGAGCGGCACCCAGTGCACCCCGCGGAGGCGGTCAGCCTTAAGTCCAGCGGGGCGTCCTGCAGGGAAGCACGCACGGAGGGCAGAGGCACCAAGTCCTGCAGCGCGCACAGGTCCTCAGAGCGCGGGAAGAAGTCGGCCGCGCTGTCCCGGCGCAGCTTCACCGAGTGATCAGGGCCCGAGCACGGCCTCGGGGACGCTGGCTGTGGACACGATGGCCACACCCGCCTGGGGGCCCCGGCCACTCGGGCGCCCACCGCCCGGTGGCTGCGGCCCCGCAGCGTGCGCAGGACCGGCGTCGCAGCCAGAAGACATAGGGCCACGGGCCCCAGCTACGCCAACCCCCCCATGCCGCGCTCCGGAGACCCCGCGCGGCCTGGTGTTGGCGCAGGAATCTAAGCCCTCCACGCCGCGGGGATGGGGTTTACGTCAGTGGGCGGGACCGTTGGGGCGGGGCTCGAGGACGTCAGCACGCTCGCCGTGCGTCCGCACGCAGCCCTGTCTCCCACGGTGACGCGGCCTGAAAAGTAGGGGCTTGAGCTCTGAGACTTAAGGCAGCGCGAAACGTACGAGGTGTGGAGACTTTGGGGTTTCCAAAAAGCGTTTGCTGACTCATCCAAACAAAACTGAGACCTGGTTGTATCAACGCATTTTAAAAGTAAACTCCCGTAAGTGTCTGTGCTCCCCCCACCCAGGAGAGAGCCTGCACTCCGTGAGGGACACACGAAAGGCTGAGTGAACGTCTGTCTGTGGTCCTTTACCTGGTGCACGGGTGTGTGAATTTATGCGGAGAGCTCTTAATTTCTGTAGTTTCTGCTAACTTGACACGGTAGTTGGCAAATGGTGACGTGTTCCATGCATTCAGGACATGATCGTGGTTACTAATAATCACTTTGTTTGGTACTGACAACTCCACAGAGAATTTACTACTGAATATCCACTTTCCAGAAGAGAAACTGAGGCGTAGGAAGTGAAGTGACTGAGTAAGAGTAAGGACTCAGACAACTGGTGTTAGTAAATTAACCCTGCAAGGAGGCCGTTAGCCTGCGGTGGCTCTAGTGATGCGGCCGCCTGTGTAAACCAACAAAAATCTAAGCCTGTCAATGCCTCAGGGTGGCGAACACTGCTGAGGACAACGAGTCACAAACCACCAGCTAGGCTTTAAAGTTATAGCAAGTCAGTCATTTCCTTGCTTTGCTTCTGCCCTTTTAAAATAAACATCTCTGCAGCTCCTGTGGCTGGAGTGCTCCTCACCATTTCCGCTTTGGTGGTGCCTGAATTGAATCTATTTTTGCTCACGTAAAGTCTTATTTTCAATATGCCTCAGTTTGTCTTGTAACATTGGTCGTAGAAGTTGGATTTGTGTCCAGTTTCTAGAACAGTGGTCGTTCTCTGGTCAGGCCTTAGGCGTTATGCATACAACGTTCCTCTTCTACCACCACCTTCTGGATGCCTCCACCCACTACCAGCTCCCGCGTATCAGATCCCCTAGATGTGGTCAGAAATGGCTTTCACATGCAGCATGCTCACAGTATAATATCGCAGACACTCCTCCGTCCTCCAGCCAGCGTGTGAAGTGAAACATTACCATTCCTCTTGAAGAGCCTGCTGTGACCACTTTCCCAAACACAGCCACTCCCCAGCTGACCCTGGGTAACCACTCTTCTGAACTTGGTCTCCATCACTGCATGGATGTCTTTCTATTTAGGCTACATTTTTAAGTATTCTTCAACCTCATATAGTATTCTACTATGCTTTCTCTTCTTACTTGCTTTTCTTAGTGTTATCTTTGCTAGGTTCATCCATGCTGACACATAAAGATCTGTCTAGTTCATGTACTTCCCTCACTATGTAGGATTCCCATGTAGGGAAGTACAATAATTTATATGTGCATTTTCCTGTTGATGGACATTTAAATTGTTTCCAATTTTCAGTATGATTTCTGTTTTAAAAATTTTTTATATACTTTCTAAAGGTCACTTTACATTTACTGTTATTACAAAATATTGGCTATATTCCCTGTGTTGTACAATACATCTTTGAGCCTATCGTACACCCAGTAGTTTACATCTCTGACTTCCCCACCCCGTATTGCCCCCTCCTCCCCCTCCGCACTGGCAACCATTAGTTTGTTCTCTATATCTGTGTCTCCCCTTCTTTTTGTTATATTCGGTAGATTGCTGTATTTTTTAGATTCCATATATAGGTGATATCCTACAGTGTTTGTTTTTGTTTGACTTATTTCACTTACCACAATGTCCTCCAAGTCCATCTATGTTGCCGCAAATGGCAACATTTCTTTCTTTTTTAAGGCTGAGTAGTATGCCATTGGTTTTATGTACCGCATCTTCTTTATCCATTCATCAGTTGATGACACTTAGGTTGCTTCCATATCTTGGTAATTGTAAATACTGATGCTCCGAACATTGGGGTGCATGTATCTTTTCAAATACATGTCTTTGAAAACACGTGTTTTTGTTCTTTTTGGATTTATACCCAGGAGTGGAGTTGCGAGGTCATATGGTAGTTCTATTTTTCGTTTTTGAGGACCCTCCATACTGTTGTCCACAGTGGCTGCACCAGTTTACATTCCGACCAACAGTGTACCAGGGTTCCGTTTTCTCTAAAAATTGTAAATTTTCTTCCTGGGGTAATTGAGATGATAGTTGAATAATAACATAAGATCAGGCGAAGTCTAAAGGAATTTTAGACAAGCTGGATCGAGTAGGAAGACTTCTGTTCGCTGGCGTCTGAGTGTTAGAGAGACACCAAGACATGTGGGCCAAGTTGTGGAGAGAAGGGAAACACAGACGCAAGCTTGACACTTGGTGCAGCTTTTCTCCTTGGGGCATTTGCTGATTCAAACCTTACAGCGTAGGAGCTGAAAAGCCAAAGAGTTCAAAAGACTCTAACCACAGAAGCCAAACGGCAAGAACCGTTTTACATTGATAAACAGCATTTTAACTATGGAGAAGCAGAAAATGAAAAGAAAGAACTTTGCATTACATTTAATAAAAGTTTAGGGAGATCTTTGTGGTATATTAGTGAACTTATTTGTGGAAATTTAGCCATGTACATTGTGTTGGAGAGGCACCAAGAGTTCAAGAATTCTCACAATTTGAGTACACAGTTGCCTTACATGTAGGCATGGTGGCATCCATTTACATAACAATGATTTGGAGGATGTTGTGTTAGTCAGCTCTTGCTGTGATAATGCTTTGGAACAAATCACACCAAAGTCAGTTACATAAACAAGAATTTATTTCTCTTGGACCTATGGGCTAGCTGCAGTGGCTCTCTTTTAGACCTCTAGATGGCTAGTTTTGCTCCGTGTTTTGGGTCAGTTTGAGGTCTGTCACACACCTCTTCGTCTGGAGCCCAACTGTGAGGCTGCAGCTCCCAGGCCCTGTCTTCTCTAAAAGTTCACTGAAACATAAGAGGTGAGCCCAACCGCACAAGCCCATTTAAGGCCTCTTCTGCTCATTTAAGGCCATCATGTCTGCTCATACTTCAGTGGCCAAAACATGTCACAGATCTAAGCTGTATTTAGAATATGTGTATTTGTTTAAAGTTGGGTGCTCTCACAGAAGAATATTGCATTTTGGACAGTGTTAGCTTAGCATTTCCCTTGGCATTTGCAAACGTGATAAACGTCGTGTGCACTTTTTCACCTTTGAGAACTTTTTGAAATTGTGGGACAATTTCTATGGGAAAAGAGGAAGGTACATTTTAGAACTCAACTCTAGTTATAGCAGTGTTGGGAGAAGAATTAATGAGATAGGGTCACTACAAATGAAAGATTTGGGATTCACATATTCATAATTAACATTAGCATTCTTCAGAACATTCCTGGAGAATTGTGATGCTTGCTTTACATGATTTTATCATAAATCATTATAATCTGACCAAGCCACTTCAGTAAAACATACATCATACAGTACATCGCATTTTAGTTTTTCCTACCACTGCACAACTTATCATCAGGCAGGAAAGGCTACATATGATATGGTTCCATTTATGCGAAATGTCCAGCAGTGGCAGATCCATACACACGGCAAATATTATACATTAGTGGTTGCCAGGGGTTTGGAACAGAGGGAAATAGGGAATGGCTCCTTAAAATGGGTGTAGGTTTCCTCTTGGGGTGATGAAAATGTTTTTCAGCTGGACAGCGGTGATAGTTGCACAACATTGGGACAGTACTAAATTCCACTGAATGGTACAGTGAATTGTAAAATGATCAAAATGGTGAATTTTGTGTTCTGTTCATTTTACTACAATAAAAAGGAGAAAGAATTAGGGAAAGACTTAGAGTTTGGGAAAGTAAGGTGAAGTGGTCAAGAAAAAGACAGCTCTACTGTTCAGTTTTCTCTCAGCTCTCCCAGTGCATTAATCCTCAGCAAAAAGTAGCCTGAACTTGTAGATGATAGTCATTCAACACAGTGCAGGGAAAAGTAAATAAAATAAAAGCCAACTCTTCTTCTTTAGCACATCTGTGAAAGGTTAACTTCCTGCTCAGCCACATGGACATTCATGAAGACATTTCACTTCAGGTGTCCTCTACTTCAGTACTTTACTCACAGCTCATTCACACATGTAGGCAACAGCGTTCCTTAATTCGATGGAATCTGCAGTGCTGGTTGTGACCAGTCTCATGAAAAGAAAAGGGAAAGAGGAAAAAGCCTCCACATTGACTTGGTGGTCTTGACAAAATGGATGCAGAAGACAGCTTGAGTGTCAAACTGGAAACTTATTTTCCTTTTCCTTTTCTTTTTATCTTTCCTATCAGGTCTTCTGCCCACTTCCCACCCCCTTCTTTCAAACAGGAGAGACACTAATTAGCTGCTTTGTTTTTGTTTGTGCTAAAACAACTATTGTTTTGGGTTTCTTGTTGTTCGGTGAACATTTTTGTTTTTACTGCCAAATGAGCTTCGGTGGTTGGTGTAGGGGGTCTCTTGGGAACTTAACTTTTTCCAGTTTAAGTGGGAAAGCTTTTTTGTTTGAATGGGCTTTTACTGGGTGCTTCAAGGTTTGCTCTTGGCTCTTTGATGGGGGACTGGATAGCACTGTGTTTCCTTTGAGGCTCCGATAAATAAAGGATCCTATGTCCTCCTGGGCACTTTGTGGTGATTTTGCTGTGTGTCCTCTCTAACAGCCAGATGCAGATTCCAGGAAAATGACATATAAATGAATAGAAGTAATCTAATATTTTTAGAATTTGCTTTGGCCATACTCCTGGTCTTATTCTACTTGTAGCAGATGGCTTTAAAGAGCATTAGCTATGTATATATTAAATATAATATAAATATACCGATATTAAATATTATATTGATATATAAATTTAATATGCTAATATTTATATTAATGTATAACAATTATGTATTATATTAATATATATTTTTGCCTAGCGTATATTATATACAAAATATATGGGTAATGAAATGTATTTATATGGTTAATATGTTCATAATATTAATAAGATATATCCTGTAATATTGATTATAAAACAATTATATCATAATATATAAATTATAAATATATATTTATATATATTATAAATATATAGTTATTATTATCTGATATAATACACTAGAGTTAATATATTCTATATAACACAATACGTAATGTATTAGTATAAGACAATTATATTATGTAATATAAATATAATACATCTATAAAACTATATATATTTTAATTATACATTACACATACAAGTATGTATTGCTATTTATAATTTTATTTACATAGGAATCTGTTCATCCTAACAATTGATGTAAAAATATGCAATATTTTCAATCAAATGGGCCTTAAGCTCACTACCTACACATAACTACTTTTATAATCGTGAGCCCTGTCTAACTCATGCTTCCATATCTCTCAACCTGCTTTTCTACACATGCACATAGACGACACACATTGATACACGATATATATGTATACTACCAGTTTTCAGTTCAATGTATATAACTATATAATATATATAATTATATTCCTGTGTATGTATACAAATATAAATCAAAGGTATGTGTATAGGTATGTATTTCATACGTTTATATAACTATATCATACAAATAATGTATGTGTATATAAATACCTGACTATATACATACATACACAGAAATATACTTATTTAAACAAAAGGGACCTAAATAAACATAGTTCTCTAAGAATAAAACTAGTTATGTCTCACTGTTTCAATAAGAGTTTATAGTTTTCTACTGTATGTGCTTCTATAATTGTTATGAACAATTCCCATTTGTTGAATGTTAAGTTGTTTTAATTTTTTGCCATTATTAATGAAGCTCTAAAGAATACGGTGGGCAAGATGACTTGAAAAACTCTCCTGAAGGAAAAGGGTTAGGTATGCTAGGTTAAATGTACACAACTTATTTTTAAGTGCGTGGTTGATTTTTGAAGTATGCAGTAGAAATTTCCAGGACCCATGAAAGAAGGGTGGTACATGTGTGAGAGTTATAGCTATATTAGGAGTGGGTTGAAGATCTTGATAGCTTAGAACAGAAGCTGGAAATCCTGTTTTTATGGAGCCAAGTGGCAAATATTTTAGGCTTTGTAGACCAAAGAGCAAAATTGAGGATATTATTTAGGTACTTAGGTAACCATTTAAAATGTTACCAGTTAAAATGTGAAAATTATTCATAGCTCACAGGCCATAGCAATAGGCTTGTGTCTGGATTTGTAATACAGGCCATAGTTTAGTGACACACCTGACATAGAGACTTGTTTATAAATGGCCATAACCACGTGAGAGGCAGGAGGTAAGACTCCATCCCTACTAGATGGGAAGTTAGAACTAAACCTATCTATCCCTAGTTTCACCTTCAATGAAAGGGTGTGCCAGGAGAAAAAAATATCTGTTGGCAAAGGGAGACTAAGAACAAATTCTCTTGGCCTCTGCTCTGGGTAGGAAACAGGTAGGAAATCTTGAGAATTCTGAACCCCAGATCTGTGTTCCCAGTGTTTGGGTTGCAAATTTATGTGCGGTCTTGCAAACAGAAGCTAAGAAATTAACTTAAAATGCTCCCAAATCGGTGGTATTCCAAACACAAAACTAAACCCTTTCTGGAGTGGTAGACCTTCAACACAGGCCTATAGCATTCCCACAGATAAAGTTTAGCTAAACATGAGCTCATGATCTAAATTTACACAATAATGAAGAAATCAGCTAGAAGTGGAGAGAATCAGCAAAAAACAATCAATTCCAGAATTATATTCCCAAGGCCATCCATCAGATGTTGGAATAATCAGGTGCAAGGCAGAAAATACACATAAAACTAGAACTGAAACAAGGAACAAGGATGTTTTAAAAGACTGGGTAGGATCTTTAAAACATTTTTCAAGTACATGTCATTGATAAAGCTAAAAACTCGAAGGTTGTGTAATACAGCAGATTAATCATGGAGAAGTGTGAATTTATGCTGTTTTTAAAAATATGGCAGGTCAGATTTTCTGCCTAATTATATAAGTAGATTTATCTTTAAAAAATACACATTACTTTAAAGACTTATTGGCTGTAAAATAAGTTAAGGTTATGTCAAAGGGCTTCTCTCCAAAGAAAAGTGAGAAGTAGCAAAACACAGAAAGTCGAGGGGAAAACATGTCAATATATACATTGCGGTAGGGTGAACTAAGCCTTAGGCTAGCAACAGTGTGGACGAGCTGACCCTTAGATACTTACAACTAATCTGGAATCTTCAAAAAGTTCAACTATTTATAACTAAAAAGATTTCTTAAAATTAATAACCAAGTGTTTTAATTGACATCAGAAGAGTAAAACAATAAACCCTGAGAACATAGAAAAATAGATAATAAATATATGAGCAGAACTTAATAAAACAGAAAAAAGTATAAAATTGAGGTGATTTAGTAAGTCAAAAGAATATTCTTTGAAAAGATTTAAAAAACACACTTTGATTAAGCAAAACAAAAACATAAGTAAATAATATACAGAAAGAATCAGGACAATGTTAGAGCAGAGAATATATGAAATGCCAGTAAATTTGAACATTTCTGTAAAGTGGACAATTTCCTAGCTCCTAAAGTTTACCAAAACTGACACAAGAGGAAATTTATAGCTGGAGTTCTTTCACCAGTAAAGGAATTATGTCAATAGTTTACAATCTTTCACCAAGAAAATACCAGACCCAGCCAGATCATTTGGGAGGTGAATTCTATGGAACTTCTATTAAACAGATAACATCAATATGAACAAAGAAAAACTTCTAGAGATAGCGAAGGAAGAATTCTCCTTTATTCATCTTATGAAGTCTATAAAATCCTAATACTGAAACTAGATTAGGACTGTAAGGAAAAAGAAATTTACAGGTCAAATTTACTTGTAAATATAAAAGCAAAAATTTTAAACTATGATATTAGCTACCCAAGTTCACTAGAGTAAGAAAAAGCATGAGCAAGTTAGGTAATCCAATGAATGAAAAGGTAGTTTAATGTCAAGGATATATATCAATAGATTGAAAACACCACATTTTATTTCTTTCATCTGTCTCTTTAAAAAATGATAAGTACTTATATTGATCTCTCTTGTACTAGGCACTGTGCTAAGTCACTTACATATTTACTCCTTTAAACTTTCTATCATCCCTGCGGGAAAGTTCTATTTTGCTTCCATTTCTTAGCTAAGACTCTAACCCCCAGGAAAGTGAAGCAACATTTGTAAGTTTTTGTGGATGGTCAGTGATGGGACCAGTACAGGAACATCCAAAGTCTGTGCTTGGAAACAGTGCCCCATGTTGACACTCACATTACAGATGAAAGGAAAGGAACCATGCACTTACCATATAGATTAAGTCTCACATTACAGGTTAAAGGAAAGGAACCATGCACTTACATTATAGATTAATACCCCCATAACAGGTTAAAGGAAAAAGAAACATGTGCTTCCTCAAAAGTTGTAAAGAAAGCATATCCATTTCTTAATATATTTCCCAATTTCTTTTGCTTGTTTTCTGACCTTTGTAGTGCATTTTGCCATGAGGCAAATTTTATTTCTTATATCATTAAATGTATCCTTTTTTCTTTGTATCTGAGAAAGGTATTCCTCATGAATACTTTATTTCATGTCTCCCAGGTTTCTGATACTTTTACAGTTTCATTATTTTTTAACTTTTAACTACTTGCTGTATCTAGAATTTAGTAATGATAGCCATATTTTCCCACTTTTGTTGAATAATTTTTGCTACTGATCCAAAATGTGAATTTTATTTTAAACTCAATTCCCTTATGCTCTTGCATCTAATTTTAAGATGCTTCCTATTCCACTGGTTGTTTTGCCTATCTAAAACAAAATGCTACCTTAGTTATAATGTAATTATAATATAATAAATGTAATTAGTAAACATAATACGACATATAATAAATAGCATATATAAAATAACAAAATATAATTTACCATATAACAAGGTCCAAGGAGAGCAATACTATACAATCACTTGAAATATCCCGCAAAAGATAGTTTATAAAATTCAATATTCATTTGTAATTTAAAAGAAAGAGTAAAATAGGGATTGATGAATGCTTCCAAAATAAGAAGAAATTATATGTCTACAAGAGAAAGAGGTAAATGATAAACTTTAGTAACACTGGCAATAAATGCAGGACAAGATGAGGATGCCTGATATAATGTTAAAGAAAAAGTATTATGTAACATTGTTTTTGCAGCACTGATGAGTTCAGTGAAAAGAGAATCTCATAGAAAAGAGTATCTCGTTCTTCTTAATGTCTGTACACTTGTCCATTGCATGAACATAACAGCTTATTTAGCCACTATGTTACTGATCTGCATCTGGATTTCTAGGTTTTCATGGAGTATTTTATTATGCACAATTGTTTCAAACACTAGGACTTCCTCTTATGTTTATATCTTTTGAAAGAAACAATATCTCCACAGATGATTTATCTGTGCTGGCTGCTAGCTGACTTTGGGTACTTCTCAGTTCTTCCCTTTACCTTCCTTGTCAATATGAAAACGGAAGGCAAGAAGGTCTCCTGTTTAGAGGCTGTCAAGATAGATCTTGGTGATAAAGTCTTGGTGGTAAAGGCTAAAAGTATCAACCCAGAACAAACGTTTTTCCAGCTGTAACTATGTGTGATTTCCTTGGCTTGATTCCGTAGAGGATGTCAGACCAGACTGTAGAATCTGCCGTCAAAGTGCTTCCAGTAGGATGAGCTAAGTCAAGTATGGTGGCATATGTAATTCAAGATAAAATATAATGTCTCCTTTTCTCTCCTAGCAAAACTTGGTGGAGTGAATGTAGAAGTCACTGTATGCTTTGAATTAAAGGAACACAATAAATCTTGTTTTGGAAGGTAAGTATTCTGGTCTCTTTGTGGAGATGAATTGGAAATTGTCTAGAAGAAGGAAAATGAGGTTAACCAAAGTTAAACTCATAAATAATTGAGCATTAATTAGATATCTGTGGTCTATGTTTGTCTTTGATCATAATTTCTCCCAATTTATAGACCTCTTTGATACTTGATGAATCCTTGTCAAAGATGCACTTAACAATGGTTATCACTTGTGTATTAGGTTTTGCCTGGGCCCTGAAGAAACTATCCTAAATTACCAGCTATGATTGTCACTTGATTTCCTCACAGAGAACAATCAGAACTCCTTGTCTTAAGTGGCTTGGAATGTGAAACTAGTTAGTCTCTTAGATATTGTTAGAGGACCCTACAGAGCCCATTGGTGAAAGTTTGGAAAACATGGGGCTTCTTAAAATTGATTCTTGTAGTGCTATAGGAAAGATCACTGAACCAAAAGGATAACGGTGTTTCTGGTTCTGTTGTTAGCATTCTCCATGGAAACACTGCTGAAGCTTCTGGACTCAATTTCCTTCCCCATATGTGAATGTCACTGAAAATATCCAACTCCATTCTATCCCCATATAACTTCAGGAACTAAGCAAAATGAAGACTCAAAATTCATTTCAAATAATGAAATGAATATATAACGTAGAATGGAACTGGGAAAATACCTGGTTTAAATTCTGGAAAGTACCAACTATACAATTCTGGATAAGTTGCTTACTCTTGCTTAGTCTAATTTAATGCCCATCTCACAGGATGTTATGATGATTAATTTAATATCTTTGTATAACACAGAGTGTTATGTAATTTCTTCTTGTTTTTCTTGAGTAAATACATATCCTTAAGCAACTCACTGTAAACAATAGTTACTTACTTGCTTAAATTACTCTTATCTTCTATTATCACCTGAACTGTGTCCTGCTCAAGTTAATATGTGGAAGTCTTAACCCCCAATACCTCGTAATCTAACTGTATTTGGAGATAAGGCCCTTAAATAGGTAACTGAGTTCAAATGAGGTCAAATGGGTGGGCTCTAATTCAATATGACTGGTGTCCTTATAAAAAGAAAATATTAGGACACAGACATGCACAGAGAGAAGACCATGTGAAGACCAAAGGAAAACATGGCATCTACAAACCAAGAAGAGATACCTCAGAAGAAATCAATCCTGTTGACACCTTATCTCAGATTTCTAGCCTCTACACCCGTGAGTGAGTAAATTTCTGTTGTTTAACCTCCTCAGTCTCTGGTACTTTGTCATGGCAGCTCTAGGAAACTAATACAACTTTTTATGGCCTCCTTGTCTCAAGTTGAAAGTTCAATATTTGGCATCATAGCTAAGAAACAAAAATATCATCTACATTCCTTGTTGTAGTCTTTCTTCCCCATTCTCATTGCTAGTAATTTCCATATTTGGGTCTGTTTTCTGTATCTTGTAAACAGAGCATTATGCTCATTTCTTGTCTTACTGCTAATATACAATAAATGTGCAGATACGAAATAGATTTTGGAGGAGTGCAACATATAGTTGGTACATGTGTGATATGTGTGTATTCATATAATTTATACTTTTTCTCTATTTTCTTCCTTTGGTGTGAGCTAAGATTCTCTGCTTTTGTGACTAGCGCTCCTGAATACTAATCCCTGAATTTAATTCACCAAAAATTGTCAAAAATAATAATCATAGGGGGAAAGAGAGAGTGATAGAGGGAGAAGAACAAACAATCAGGCAAGGGCAGTACTGTGAATTATTAGGCTCTTATTAATAAGATTATTTTAGTCTAGAGGAAATGACCGTAAGTACCATCAGTGAGCCCAGTTGGTCTTTACTGAGTGCTAGACACATCCCTGAGTTCTGTTCTTAGTCTCCAACTGTATGATGACTACTGTCTGGAAGTATTATCTGAACAACTAAAGTCACTTAATGGAAAAGGAATATGTCTTTAGAGAAGCAACAGTAATTTTTCTATCTGATTAAAAAGCAATGTTGACTGTCTGGAAACCTCAGTCATATTTGTAAGCAGAAAAGCATTGGCTATTCAAAGTGGATGACGTAAAGAGATGAGCAGAAACTTTGGCGATAGGTATACCTGGATTTAATTCTCACTTCTACCACTTGGCAGCTGGATAGCCTTAGGCAAGTTTCATACCTCCCTGAAATTCACTTAATTCAGTCTGTAAAATGGCATAATAACTTATTATAGCATCCTTTTAGGAATTTTAAATCAGTTATTGAAATAAAAGTACACACTATATAGACAAGTATGGATTCCTCAATAGGTGTTTGACCTTTCATTTCTCCAGTATCCCACCCCCATCAAATAAAGAAAAATACTTTTTTAAATTTACAAATATTTCATTATTCTAAAGTTAAAGCCATAAAAATAAAAATAATCAAATGGCCTACGATCATACCATTAGAAGAACAAAAGAATAGGTGTTCATGAGAGTTCCAAATTAGAATACAAGTTTTCATTAGGCACCTGTTTATGTATGCTATTCTGCTCTTTAAAATAAATAATTAAATTTGAAAGACTTATTTCCTCACTTTTAAGACTTTATTAGTTTACAAATTACATATCGACCTATGCTAAATATTATACCAACCCATGCTAATGAATTCAGTACAGAAAACAAAAAACACTGCACTCAAGCAAACTACATATATATGTGTGTGTGTGTGTATATATATATATATATATATATATATATATATATATATATTACTTAAATGCATTTATATCCTAGCGTGTCTCATAAAGCATTGTGGTAACTCACCGGAATACAAACAATCAAATATAATGGCAAAAGCACTTAATATAAACAGGGTCAAGGAAACATAGACAGAAGATGAAGAAAAGATGAGGGAAATGTGAACAGGAGGAAGTGTAGTTAATCGAGTTGTATGTTTTGACCTTAAGATTCTCTGTGCGGGGACTTCCCTGGTGGCACAGTGGTTGGGAATCCACCTGCCAGTGCAGGGAACATGGGTTTGAGCCCTGGTCAGGGAAGATCCCACCTGCCGCAGAGCAAATAAGCCCGTGTGCCACAACTACTGAAGTCCCAGCGCCTAGCCCGTGCTCCACAACAAGAGAAGCCACAGCAATGAGGAGCCCGCACACCACAACGAAGAGTAGCCCCCACTCGCCCCAACTAGAGACAGCCTGTGTGCCACAACAAAGACCCAACACGGCCAAAAATAAATAATAAATAAATTTATTTAAAAAAAAGATTCTCTGTGGATAAAACAACATGTAAATAATTGGTTACAAAGCCACATTATTTGAAGGTGCCAGACTGCATATTAACAGTCTGACACAAAGGGACAGCACAGGAAAACGATTCAAAGATAGAGATTTTTAAATATTTGCAGTTTGAAACCTTTTAGAGCACGTGTAATGAGCTCGACACACATTTCAACACTCAACATGTTAATCACATGTTCAAAGTATGTCTCAAAGTCATTGGAAATAGCTGTTGTCTCTGTCCCTGGTATCCAAAACTGATCTGTGATGTGTAAAACTCAGGAGGTATTGATATCCACTTTTTGGCATCTGAACAGGAAACAAAGTTGTTTCGCAGTGATAATAAAGAATGAAGTAAATGCAAAAGGATACAAAAGACAAAGTACTGAGGGAATGTATTAACAGAATGAGTCAAACTAAATTGTGGTGAACTGGGGCCTACGATTGTACACACTCCATGGAAATACCCCAGCCTAAATACTGGCATAGGAGGAAGGGTACTGCGAAGCCCATCACAGTATAATCCTTTAAAATGTCCCTTTCAAGGTTGGCTCCACTCAACACTGAGTATAGGAAATCTTCCCATCAGGCAGAAACACTGGCTGCCCAATGATTGACCAAGAAATTAACACACTAATGAATAAACGATGCTAATTTATTTCTATCCCTGACAATGGGAAACAGCACACACTCTGTGTCAATGGTATGTCCTCCTTCCCACTTTTCTAAGTGGTAAATTATGTTTTTCCCTTCATTGCTTTATATCATGTGTGGCAGGCATGATGGGAAATGGCTATCAATGGTTCTGTTATTGATTTCTACCTTCCTTTCACTGTGGCTAAAGAAGATACTTTGTATGATTTCAATTTCTTAAAAATGTATTGGTACTTGTATTGTGGCCTAACATATGGTCTTTCCCGGAGAGTGTTCCATGTGTACTTGAGAAAAAGGTGTATTCTGCTGTTGTTGAGTGGAGTGATCTATATACAGCTGTTAGGTTTAGTTGGTTAAATGTGTTATTCAGTCCCCCTACCTCTCTACTGATCTTCTGTCTAGATGTGTTTTCCATTATTGAAAGCAAGGTATTGATCTCCAACTATTATTTTAGAACTATCTATTTCTTCCTTCAATTCTGTCAATGTTTGCTTCACATATTTGGGGGTTGTTTGGTACATATATGTTTATAGTTGTTCTATGTTCTTGATAGATTGAACTTGTTATCAACATATAGTGGCCTCCTTTTCCTCTTGTGATAGTTTTTGATTTAAAGTTTATTTTGTGTGATAGTAACATAGCCATCCCAGATCTATCTTCCTTCCTTCCTTCCTTCCTTTCTTTTTCTGTCTCTCTTTCCTTCTTTTTTGTTACTATTTGCATGGGATATTTTATTCTATGCTTTAACTTTCAAGCAACTTGTGTCTTTTGAAATCAAGTGAGATTTTTGCGGACAGCATATACTTGGATTATGGTTGTTTTTAAAGTCCATTCTGCCAATGTTTATCTTTTCATTGGAGAGCTTAATCCACTTACTTTTTCAAAAATTACTGATGAGGAAGAACTTAATTCTGTCTATTTCCTGCTTGTTTTCTGTATGTCTTATGCATTTTTTGCCCCTCATTTACTCCATTACTGACTTCTGTGCTTAGCCGATTTTCTTGTGGTGAACTCTTGATTCCCTTTTCATTTCTTTTTGCATATGGTCTATTGATATTTTCTTTGTGGTTATCAAGAAGATGACATTTACCATTCTAAAGTTAAAACAATATAATTTCAATTGAAACCAACTTCAGTAGCACACAGAAACTCTGTTCCTCTACAGTTCTGTTCCTCCTCTTTACATTATTATTGTCACAAATTACACCTTTTTACTTTGTGAGCCCAATAACATGGATTTATGATTATTTTATACATTTGTTTTTTCAATCATGTAAGAAATAAAAAGTAGAGCTACAAGCCAATAACACAATACTGGCTTTAGTACTTGCCCATGTATTTATCTTTACTGGAGATTTCTATTTCTTTCTACAGCTTCGAGATGCTGTCTAGTGTCCTTTCATTTCAACCTGAAGGTTCAATTTAGCATTTCTCATAGGGCAGTGGTAGGAAGTTGTAAAATAAATGCCCTCAGCCTTTGTTCATCTGGGAATGCGTTAATTTCTCCCTACGTTTTGAAACCAGTTTGGCCAAATATAGAATTCTTGGTGGACAATTTTTTTTCTTTCAGCACTTTAAATATGGCTGGCCTCTTGCTTCCGTGGTTTCATAGAGGAAATTAGCTCTAATCTTTTTGAGGATCCCTGCTTTGTAACAAATTTCTTTTTTCTTTCTCCTTTGGGAGAAAAGATTCTTTCTGTGTCATTTGGCTTCTGAGAGTTTGATTATACTGGTTTTTGCTGTGGGGTTCTTTGAGTTTCTCTTAGTCCTGAAATCAGCCAAAGATTTATAGCAACCAAACACATAGTGAACCAGGGAAGAGGCAATTTGAAAATGGCAGGAAAGCTTTGTGGCATTTTTACTTGCCCTTGCCCCATCCACTGTTAGTGTAGTGATGGTCTTAAAGTGGTGGAGTCTTAATGCAGTGATAGTCTTAAAGTAACAGCAGACCATTCCTAGAATGGGACCCTCAATCCTGCTTCAGGAGGGAGCAGAAGAGACTGTACTCTCAGATTATTATGTGTATCTGTTCTAACCTGTCTGGGAGCTACCTGAAGGACTGACACAAGATGCTTATCTCTGTCTTAGCTAACTTGGAACACAGTCTGGAAAAGCAGCGGTCAATGCTCAAAAAAGTGCAAGTTGAACTAACAAAGCACAGATGGCTGGGGCAGAAGACTGTGCATTGAAATACAGTAGACCACAGAAGATGCAGGAGCCAAAGTTGGGGGAGATTCTTTGGGAAATTAGAACCTACAAAAAGTACACATGTGTCCAGAGAAATTAGGAAAGCCACATGCATACTCGAGATAAGATGCATGTTCTGAAAACACCAGAGGAGTCTCTAAGCTTTTACCATGGGCTGAGCCCTGAACTCAATGCAGGTCAGCTAAATGTTGAAGGAGTGATCCAGCAATCTGCACAATGGGCAGAGGTGTGTGGTTTTGGGTGTGCATGTGGATGTGCTTGTGTGTATTTATTTTTGTTTGTTTTAGGTGCAGGAATTCAAGGAAATCTCTGTCAAAACATTAGCTAAACATGAACTAAAGGAACAGAGACTTCGGTGCATACATACGATAAGGAAAACAGTCATTGCAAAAATAGTTTGGAAAGGTCCCTAAACAAACAGACTACTACAGCCTCCAACAATCAAAAGCCCAGGAAACCCTGGGAAAGTGGGAGAATCTGATTTCCATAGATACCACATTATAATATTTGAAAGACAAATTTTCAACCAAAAAAATCACAAGGTATACAAAGACATGGAAAAGTATGGTCCATTTAAGAAAACAAATTAATTGATGAAACCATCCCTAATGAAGCCCAGACATTTCTCCACTGCATATTCTTGCCTCCTTTGTCATAGATTCATTGACCATAAGTGCATGGGTTTCTTTCTGGGCTCTCTATTCTGTTCCAGTGATCGATGTTTTTGTGCCAGTACCATGCTGTTTTGATTACTGTAGGTTTGTAGCATAGTCTGAAGCCAGGGAGCATGATTCCTCCAGTTGTGTTCTTCTTTCTCAAGACTGTTTTAGCTATTCAGGACCTTTTGTGTTTCCATACAAACTTTAAAATTATTTGTTCTAGGTCTGTGGAAAATGCCCTTGCTATGTTGATACAGACTGCATTGAATCCGTCGATTTCCTTGGGTATGATGGTCACTTTAACAATATTAATTCTTCCAATCTGTGACCATGGTATATCTTTCCAGCTGTTTGTGTCATCTTTAATTTCTTGTATCAGTGTCATATAGTTCCCTGGGTACAGGTCTTTTACCTCCTTAGGCAGATTTATTCTTCTGTATTTTATTCTTTTTTACGCGATTGTAAATGGGATTGTTTCCTTAATTTCTCTTTCTGATAGTTCACTGTTAGTGTATAGAAATACAGTAGATTTCTAGATATAAATTCTGTATCCTGCAAATTTACCAAGTTCATTTTTGAGCTCTAATAATTTTTGGATGGTGTCTTTCAGATTTTCTATGGATCATGCCATCTGCAAACAGTGACAGTTTTACTTTTTCCTTTCCATTTTGGAGTCCTTTTATTTATTGACTTTTCTTGTCTGATTGCTGTGGCTAGGACTTCCAAAAGTACCTTCAATAAAAGTGGTGAGAGTGGGCATCCTTGTCTTGTTCCTGATCTTAGGGGAAATGCTTTCAGCTTTTCACCATTGAGTATGTTAGCTATGAGCTTGTCGTATATGGCCTTTATTATGTTGAGGTATGTGTTCCCTCTATGCCCACTTTCTGGAGAGTTTTTACCATGAATGGATATTGAATTTTTTTCAAAAGCTTTTTTTTCATCTATTGAGATAATCATATGGTTTTTAGTCTTCAATTTGTTACTGTGATGATAAGAGACCTAAGAGAGCTACAGAGGCTAAGTGACCTATCCTTCCCTGAATGGGTAGGTATCCTTGTTCTGCCTTCTAATTGAGTTAGTATCTGAGTAAAGAACTGCCAGGTGTCATTTAGTTCACAATACACTGTTGTGGCAATATAGAAATGAATTTGTCTAAATCATTTGGCTTTTCTAAATTATAGTAAATGAATATACTGAATGAATACTTCAACTTAAGGAAATGCTCTTAAAGATATATTAATGTAGGCACTTCAGCGGAGAATTGAAAACAAAACAAATAATTCAGGTAAAATTAAAGTACACTCAGTTGTATCCAGTTTCCTCTTGTAAATCTCTCTTTTTCATTTGAGTGGACAGTCACTGGAGAATATCTGACTTGGGGCTAAGGAAATCTAAGCCTTCTTGGCCACACTGTATTCTCTTATGTCGTTTAATAAAGACACCAGTTGGGTTGCTGAAAAAATAGTGGGAAAAATCAATGCCTCACATCCAAAGGGCAGCTCTTGAAAATATGTGGATTGTTGTAGTCATTTTGCTCTTCTGGCCTCAGAAGTTCTAATCTTAACCTTAGCCCCTCATGCAGAGAGACTTTTTAAACCAATTTGCACATTACTCATTATGTGACTGTTGAATAAGAGAAACCCAGCTCTTTTCCTGTGCTTTCAAGCAGTTATCTTCTTCAAAACTTTGTTTGGATTGTTATACCTTAATCTTGCCTGGCAAGGGACTTATGGGAAGGTTGTTATTGTTTGAAAGTTTGGTGCCAGTATCTGCAAAGAAAGAAGAAAGTAAAGAAGGAAAGGTGTGTTTATCAAACATCCCAATAGTGAAAGTGTGTGAAAGCAACTTTTGAAAAAGTGAATCTGTCAGAGTTCAGCCATATTATTACATTTTATTTTATTCATTGAACATAAATAATTATCAGTGAATCCTTTCTAGATTTTCTAGTTTCCCAAAGTTCCCTGTATTCACATTCTAAGGTGAAAAATGGTATTTTAAGTCACTGCTCTCCACCTTATATTATTTATAATCACTCCTCATGACCTCTTCCTTCAAAGAAACGTGATCCTGAGAAGTGTCCTTTGTTTGTCTTTGTGGAATAAGTGATGGGGATGCATCCTGGAGACCTGTGAGATGTTTAAATTGTGGCCTAATGAAACTAGGATGGAGAGTTCTGGAAAGATCTGGAAAGATGGCTGGTAGAGTGTGGCCAGATGTGGGAGAAGAGACACGTACCGAGAGAGGGAGAGGAAATTTTCAGAGGGAGACAATTAAACAAATAATTCAATAAGTTTTGTTGTGTGGTGTGGGATGCAAGCCTTTCTCTCCCCGTTTCCTTCACAATCTCTTTGTTAAAGACTGTGTTTTTCATTAGTTTTACTAAGATAGGATTTGCCGTTTTGTTTGGATACTGAGAATGGACCCATGGAAACAGTTACATTTGGGTTATCTCTGACTATCTTTAATGAAGAACATAAATATTGGCCACACTATCTATGCACATGCTATCACCATGCCTTTTTTGTTCTCTGTTCATATATCTAAGTCCTCTTCTTTGAGGTCAATCTCAAATCTCATCTGAAATGTACATTTATTGATAGATTCAAGCCATAATGAACTGTCCCTTCTTTGTGCTCCTTAGGCTCTGATTATTTATAAAAACTCATTTTTGAACTTAGACACTGTCCAATATGATATATTAGTTATTTCATCAGCATATGTTATATCCTCAACACAGTTATAAGCTTTTGTGGGGCTGGGATCATACATTCTGTAATTTTTCTCAGTACTTACACTTACTTTGATAGAAAGCGCATTCATTCATCTAAACATCATTTATTGAGTGTTAATTAAATGTCTCAACTCAGTCAATATTGTTTGAGTGAATGCATGCATGAATGAGGGAGTATGCAATAGGTAGCCTAATGTACCGCCCGATGTGAAAAAACCAAAAGCATAAACACAAAAGCAAGCCGAAAAGTGGCCCAGGACTTTCTGTAAAATATCCTGCTTTTGTTGGATGAGGCCATGAAAATCAAGATGCTCCTGAAAGGTCTTAAGAGCTGACCAAGAATAGTAAACAATTGAAATTCTCTCAGGCTTATTCAACCCTATCACTGGACACATTTATACCTCTCAGGAATGTTATTAAAAGAAGAGATTAATAAAGCTTTTATAGATGAGTTGATAAATCTCTAAACATTTAAATCTTCATTTCCTCCTAGGTTTCTCTAGTTTGGGTTTCCAAAAGATTTCAAGAAACCACAGGATAATTAAAAAATTAGACATTATCTTTCTTACCTTCATGTTTTTTGATGGTAAACACATTTTATTTTCTCCATAGTGCTGCCCAATTTCCACCAGTACAGTTCTTAAGTGAATTTTGCTCTGGATGGTGGGATATATAAGATGTAAATGAATTGTTTGTATATGTTTTAGAATTCTTCTAAAGGGCCTGGCCATGGAAATGCATTGAATCTTACTTAAATAAGTAAAGGAACTTCCTCAGAATTATTATTTTATTCTGGTTAGGATACTCTCTGCCCTGGTTTGTTAAAATTTCCCTCTAGAGTGGTTTTAATTTTGTTTCTGATAGGGTCCTAGGATTTATTGCCACACCCATCCTGCATCTGGTTTTCTTTGAATTCCTCTCCTTGCAGTTTCTGATTCATACAGGGCCTTACAGGTTAGTGACAACCTGGCCATCACAACTCTGGGAAGGACAGGCCTACTTTTCAGAGGTGCTGATGTTTTCTGTACCTGAAGGTTTTCAAGAGATATCAATCTTCCTCACCACCTCCCTTGGCCCTCTTAATGGACTAAGCAGTTCCTCATGAAAGTTCTGTAGGATATCTGTACTAACTTCTCCATATTGTTCCATCCTGAGTCTAAATTCCTGGCCTCAAGGTAATGTTAGATTTCTAGCTCCAGCCCCTATGTACATAAGGCCTCTACTAAGGAACAGAACGCATACACATCAGTCTGCTCTTATTTCTCTGGATTTAATTTCTCTGTTACTTTCTGAAACATGCAGGTGCTCCTTTCTTTCTTTTAATCTCAGCTATGTGCTTTTAACATTTTCAAAACTGACCCAGAATTTACATGTGTCTCCAGTAAGAGTACATTAAATTGAGCTTAGTCTGCTCTTCTACTGGCATATTTGAGATCCAAATAATTTGCTACTTAACTGGATTCAGTTACCTGTATATTTCAGGCACCTAAAACTCACCATGTTCCAAATTTCCCCCTTTATAGTTAGTAATTTTCTTGGGAATCTGGATAACATTAGATGGAATAAAGTTAGTGAGTGGCCCAGGATTGCCTGAAATTTTGTTTGTCAGAGTGGCCAGGGAAAGTTAAGCAAAGAAGCAAACCAAATGAAAAACAGAATCACATTATTATGGCTGAGACAAGATTCCATGCAGAACTCTCTGTAGAGCTGGGTTGGGTCATAACTTATGCCAGAGCTCTAGGTGGGGTTGACACCATCTCATGCCAAGCTCTCAGTTCTGGGCTAATGTCATCTCTGGTCCACTCTATGGAGTGGAAACTTTGGAGGAATGGCCAATGTGTTCCACAGTGTAGGAAGAGGGAAATTGTGAACGTTACTTTCTAAATTGTGGAGGAACTAACCACTGTAAATGTGCCTTGAACTATGGTGTTTAATTTGACCAGTCAGATCAATGACTTTCCCCTTGAATGAAATGCTGCTACGTATATGAGCAGAAAAACAAAACTGGTATAAGGAATAGATAGCTAGTGGGAAGCAGCCGCATAGCCCAGGAAGATCAGCTCTGTGCTTTGTGACCACCTAGAGGGGTGACATAGGGCGGGTGGGAGGGAGGGAGTTGCAAGAGGGAAGAGATATGGGGACATATGTATATGTATAACTGATTTACTTTGTTAGAAAGTGGAAACTAACACACCATTGTAAAGCAATTATACTCCAATGAAGATGTTTAAAAAAAAACTAGTGTAAGGAGCTGGAGAGACTGGGAGTCTTATTTTCCCAGCAATTAACTTTTCCTCGACCATGACCTTCCTTTTGAGTCTCCTAGACCTTGGGGATGATAGCAACCCCTTGGGTTGGGGGATGGCAACCCCATCTTCACTAGAACCTCTATAGTTAACTTTGATTTTTCCCACACCGTCTATCCATCCCATGTATGCAGTCAGACATTTGATCTTGGACTTTTACTGACAAAATATCCTTGAATATAACCATTTCTTTTCACTGCCACTGCTACTGCTTTTGTCACTGCCTTAACTAGAGCTTTAACTTTAAGTTCTTTATATAAATATCTAAATATCTATATATAAATAAAATATACAAATAAATAAAATGTAATATTAATTTTGATGATTTAAAAGTCTTTTCTTGATAAAGACTTTTCCTGATAAATATACACAATATCTTATATAAATATTTGTGTATTATCTGTTCTTTTCTTAGAATTTTAGTCATATGATTCTATCTCTTGGTATGTCTAGAACTTTTTGATTGAATGCTGACTATTTTATTTGGCTTTTAAAATTTTTCTCAGTGGAAATGTTGTTTTGCTTCAAAATATTTTACTCTACCTGGAAGTAGCAAATCTTCAAATTACAATTTGTTAAATGCTTTGAAATATCAATACTATAGGTGTCACAAAATCTAGAAAAATGACATTTGAAAATTAACTACTGCCAGATGTGTCTCTATAAAACTTTTTCCCCACTCTTGTAGCTATATATTCTTTAACTGCCTCCTGTTTTAGAAATAAAATTGTAAGAAATAAACTTTGTAGTTTATAGACATAGATTTCTTTTCACATGGTTGATTAGAGTTTGCTTTTAGTTATTAATAGTTTAGAAAAGTTTATTTCAGCATCACAATTTATTATTGATAATGTCGCATTAATGTTCATTGTTAACTTTGAGAAAACCTCTATGGATTACTTCCTCATAAATATTTACTATTATAAATGCATTACTGATTTCAGTACTGCTATAGGTTTGTGCATTACAGGAATTCTGATAAAATACTCATTCACACCATTCCATTACACACATTATTGATGGGGTATATTCTTTTATTTCTTTATTTATTTTTGACTGTGTTGTGTCTTCGTTGCTGTGCGCAGGCTTTCTCTAGTTGCAGCGACTGGGGGATACTCTTTGTTGCGGTGTGCAGGCTTCTTATTGTGGTGGCTTCTCTTGTTGCAAAGCACAGGCTCTAGGCACACAAGCTTCAGTAGTTGTGGCTCGCAGGCTCAGTAGTTGTGGCTCACGGGCTCTAGAGCGAAGGCTCCATAGTCGTGGCACACGGTCTTAGTTGTTCCGCGGCATGTGGGATCTTCCCGGACCAGGGCTCGAACCCGTGTCCCCTGCATTGGCAGGTGACTTCCTAACCACTGTGCCATCAGGGAAGCCCCTGGAGTATATTGGTTATTTTTTTTTTTGCGGTATGCTGGCCTCTCACTGTTGTGGCCTCTCCCCGTTGTGGGGCACAGGCTCCGGACATGCAGGCTCAGTGGCCATGGCTCACGGGCCTAGCTGCTACGTGGCATATGGGATCTTCCCGGACTGGGGCACGAACCCGTGTCCCCTGCATCGGCAGGCAGACTCTCAACCACTGCACCACCAGGGAAGCCCTGGGGTATATTCTTGACAGAAGGAAATTTCCGTTTTGACTAAGCATTGAAGAAAACTGAATCTTTGACTTATCCTTCACATGCCTGATGATTGAAATAATTTTCCACAGAATAACTTCTGGTTTTATACTTTTCAGTTCTTTTTTTCTTCTTCAAACGCACATGCTTTGAGAGCTGTGAAGTGCAAGACATGGCTATATTGTAAGGTGGTTTTTGTCCTTACGCTTCTGTGTCTTGTGCTAGTTAAGTCAGTAGAGTAGTCAGTAAGAGTACTGGAAGTTATTCCTGTAATGGGATATTATATAGTCAGTTACATATGGTGGTGTCTGAAAATCACATAATAGCCTCACTTAAAACATCTCCTTAGCCAGATTTCAAGAAAGCCTGTGACCAATCCAATATGATCCAACATAGCAGAATATGATAGAAGGAAAATTGACAAAGAAATAGACGCTGGACTTACCTGATGGAAATTAAAATATCTCACTTTTGACAATTTTCCAAAAACCTATAATTACATGAACTAATTTCTAGGGTTCTTCGTAGGACCTAAAAAGGAACCCATAGAGTTGTGGAACAACAATAGAAGCTACTGTGATGAGAAGCCCGGACACCGCAACAAAGAGTAGCCCCCGCTCGCCGCAACTAGAGAAAGCCTGCACGCAGCACTGAAGACCCAACGCAGCCAAGATAAAAATAAATAAATAAATAAAAATAAATTTATCTTTTAAAAAGTGATACTCAGGTTTGAGGCATGAGAAATTTGATGAGGAGAAATTAGCTCATGTTTGCAGAACTTTTAAAATATCAAACTCAGTCTCTAAGATTTTAGCATTCTATACAACATCGGTTACTTATTAGTGGTTTGGGAAGGCCAATTTAAAATTTTCTCATCTTACTGTATTGAAATTCACGGCCCTAATGTTCTCCACGTTGACTATATGAATGATGAAGAAAAGTCAATCATGTATTTCATTTCCAACTGGACAGAAAACAATATTTTGAAAAGTGTTTGGCCTACTGACTTTTGATTTCTTCTAAGGCAAATGGATAGGTAATTTTTATTCCCTGATTAGGAGAAAAATGGGGGAAGAGGGCAGGGTTAAGAATTAAGATTTCAAGAGCATGAGAGGTAGATGGCCAACCATAGTTCCTAAGGTTCGGTGCCTGTAACTGTTGCCGCTGCTTAAGCGTGCCAAAGCAGTGGTACGGCTGCTGCGCTCGTGTTTGCTACCACTAGAAACATTCTTGCCAGTAGTGGCGGCAGCGGGACTCAATTACTCCCTTTTTTCACTCTCTCCAGAAGCTCCAGATGGCGTCTTCCATGGGCAACATGGCCGACAGCACAGAACCAACGAAACGTATGCTTTCCTTCCAAGGGTTAGCTGAGCTGGCACATCGAGAATATCAGGCAGGAGATTTTGAGACAGCTGAGAGACACTGCATGCAGCTCTGGAGACAAGAGCCAGGCAATACTGGTGTACTTTTATTACTTTCATCTATACACTTCCAGTGTCGAAGGCTGGACAGATCTGCCCACTTTAGTACTCTGGCAATTAAACAGAACCCTCTTCTGGCAGAAGCCTATTCGAATTTGGGGAATGTGTACAAGGAAAGAGGGCAGTTGCAGGAAGCAACTGAGCATTACCGGCATGCATTGCGTCTCAAACCAGATTTCATCGATGGTTATATTAACCTGGCAGCCGCTTTGGTAGCAGCAGGCGACATGGAAGGAGCAGTACAAGCTTACGTCTCTGCTCTTCAGTACAATCCTTCTTTGTACTGTGTTCGCAGTGACCTGGGGAACCTGCTCAAAGCCCTGGGTGGCTTAGAAGAAGCCAAGGCATGTTATTTGAAAGCAATTGAGATGCAACCGAACTTTGCAGTAGCTTGGAGTAATCTTGGCTGTGTTTTCAATGCACAAGGGGAGATTTGGCTTGCAATTCATCACTTTGAAAAGGCTGTCACCCTTGACCCCAATTTTCTGGATGCTTATATCAATTTAGGAAATGTCTTCAATGAGGCACGGATTTTTGACAGAGCTGTGGCAGCTTACCTTCGTGCCCTAAGCTTGAGTCCAAATCATGCAGTGGTACATGGCAACCTGGCTTGTGTATACTATGAGCAAGGCCTGATGGATCTGGCAATAGACACCTACAGGCGAGCTATTGAATTGCAACCACATTTCCCTGATGCTTACTGCAACTTAGCCAACGCTCTCAAAGAGAAGGGCAGTGTTGCTGAAGCAGAAGATTGTTATCGTACAGCTCTCCGGCTGTGTCCCCGCCATGCAGACTCTCTGAATAACCTAGCCAATATCAAAGGAGAACAGGGAAACAGTGAAGACGCGGTTCACTTGTATCGTAAAGCATTAGAGCTCTGCCCAGACTTTGCTGATGCCCATTCAAATTTAGCAAGTGTATTGAAGCAGCAGGGAAAACTGCACGAAGCTCTGATGCATTATAAGGAGGCTATTCGAATCAGTCCTACCTTTGCTGATGCGTACTGTAATATGGGAAACACTCTATGGGAGATGCAGGATGTTCAGGGAGCCTTAGAGTGTTATACTCGTGCCGTGCAGATCAACCCTGCATTTGCGGATGCCCACAGCAATCTGGCTTCCATTCACCAGGATTCAGGGAATATTCCAGAAGCAATTGCTTCTTATCGCACTGTTCTGAAGCTTCAACCTGATTTTCCTGACGCTTATTGTAATTTGGCTCATTGCCTGCAGGTTGTCTGTGATTGGACAGACTATGATGAGCGAATGAAGAAGTTGGTCAGCATTGTGGCTGACCAGTTGGAGAAGAATAGGTTGCCTTCTGTGCAGCCTCATCATAGTATGCTCTATCCTCTTCCTCATGGCTTCAGGAAGGCTATTGCTGAGAGGCATGGGAACCTCTGCTTGGCTAATATAAGTGCCCTTCATAAACCACCGTATGAACATATAACAGACTTGAAGCTCAGTGATGGTCGACTGCGTGTAGGATACGTGAGTTCTGACTTTGGGAACCATCCTACTTCTCACCTTATGCAGTCTATTCCAGGCATGCACAGTCCTGATAAATTTGAGATATTCTGTTATGCCCTGAGCCCACATGATGGCACAAACTTCCGAGTGAAGGTGATGGCAGAAGCCAATCATTTCACTGATCTTTCTCAGATTCCATGCAATGGGAAAGCAGCTGATCGCATCCATCAAGATGGTATACACATCCTTGTAAATATGAATGGTTATACCAGGGGTGCTCGAAATGAACTCTTTGCTCTCAGGCCAGCTCCTATTCAGGCAATGTGGCTGGGGTACCCTGGGACTAGTGGCGTGCTTTTCATGGATTATATCATCACTGATCAGGAAACGTCACCTGCTGAAGTTGCTGAGCAGTATTCTGAGAAACTGGCTTATATGCCCCATACGTTCTTTATTGGTGATCATGCTAATATGTTCCCTCACCTGAAGAAAAAAGCCGTCATCGATTTTAAGTCCAATGGGCACATTTATGACAATCGGATTGTGCTGAATGGCATCGACCTCCAAGCATTTCTTGATAGTCTATCAGATGTGCAAATAGTCAAGATGAAATGTCCTGATGGAGAAGACAACGCAGACAGCAGTAATACAGCTCTTAATATGCCTGTCATTCCTATGAATACTGTTGCAGAAGCAGTTATTGAAATGATTAACAGAGGACAAATTCAGATTACAATGAATGGATTCAGTATTAGCAATGGCCTGGCAACTACCCTGATCAACAATAAGGCTGCCACTGGAGAGGAGGTTCCCCGTACCATTATTGTAACCACACGTTCTCAGTACGGGTTACCGGAAGATGCCATTGTGTACTGTAACTTTAATCAGTTATACAAAATTGACCCATCTACTTTGCAGATGTGGGCAAATATTCTGAAGCGTGTTCCCAATAGTGTACTGTGGCTGTTGCGTTTTCCAGCAGCAGGAGAAGCTAATATTCAACAGTACGCACAAAATATGGGCCTTCCCCCAAACCGTATCATTTTTTCCCCTGTTGCTCCTAAAGAGGAACATGTTCGGAGAGGCCAGCTGGCTGATGTCTGCTTGGACACTCCACTCTGTAATGGCCACACCACAGGGATGGATGTCCTTTGGGCAGGGACCCCCATGGTGACTATGCCAGGAGAGACTCTTGCTTCCCGAGTTGCAGGTTCCCAGCTCACTTGTTTAGGCTGTCTTGAGCTGATTGCTAAAAATCGGCAAGAATATGAAGAGATAGCTGTGAAACTGGGAACTGATCTCGAATACCTGAAGAAAATTCGTGGCAAAGTCTGGAAGCAGAGAACATCTAGCCCTCTGTTCAACACCAAACAATATACAATGGAACTAGAGCGGCTCTACCTACAGATGTGGGAGCATTATGCAGCCGGCAACAAACCTGATCACATGATTAAGCCGGTTGAAGTCACTGAGTCGGCCTAAATAATGACTGTGTGCCCAGGAGAATTACCCCTGTAGCTGAGCCTCAACCTTCTGGGGGAAAGGGAACTACTTTTTCAATATCATGGTGCAGATGGGTGACAGACAATGATAAGAAATAGCACAGCCAGACTTGCTTCCTGCATGGTCACGATAGGGAGAAACCCAAGAGATGCGAAACTGCTGTTCCACAAGGAGTCTCCATCGAATTTTGCAGCAGCCAGGTGTCTGGAAGGTCTGGAAGGTGAGTCTGGAAGGTAAGTCTGGAAGGTCTGATCTCCCTTGGTCTTCCAGGGGATGGATGGTTAATGTGGAAGGGAGATAGAGATTGCCCGGCCGTTTTGTGATTATCACGGATTGATTGAGTCTTCTGAATTAATTTTTTTCTTTATATTTTGGGTATTGGAGCTTTTAAAAATGTTTGGTTTCAGGTATTTTTATTCATGTGAAGTGTATATGATTCTCTTGAGATAAGGTTTTAAGCTAAAATATTCCTTGTTTTAGTTTCTGAACTCTACCGATAAATGGGGACTTTGCTGGTGTAGTCTTTTTATAGGTTTTATAAACCACTTGAGCCTCTATCAGTCACTTTAGTGTCTGACATAACGTTTGGAACTCTCAGTGCTTTGTTGGTCTGTAGATGATGGCTTCAATTCTTTTTCTGGTCCGTTTCCTTCTTCCCTTCCCCCCACTTTAAAAATTCTCCTGTAACTTGGCTAACAAAATACCAAGTGTGATTCAAAACCTCCCAGAGTGTTTCTCTTCAACACATCATCTGGTGCCAAATGAAGATTGTTAGGAGTGCTTATTAATTATGAAGGGCACAGTTGTGGTACTGTCACTGACGATAATAATAATGGATTTTTGGCCTAGAGTTTTGACCTATTTCACCAGTGTTTTACCATTGACTGCCCCTCTATGCTGCTTCCAAAAGTGAGAGTGTGTGATAAGATTTTTACTTTCATTTCTAAAGTTTGTTTTTTTTAGGTGAGTCCTGTTTTTCCTTTTTCTTTCAGCAGAAATGAAATCCCAGGTAAGTATAAGTATTCAAATATTTGATCAGTAAGTCACAGTTATCTCCAGTACATTAAATAACTTTCATCAAAAAACATGTTATAGGTGAAAAGCTCTGAAGGACCAGCTATGTATATGATAATTATGTTTCAGGCCTTCTAGGGTATTATATATAATAACTTGTCTTCTGGTCGTGGTCTTGAAGTCTTTATGGATTCAGCCTCAGTAGTAGCGAACTGCACTGCTACTTGGTTTGGAGTACAAATTAGACTTTAGCCCTCCTGGAGGTTGAGTTTTTGGTATTGAAAACCATAGGAATGAAATTATTGTATTTCATCAAAGGATCGAGGGCTTGAGGCTTAAACAAGCCAACATATGTGTGGGAAGCAGTCAGCCTTGAGAGCAGGCTACGGACATGCCAGGCATGCCGCCGCTGCTCGAAGGGACTGTCCCTACTTGTTCCCCTCCTTGTTCCATTCCACGGGAGATAAATCACCAGGGCCCAGAAATCAGAAAGAATGTAAAATGAGACAAGCCAATCTGTCTCCACCCTGCACGTGCAGGTTATTTTGGATGATTCTGGGTTTATGGGTTTTCTCCCAGGGAAGTTATCCTTGAGCCGAGACAGTCATTAGATGATGTAAACCACCGTCTGGCAACCTTCCCTTTTCTAGTCGATATAATCTGCAACTGTAGCATAATAAAACTTGCCTTGCAACCGTCAGTTGTCTTGGTCCTTCTGACCCCATTTGTCGGTGCTACTTCAGTTCCTTACCCCGTCCCTTCTGACCCTGGGCGGTGAAATCCTCTTTCTGAGGCTGGTCCGCGGCAAGTGGCGCCTGAACAGGGACCTGAAGCGTGAAGCCAATGAAAAGAAAAAGAAAGTGCAGGTAAGAGAACCCTTATGCAAAATATGTGTGGACACGAGTAAAAGTGAAACTAACAGAGGCATAAGGCAACAGTCAGAAGTAAAATAAGATGGGGCAAAAGGGCTCAAAGGAGCGTGAATTATTTGCTCCGGTTTTACTTTCGATGCTTAAAGCTCGGGGTAATAAAGTTTCTACCTCACAGTTGACTGAATTTTTGCAGCATATCCATGATGTATCTCCCTGGTTTCCTGATGGCGGCTCTGTGACATAGAAATCTGGCAGAAAGTTGGAGAAGATTTTAAAAATTATTATGAGTCTCGAGGGCCTACTCATACTGCCGTTGTTACATTTAGTTTGTGGAATCTGATAAAAATATGTTTAGGTTCTTCTCATGATAGTGTTGATTTGAATGTAAAGTCAGAAAAACATAAGCCTCTGACAGAAGAAACGACTGTATTATCAGCTACTGTGTCGCCACTTCCTAAACCAAAAGAGCTAATAAATTTAAATATTTCAGATGAAGAGGAACATTTTGACTTAACAGATGAGGCTTTTAAACATAAAAGAGAGAAGTATCCTGAAGATGATTTTCTAATGGCTATAATAGATAAGTCAGTGAAAAAGCTGCAAATTAGTAAGGACTGTCTTCCTCAAAATTCTCCATCTGTAAAACTGCTCAGTCCCTTGCAACGTGCTGTACAAGCAGCAATAAAACGAGGAGAAGATCCTATTTTCTGTTGTCCTGTCACGGAAAGACCTGATCCTAATAATCCTCAACAGGCTATTAGGGAGCATCAGGCTCTTCCTTTTAAAGTTTTGAAAGATTTAAAATCTGCTTGTGCTCAATATGGGCCCACTGCTCCTTTTACTACTGCTATGGTTGACACTATTACAGGAGAAGCTCTTCCCCCTGCTGATTGGCAGTCTATTGCACGAGCTTGTTTAAATGGTGGAGATTATTTAATATGGAAGTTTGATTTTTATGAACGGGCTGCTGAACAAGCAGAAAAGAATGCTACCCATGATATTCCAGTTGATTATCATATGCTGATTGGGGAAGGACCATATATTTCTTTACAAGTTCGATTAACTTATCCCTTTGTTGCTTATCCTCAAATAAATCATTTGGCATTACAAGCCTGGAGGAAATTATCTTCTACACACAAAACTGAGGATCTTTCAAAAATTAGACAGGGACCTGATGAACCATATGCTGATTTTGTAGATAGATTGTTACAGCCGGTGGGGAGACTCATTGTGGATGGACTCACTGGTACAATTGTAGTTAAGCAACTTGCTTTTGAAAATGCTAATAATGCATGTCAGGCTGCGATTCGACCTTGGAGAAAACGGGGAACATTGGAGGATTATATTCGCCTTTGTGCAGACATTGGGCCTGCTTATATACAGGGTGCTGCTATGGCTGCAGCATCAACTAAAGTGGGGTTTAAAAACAATCCAAAGAGAACAAAGACTAGTTTTAAATGCGGAAAGGCAGGTCATTTTGCTGGAGAATGTAGATCTTTTCACTGTAACCCTGGTCCTTCCTTCCCTACTCAAAACCCTCCAGATGGTCAGAAAATCCCTGGTTTATGCCCTAAATGCAATAGGGGAAAACGTTGGGCACGCGATTGTTGGTCGCTCAGTGGCCCACAAGGATGGAACACCACTGTCGGGAAACTCCTCCCGGGGCCTTCCCCGGCCCCAACAGATAATAGGGGCAATGTCTGTGTATCCTCCTCAAACTATCAATCAGACATTAACCAAAAACAAAAACATACAATATCTTTGCTCTCCAGAGAAACAGCAGGAAGCGCAGGACTGGACCACAGTACCTCCGCCCGCTATGTATTAACTCCTGAAATGGGTCCTCAGGCCTTCTCTACGGGCATCTATGGACCTTTACCCAAGGGTTTGATGGGACTACTATTGGGAAGAAGTAGTGTCACCATGAAGGGTTTAACTATTATGCCAGGAGTCATAGATTGTGACTACGAAGGAGAAATAAAAATCATGGCACAAACTATTAAAAATATAATAATGATTTCTCCTGGGGATAAAATTGCACAATTGCTACTTTTGCCCTTTGTACCTCATGGACAAATTTTACAACATCAAAAGAGAGACACAAAGGCTTTTGGATCATCTAATGCTGCCTACTGGATTCAGAAGATAGGGAAAGAACATCCAGAAAGGAAATGAACCATTAATGGAAAGGTTTTTTCAGGTTTGTTAGACACTGGAGCTGATGTCTCTGTTATGACACAGATTCACTGGCATAAACATTGGCCCGTTAGTCCTACTATTACAGAACTTCAAGGAATAGGACAGAGTTCTTCTCCTATGCAAAGTAGTCAGTTATTATGGCAAGATAGTGAGGGCCATTCAGGATACTTCCAGCCTTATGTTTTGCCTAGGCTGCCTTTAAACCTCTGGGGCCGAGATATATTAAAAGAAATGGGAGTATTACTTTATAGTCCAAATTCTCAAGTCTCTAATATGATGTTGGATCAAGGATTTCTTCCCACAAAAGGGCTGGGAACAAATCAACAAGGACCTGTCTATCCTATTGATGTGAAAATAAAATATGATAGACAAGGTTTGTGTTTTTCTTAGGGGCCTTGGATTCTCCTCCACTCACTGCCGATCCAATTACTTGGCTGAGTGATGACCCTGTATGGGTGGACCAATGGCCCCTCACAAAGGAGAAATTAGAAGCTGCAGAACAATTAGTACTGAAACAATTAGGGCATTTAGAAATTTCCAATAGTCCTTGGAATACTCCTATTTTTATTACCAAGAAAAAATCTGGAAAATATAGGTTATTACCGGATCTAAGAGCTGTTAATAAAACTATGCTAATAATGGGAGCTCTTCAAGCAGGCCTACCCTCTCCAACAGCCATACCACACGATTATCATCTTTTAGTTATAGATTTAAAAGATTGTTTTTTTCACTATTCCTTTGTTTCCTGAAGATAGAAAACATTTTGCTTTTAGCTTGCCTTCCTTAAATTTTAAGGAGCCCATGAGGAGCTTTCAATGGAAAGTATTGCCTCAGGGCATGGCAAATAGTCCTACATTATGCCAAAACTATGTGGCTCAGGCCTTAACTCCTGTGAGAAAAAGGTTTCCAACGTTATATCTCATACATTATATGGATGATATACTTTTAGCCACTGATAATATTTCTTTATTAGAGACTGCTTTTCAATTTTTACAACAATCCTTACAATCATTTGGCTTGGTCATTGCCTCAGAAAAAATTCAAAGACAATCTCCATTTTTCTATTTGGGAAAATATATTGATAACACTACCATTAGGCCTCAGAAACTGCAAATTCGAGTTGATAATTTAAAAACATTAAAGGATTTTCAAAAATTACTTGGAGACATTAATTGGCCAAGGCCTTCCTTAAAACTTACTACTGCTCAATTAGAGCCTTTGTTTGATATTCTTAAAGGTGACTCAGCTCCTTCTACTTCACGCTCTATGACTCCAGAAGCACTTCAAGCTTTACAAGTAGTTAATAGAGCTATCAGCTCTGCACAGTTAACTCGAATGCATACTCACCTGCCAATTTCTTTAATTGCTTGTCCAACACCTCATGTGCCTACTGCCATCTTATGGCAAACTGTTGGCATTATTGAATGGATTCATATGAAAACTACATCCTCTAAGGTTATTAACCCTTATTTTGAACTTAGTAGTAAGCTAATAATGCAAGGTAGAACTAGATGCTTACAACTTCTGGGTATAGAACCTTCTCAAATTATTATCCCTTATTCAGTTAGTCAACAAAATTGGCTTTTTCAACATAGTAATGAATGGGGTCTTGCTCTTGCAGGATTTTCAGGTGCCTTGGAATGCCATTACCCTGCTGATAAATTGATCCAATTTGACAAAGTTAACTGTTATATCTTTCCTTCTATAATTAGGCAACAGCCTATTCCTCATGTACCTTTGGTTTTTACAGACGGTTCTTCTTCAGGAGGGGCTACTGTAATCACTGACGACGGAACAAAACTCATTAAACAAACTTCCTTGACTTCAGCTCAACGTGTTGAACTGTATGCTGTCATGATGGCTTTTAAACATTTGCCTTCTATATCTTTTAATTTGTTTTCTGATAGTAAATATCTTATCAGCTTATTATTTCTTCTGGAGACTGTGACCAGAGGACATACTAATGACCCTGAATTATCATCCTCTTTTCGTTTGCTTCAACAGCTTATTCGTTCCCACGATGGCCGTGTTGCAGCTCTGCATATCCGTGCTCATTCTAACTTGCCTGGTCCATTGTCTAAACTTAATGTGACTGCAGATGTTTTAACTCGATCTAAACGTGATCTTTATCCTGTGCGTTTTCCTCCCAAAAATAAAGTTAAAGTTACTCTTCCTCCTCAATCTCTTTTCCCTAAAGCAGGACATATCCCAAATTACCGTCCTCCTCCTTTCCGTTCGTCATGCTGTCAAGAATGGCTAAGGTATTGCATTCATTATCTTCATACTGTTGATACTCATGGTCCATGTCCTGGACACCCTCATATTATGGTAAGTTATGATCAAACTGCTTCACAAGCAGCACAGCAGTCGCATGCTTTACACCATCAGTTGGCGGCTACGTTACGCAAAGAATTTTCCCTTACTCGTGAAGCCACCCGACAAATTGTTAAGCAATGCCCACAGTGCTTACCTCACCTTCCTGTTCCACATTATGGTGTTAATCCTCGTGGATTATTACCTAGTTATTTATGGCAAATGGATGTTACTCATATCCCGTCTTTTGGGAAATTACAATTTGTTCATGTCACTATTGATACTTATTCTGGTTTCCTCTGTGCTACAGCACAGACCCGAGAAGCTACTAAACATGTTATCACTCATTTATTACACTGTTTTGCTTTTGTGAACCTTCATTTTACAGGAACCAACATTACTCTTACAGGCCCGGCTACCAGCCGACGAGAGGATCTTAAGGATACCATCATTTGGTATAAAAATGGGCAAGCTATTAATATTAGAGGTCGAATCTCATATGCCTCGCCACTTTGGGATTCCGCTATTACTATAGCCAAGGTTCCAGGTGAAGATTCAGGAAATTATTTCTGTATGAAGCATTTACTTGGAGGACAAGGGATACTTATAGTTGGACATAAGGTTACTATTCTTAACAGAAAATCAAAACCTCAATTTCCTCCTTTTATGACCATTAACTTTGCTGGATCCAATTTTGAATGTTGCAATGCATCTTGGAATAATAACCAAATATGGTGTACTACAGATCATACCAAGGGGTCAATTCTTCTCTCTTCTATTCCCATCATAGATAGGTTTATCACATTTCAAAAGAACTGGGATATATGGAAACTAGCTCTAACTTATTCCAATACACCTGTTATAACTTGTGTTGCTCCTCCATATACACTTTTGATTGGTTCTATTAACATTGGTAATTCTTCCAAAGGAGGATATAATATTAGCTGTGTTCATTGTATTTTTAGCAGTTGTATGTTCCCTTCTGCAGGAACACAATCTGTGCTTATACTAAGGCAACCCATATATGTTATGGTGCCTGTACATCTGAGAGAACCTTGGTATGAAGATACTGGAGTACAGGCATGGGTGGAACTCTCTAAAGCCTTGCAGAGAAGGAGACGCTTTATTGGGTGGCTAATAGTAAGTTTACTTGCCTTGGCTGCTCTGTCTGCTACCGCGGCTACTGCCCGTCTTGCTCTTTCACAGAGTATTAATCATGCTCACTTTGCTAATCAATTATCTCAAAATACCAGTCTTGCTTAATCTTTACAAAGTCACATAGATTTACAGATTAATAACAAGTTAGATGAATTTAAAAACGCAATTTTGAGGATTGGAGATCAGATGGCAGCATTAAAATTGAGGATGCGTTTAGCTTGTCATGCAAAGTATACGTGGATTTGTGTTATTCCTTACAAGTACAATGACTGTATTTGGGAATGGGAAAAAGTAAAAATGCATCTGCTGAGTGTTTGGTCAGATAATAATATTAGTCTTGATCTTAAGAAATTAAATGCTGAAATTCAGGATATACAACATGCACATCTTGATGATATTTCACCAGAAGATGTAATTCAAACTTTACTGGATCATTTAAAGTGGTTAAACCCTTAGTCGTGGATTACTAGAGGGTTGTCAGGAGTTATTACCCTGGCCATAATTTGCCTATTATTGATAATAATCTTCTCATGTCTGTTTCGTATCCTCATGCTTCAGTATACTACTCTCGGCACTAAGCTTCATGGAATTATTTTGCAGCAAAAATTAAAAAATAAAGAAGGGGGACCTGTGGGAAGCAATCAGCCTTGAGAGCAGGCTACAGACATGCCAGGCATGCCGCTGCTGCTCGAAGGGACTGTCCCTACTTGTTCCCCTCCTTGTTCCATTCCACGGGAGATAAATCACCAGGGTCCAGAAATCAGAAAGTATGTAAAATGAGACAAGCCAATCTGTCTCCACCCTGCACGTGCAGGTTATTTTGGATGATTCTGGGTTTATGGGTTTTCTCCCAGGGAAGTTAACCTTGAGCCGAGACAGTCATTAGATAATGTAAACCACCGTCTGGCAACCTTCCCTTTTCTAGTCTATATAATCTGCAACTGTAGCATAATAAAACTTGCCTTGCAACCGTCAGTTGTCTTGGTCCTTCTGACCCCATTCGTCGGTGCTACTTCAGTTCCTTACCCCGTCCCTTCTGACCCTGGGCGGTGAAATCCTCTTTCTGAGGCTGGTCCGTGGCACATATGAATATGTTTTTGTCTTGCTGTACTGCACATATGCTGTCTAGTAACAGATATTTTGTCTGCTATTAGTGTTTTAGATTATGTCTTTCCAAAGCGCTGAGGCAGTGCACCTATTTTGATGTTGCAGCTGATGCCTGAACGTATCCTAGCTGACAAATTATTGATTAATAAAAACATGAATTTCTGAAAGATTTGTACTGTTAACCAAAATCTGAGCAAGGAGTCTCAAATGTAATTCTTAGCCAGAATTACATGTTAATGAACCATTTAACAGTGTAAATCAAGGAACATCAATGTAGGGATTTCTTTTCATTTATTTCTTACCTGCTTGAAATATCAGTTAAAGGTTGCCAGCTTGGTTGCAGATGAACAGACATTTGAAGTTCCCTGAACTACGTAATGTGGAATAGGATAGTAGACTTCCAACGCCCTCAAGGCTGTGACCTTGCAGCCATTTTACATAGCACATCATCCTCCTATAGGGATGAACCTTTCCCTGGCCCAAAAAGTAGCCACTCCGTTGAAGCTTTGCTTATTGTAACAGGCTTTTGTTTCCAGGTTACATGTCTGTGGAAGACTTAATTCTGAATAGAGATATAGATATTACTGGAAACTAATTGTTTTTGCTATTATACTCTGCTTTATCAAAAAAGTAAAACATTTAAATTGTGCTACAAAAATTCAGATGTCTTACAATCTTTAAACAATAAATGAATGAATTGCCCTTAAAAAAAAGAATTAAGCAGTTAGTTAAGCTGTTGGTCCCACATCAGACAAATTATCCTTATACCTCCTGTCAATATTGTTAACAGAGACTGTTATTTTATTAATCCTTATGATCCCATGATTCTTTCTTTCATGTTTCGGGGCACAGCAGGTGAGAGAGTGGGTTTGTTAAGCTGGGTGGGTTTATCCTTCTTTTATGCGTTCATTCAATTTTCTGTTCATTTACTTATTGTATACATATGGCAATAGAAGCTGCTAAGGCAATCATTGCTATTCTGCAAAACAACAAGGCACAGAAGCAGATGTCTTATTTCCGAGATTTCTCCCCCCAGGATTATTATGATTAAAGATCCTTTCCCCCCACTCCCTGGAGAGGACAAGGGGCTGCTCGCTGGAGGATTTTTAATGACTTGGGGAAAGGCTCAAATATCCCCCCATTATGGTAATCCACCCCAGGGGCAAACCACACAAGAATATTATGAATTTATTTTATTTTTCTATCCTTGCAAAGGTAATACTCAGCTCATTAGAATATGAAAACTATACTGTCAAATTTCAGAATTACATGGATGAAGAAAATCACCAAAGTGGCATCATATCATGTGTGTTATAGCTGTATTTACTATATTGACTATATTAAATATGTTGTGTTATCAATGTATTGTATAACTATATATTGAAAAGGCAAAATGCTGTAACGTATTTCAGAGAAAATAATTATGTTGGCCAACCCCAAATTGTACATTGTAGACGGGTCCTAGGAAAAGAAGATTCAATTCATAGTGAACAAGAGGTTAGCTTCTGTTTTCAGCCATGTGCTATTTCAAGAATTAAACATCATGAATAATACAGGATATAAGAGGAATAGTCTAAAGATGGAAAAGCACATTTTGATTAGGAAAGAGAATTTAAGTCTTTTTTTTTTTAAGGAAAACTGCCTTATTACTATGAGATAAGAAAATTGTTTCCTTCTTTTCTTCCTTGCTTTCTTCTTCTTTTTTTTAACCTTTTTAATTTTGGATATTTGACCTCTAAGCTGAGATGACTGAAAATGCCTCCTCTGGGCATCAACCTTTTTGAAAGACTTTTTCCCCCTCCCTGAGGGCTATTTGTCTCTTGGAGGCTTTGTCTACATTACTCCTCAAGAGGCAAGCATTTGTCCTTGCACTAAATGCTGACATCTCCTGATAAGAGGGAAGCTGCAGAGTAGAAGAATTGAAGGTCAGTATGTTGATATTGGTCTCAAGCGCATTGATGTACATTTGTGTATTGGGGAAGGGGAGTGAAGCTTGAGAGTGGGCCAGTGGGGAGGGGTAAATATTTTGTGATGCTGTCTACCTATGGGCTTATAAAGTTTATGGCTGCATTAGGAGGACAAGCATTACCATTAGCATGAAAAGTAGGGCAGACCTCAGTTGCAAAAGCTTCTAGCCATACACATAGGGCAATACGTAAATGATACACCTTATTGCATTCACCCATTCACCCTCCCCTGTTCACGCTAATTGGAAATTTCCATCCATTTCAGAGAAGTAACACAACTATCAATCATTTTCCCTGGCACGAATCTTCCAGGAGAAAGAAAATGGAATACACCTAGCGACAGAGCTCACGCACTAGTAGTCCATGTGTCTTAGATTTAATATCTGATGACTAGCTGCATTGAAGCCAAGAGGTGGTTCACAAAGTTGCTGCACATTAGAATCACCTGGGGAACTCTGAGACCTTCCCGTGCCCAGGCTCCTCCCTAGACCTACTGAATCAAAATCTCTGGGGCTGGGACCCAGACACCAATGTTTTTCTTCAAAGCTCTTTAGGTAATTCAAACGAGCAGCAAAGCTTGAGAACCAGCCCAATAATGGGAACAAACTTATTTCACACAGATAAAGTGGGGCAATTCATATGTTAAAAGAACGTGAATATATGTATATATTTCTTTTTTTCACTTTATTCTGTTTGTATTTCAAATAGGCTTTTTTTTTTCCTTCTGCAAAAAACATTATTGTTTCCATTTGGTCCAAGGCTTGGGAGAGGGCTCCAGGGCGGTTACAAAGCTGCCTAGTGGCTGCAGAGCGGGGCTTCAGGCAGAAGCTCTGACGCCAGAGGGTCTCCTCAGACGCGGCTGGACTTCAGAGACTCCTGTTTGGCTCGAGGGTGAGCCTTTCAAAGAGATACTCGCCCAGCACAGCCTGCAGACCAGCCAGCCTGCGGAGGTTGGTCAGGTGGTCTCCCATCTTCTGGATGAGTTTTACCTGCTCCTCCAGGAAGCGGCTCTCCAGGAAATCACAGAACTGGGAGTCTGCACGGGCAGGACCCAGGGCGCGCAGATCCGTTAGTGCCTGGTTCAGATTCTTCTCCCTAAGAATGGCGGCTTCCACAGCATCCTGGGTTTTACCCCACTCATCCTGAGAAGGCTTCTGCGCATCCTGGAAGAGGGCGCGGCCGCAGCACTGGTTTTGCATTTTCAAGAGGCGCTGGGCGCCCTCACACTTCTCCTCAGCCAGTTGGCGAAAAATGTGGCCCATACTGTCCAGAGTCCCATTGTTGCTGTCGAAATAGATGCTCAGAGAGAGGTAAGTGTCCACAGATGCATGTTGAACAGGCGGTGGACGGCGGCCTCCACCTCGGTGGAATAATTCTGACGAACCTGTGAACTCGTGGTTGATCAGTGATAAGGAGCTAAGCTCAAAAACTGGTGTTGGCCTGTCCTGGAGGCTGAGGATAGCTGAGTGTCTGATTCCAAAGGTTGCGAAAGGAAGAAAGGTTGGAAGGTGGTCGGGGGCTGGAGCAAGGAGCGTCCCTGGGTCTGTTCATTCCAAACACTGTTGAAGCAAAAGACAGATCTGCAGGACTGCCGAACGCACTGCCTCAAATAGGCTTTGATATAAATGAACAAGAAGTCCAAGCAAGGACAAAACTTACCCTTCCTCCCACCAAAATAGCTGGTGATACTAGAATCTAGATCTGGGAAGGGATTCTTCCATTGCTTTCTTAACATTCCAAGCCACTAGAGCAGTGGTTCTCAAAGTATGGTCACCTTGTAACCAAGCAGTACCCTATGGGGCCTTCCTAGGACAGACCCATCCCCCATATCCTCTATTGTAGTTTCTCTCTGAAGTACTCAGATAATAGTATCTCAGGCATATTTCTTGAGTTTTCAGATGCTAAAAACCACCACCCAATGGAAGAAATGAACTCCTTGATGATCATGAGCACGTAGCCCTCAGACCTCCTGGCACCTAAGGATGGATAATGTTACCTGCCTTGTGGCCTCAACATCAGCCAATCAGAGGATTGTGCACCAGCTGATCACATGCCCTGGGATGTCCCTCCCTCACCTGGCCTTTAAAAATGCTTTGCTGAAATCCTTTGGAGATTTCAGGGGTTTTGGAACACGGACCACCCCTCTCCTTGCTCGATCCTGCAATAAACCTTTCTCTTCTCCAGACTCCAACCTTTAGGTTTGTTTGGCCTCACTGTGCTTCAGACACATGAACCTGCATTCAGTAACAACTTGACCAGCTTTACCAGCGTCCCCTGATAATGTGTCAGATATTCAAGTTTTAGGGCCCTATCCCAGCCCTATGGAATCAGCAACTCTAGTGGGGCTCAGTGATCTCTGTTATAACAGGCCCTCCATATGATTTTTATTCACCTTAAAGTTTGAAAATATCTGCATTGTCAGCTGGCCAAAGTGTCCACCAGCAGGTGAAGGGGAGTGATGCCTGGAAAAGATAGGGAGTAGCCAAGGCAAGTACAGCAGCATTTGCCGTGGTAGTAATGGAGAATGCCTTTTCTCCACTGGTTGGCACAGACTAGTATCTGGGAGCAGTGGCAGGGTTATTTAGGATGCTTTACAATTCAATGTAGTGACCGCTGTCCTGGTTTGCCAGGGACTTCCCCTGTGTGAACACTTAAAACCTCATCCTGGCAAACCCCTTAGCCCTGGATTTGAAAAACTTAGGGAATAACATGAAATTTAGGGGAAACATGATCTAGGATTTGGGCGAGTCACAAGTGCTAATTAAAGCTAAGCAAGTATGGTCAGCATCTAGCCTTCTTTACCCCTTTGTGGGAAGGTAAATCTGATTGGGTGAAAGGACTTATTGTTAAGAAATCTTTGTAGAAACATCCCCTTCTGCTTAGTCTGCTGGTTCTCAGTTCTGGCTAGACACTGGCATCGTCTGAGGAGATTTAAAGTTATTTTATTGGTCTAGGATGACCAACAGTCAGTGTGAGGGTTTTTAAAAAGTGCTTCAGATGATTCTAATATGCAGCCAAATTTAGGTGCCACTGCTTAAGCTTTTGAACCACTGCTACATATTTTCACCTCATCTTCCTATGAGAATATCCAACTGTAGTTGAGGTTTGTTTGTTTTTCTTTTTCTTTTTTTAACTCTCTTATTATAAGATTTACTGTCTTAAATAAGATTGAATGTACAGAAAATCCTGCTAGTCCATCTGGTACAGCTAGATACTTAGAATAATATCGTTAAGATATATACCATTTAAGTACTGTGACTGGCCTTTTTAAAATTAACATATGCATTGAATTAGTACAATCTCTTTTGAAGTTGTCATGTTGGGGAGCTATACCTGTAATCTGCTGCCATTGCTAAATATCTGGACAACTCTTATTAGGAATTGTTTTTAAAAATCTTTAGGGATTAAAACCAAGAGTGCTGTATTATTTGTACTGGGACCACAAAAACCTCACAAAGTTTCCCCACTGTACCTTCTACCCCCATCTCTAACCCTTGGCAACTTCTAATCTGTTCTCTATCTCCACAGTTTTGTTATTTTAAGAATAATACGTAAACATAATCATGAATTACTTAATCTTCGGAGATTGGCTTTTAAAAATTTTTTCTTCAGCATCATTCCCTTGAAGTTCATTTTAATTTTTGCATATATTAATAATTTGTTCCTTTTCGTTGCTCCGTAGTATTCTATCATAAGATTTTATCACAATTTGTTTCAACATTCATCCATTGAAAGACATTTGGGTAGTTGCCAGTTATTGGCTATGATAAATAAAACTGCTATGAACATTTATGTGTAAGTTTCTGTGGGAACTTAATTAAGTTTTTGTTTCTTTTGGATAAATGCTCAAGAGTACAAGTACTGCGTTGTAGGGTGAATCTACTTTTAGGATTAAAAGAGACTGTCAAGCTGTTTCTCAGAGTGGCTAAACCATTTTATTTTCCCACCAGTGACGTGATATAACTTTTCTACGTACTCGCCAGCATTTGATGTTGTCACTATAATTTTAGTTATTCTCTGATATCTCATTATGGTCTTAATTTGCATTTCCCTAATGCTAATGATGTTGAGCATCTTTTCATGTGCTTCTTTGCCATGTGTATATTCTCTTCCATGAAATGTCTGTTCCTGTCCTCTGCCTATTTTCTAGTTGGATTTTTTTAAGTTGTTTGGAGAGTTCTTTGTATATTATAGATACAAGTCATCTGTCTCATATGGGATTTTCAAATATGTTTTCCCACTGTGTAATCTGAGTTTTCATCCACTTAAAAGGATCTTCTATGAAGCATTTTTTTTTTTTTTTTAATTAGTTTCTGCTTTATAACAAAGTGAATCAGTCATACATATACATCTGTTCCCACATCCCTTCCCTCATGCATCTCCCTCCCTCCCACCCTCCCCATCCCACCTCTCCAGGCGGTCACAAAGCACCGAGCTGATCTCCCTGTGCTCTGTGGCTGCTTCTCACTATCTATCTACCTTACGTTTGGTAGTGTATATATGTCCATGCCTCTCTTTCGCTTTGTCACAGCTTACCCTTCCCCCTCCCCATATCCTCAAGTCCATTCTCAAGTAGGTCTGTGTCTTTATTCCCGTTTTGCCCCTAGGTCCTTCATGACTTTTTTTTTTTTTTTTAAATTCCGTATATATGTGTTAGCATACGGTATTTGTCTTTCTCTTTCTGACTTACTTCACTCTGTATGACAGACTCTAGGTCCATCCACCTCATTACAAATAGCTCAGTTTCGTTTCTTTTTATGGCTGAGTAATATTCCATTGTATATATGTGCCACATCTTCTTTATCCATTCATCCGATGATGGACACTTAGGTTGTTTCCAGCTCCGGGCTATTGTGAATAGAGCTGCAATGAACATTTTGGTACATGTCTCTTTTGGAATTATGGTTTTCTCAGGGTATATGCCTAGTAGTGGGATTGCTGGGTCATATGGTAGTTCTATTTTTAGTTTTTTAAGGAACCTCCATACTGTTCTCCATAGTGGCTGTACCAATTCACATTCCCACCAGCAGTGCAAGAGGGTTCCCTTTTTTCCACAGCCTCTCCAGCATTTATTGTTTCTAGATTTCTTGATGATGGCCATTCTGACTGGTGTGAGATGATATCTCATTGTAGTTTTGATTTGCATTTCTCTAATGATTAATGATGTTGAGCATTCTTTCATGTGTTTGTTGGCAGTCTGTATATCTTCTTTGGAGAAATGCCTATTTAAGTCTTCTGCCCATTTTTGGATTGGGTTGTTTGTTTTTTTGCTATTGAGCTGCATGAGCTGTTTATAAATTTTGGAGATTAATCCTTTGTCAGTTGCTTCATTTGCAAATATTTTCTCCCATTCTGAGGGTTGTCTTTTGGTCTTGTTTATGGTTTCCTTTGCTGTGCAAAAGCTTTGAAGTTTCATTAGGTCCCATTTGTTTATCTTTGTTTTTATTTCCATTTCTCTAGGAGGTGGGTCCAAAAGGATCTTGCTGTGATTTATGTCATAGAGTGTTCTACCTATGTTTTCCTCTAAGAGTTTGATAGTTTCTGGCCTTACATTTAAGTCTTTAATCCATTTTGAGCTTATTTTTGTGTATGGTGTTAGGGAATGATCTAATCTCAAACTTTTACATGTCGCTGTCCAGTTTTCCCAGCACCACTTATTGAAGAGGCTGTCCTTTCTCCACTGTACATTCCTGCCTCCTTTATCAAAGATAAGTTGGCCATATGTGCGTGGGTTTATCTCTGGGCTTTCTATCCTGATCCACTGATCTATCTTTCTGTTTTTATGCCAGTACCACACTGTCTTGATTACTGTAGCTTTGTAGTATAGTCTGAAGTCAGGGAGCCTGATTCCTCCAGCTCCATTTTTCGTTCTCAAGATTGCTTTGGCTATTCGGGGTCTTTTGTTTTTCCAAACAAATTTTGAAATTTTTTGTTCTAGTTCTGTGAAAAATGCCAGTGGTAGTTTGATAGGGATTGCATTGAATCTGTAGATTGCTTTGGGTAGTAGAGTCATTTTCACAATATTGATTCTTCCAATCCAGGAGCATGGTATATCTCTCCATCTATTTGTATCATCTTTAATTTCTTTCATCAGTGTCTTATAATTTTCTGCATACAGGTCTTTTGTCTCCTTAGGTAGGTTTATTCCTAGATATTTTATTCTTTTTGTTGCAATGGTAAATGGGAGTGTTTTCTTGATTTCATTTTCAGATTTTTCATCATTAGTGTACAGGAATGCCAGAGATTTCTGTACATTAATTTTGTATCCTGCTACTTTACCAAATTCATTGATTAGTTCTAGTAGTTTTTCGGTAGCATCTTTAGGATTCTCTATGTATAGTATCATGTCATCTGCAAACAGTGACAGCTTTACTTCTTCTTTCCCAATTTGGATTCCTTTTATTTCCTTTTCTTCTCTGATTGCTGTGGCTAAAACTTCCAAAACTATGTTGAATAAGAGTGGTGAGAGTGGGCAGCCTTGTCTTGTTCCTGATCTTAGTGGAAATGGTTTCAGTTTTTCACCATTGAGGAAAATGTTGGCTGTGGGTTTGTCATATATGGCCTTTATGATGTTGAGGAAAGTTCCCTCTATGCCTACTTTCTGCAGGGTTTTTATCATAAATGGGTGTTGAATTTTGTCGAAAGCTTTCTCTGCATCTATTGAGATGATCATATGGTTTTTCTCCTTCAACTTGTTAATATGGTGTATCACATTGATTGATTTGCGTATATTGAAGAATCCTTGCATTCCTGGAATAAACCCCACTTGATCATGGTGTATGATCCTTTTAATGTGCTGTTGGATTCTGTTTGCTAGTATTTTGTTGAGGATTTTTGCATCTATGTTCATCAGTGATATTGGCCTGTAGTTTTCTTTCTTTGTGACATCCTTGCCTGGTTTTGGTATCAAGGTGATGGTGGCCTCGTAGAATGAGTTTGGGAGTGTTCCTTCCTCTGATATTGTTTGGAAGAGTTTGAGAAGGATGGGTGTTAGCTCTTCTCTAAATGTTTGATAGAATTCGCCTGTGAAGCCATCTGGTCCTGGGCTTTTGTTTGATGGAAGATTTTTAATCACAGTTTCAATTTCAGTGCTTGTGATTGGTCTATTCATATTTTCTATTTCTTCCTGAGTCAGTCTTGGCAGGTTGTGCATTTCTAAGAATTTGTCCATCTCTTCCAGGTTGTCCATTTTATGGGCATAGAGTTGCTTGTAGTAATCTCTCATGATCTTTTGTATTTCTGCAGTGTCAGTTGTTACTTCTCCTTTTTCATTTCTAATTCTATTGATTTGAGTCTTCTCCCTTCTTTTCTTGATGAGTCTGGCTAATGGTTGATCAATTTTGTTTATCTTCTCAAAGAACCAGCTTTTAGTTTTATTGATCTTTGCTATCGTTTCCTTCATTTCTTTTTCATTTATTTCTGATCTGATTTTTATGATTTCTTTCCTTCTGCTAACTTTGGGGTGTTTTTGTTCTTCTTTCTCTAATTGCTTTAGGTGCAAGGTTAGGTTGTTTATTCGAGATGTTTCCTGTTTCTTAAGGTGGGATTGTATTGCTATAAACTTCCCTCTTAGAACTGCTTTTGCTGCATCCCATAGGTTTTGGGTCGTCGTGTCTCCATTGTCATTTGTTTCTAGGTATTTTTTAATTTCCTCTTTGATTTCTTCAGTGATCACTTCGTTATTAAGTAGTGTATTGTTTAGCCTCCATGTGTTTGTATTTTTTACAGATCTTTTCCTGTAATTGATATCTAGTCTCATAGCATTGTGGTCAGAAAAGACACTTGATACAATTTCAATTTTCTTAAATTTACCAAGGCTTGATTTGTGACCCAAGATATGATCTATCCTGGAGAATGTTCCATGAGCACTTGAGAAAAATGTGTATTCTGTTGTTTTTGGATGGAATGTCCTATAAATATCAATTAAGTCCATCTTGTTTAATGTATCATTTAAAGCTTGTGTTTCTTTATTTATTTTCATTTTGGAAGATCTGTCCATTGGTGAAAGTGGGGTGTTAAAGTCCCCTACTATGATTGTGTTACTGTCGATTTCTCCTTTTATGGCTGTTAGTATTTGCCTTATGTATTGAGGTGCTCCTATGTTTGGTGCATAAATATTTACAATTGTTATATCTTCTTCTTGGATCGATCCCTTGATCATTATGTAGTGTCCTTCTTTGTCTCTTCTAGTAGTCTTTATTTTAAAGTCTATTTTGTCTGATATGAGAATTGCTACTCCAGCTTTCTTTTGGTTTCCATTTGCATGGAATATCTTTTTCCATCCCCTTACTTTCAGTCTGTATGTGTCTCTAGGTCTGAAGTGGGTCTCTTGTAGACAGCATATATATGGGTCTTGTTTTTGTATCCATTCAGCCAATCTGTGTCTTTTGGTGGGAGCATTTAGTCCATTTACATTTAAGGTAATTATCGATATGTATGTTCCTATTCCCATTTTCTTAATTGTTTTGGGTTCGTTATTGTAGGTCTTTTCCTTCTGTTGTGTTTCTTGCCTAGAGAAGTTCCTTTAGCATTTGTTGTAAAGCTGGTTTGGTGGTGCTGAACTCTCTCAGCTTTTGCTTGTCTGTAAACGTTTTAATTTCTCCATCAAATCTGAATGAGATCCTTGCTGGGTAGAGTAATCTTGGTTGCAGGTTTCTCTCCTTCATCACTTTAATTATGTCCTGCCACTCCCTTCTGGCTTGTAGAGTTTCTGCTGAGAGATCAGCTGTTATCCTGATGGGGATTCCCTTGTGTGTTATTTGTTGTTTTTGCCTTGCTGCTTTTAATATGATTTCTTTGTGTTTAATTTTTGACAGTTTGATTAATATGTGTCTTGGCGTATTTCTCCTTGGATTTATTCTGTATGGGACTCTCTGTGCCTCCTGGACTTGATTAACTATTTCCTTTCCCATATTAGGGAAGTTTTCAACTATAATCTCTTCAAATATTTTCTCAGTCCCTTTCTTTTTCTCTTCTTCTTCTGGAACCCCTATAATTCGAATGTTGGTGCGTTTAATGTTGTCCCAGAGGTCTCTGAGACTGTCCTCTGTTCTTTTCATTCTTTTTTCTTTATTTTGCTCTGCAGCAGTTATCTCCACTATTTTATCTTCCACCTCACTTATCCGTTCTTCTGCCTCAGTTATTCTGCTATTGATCCCATCTAGAGTATTTTTTATTTCATGTATTGTGTTTTTAATCGATGCTTGATTCATCTTTAGTTCTTCTAGGTCCTTGTTAACTGTTTCTTGCATTTTGTCTATTCTATTTCCAAGATTTTGGATCTGGGAAATAGAATCTTGGATCATCTTTACCATCATTATTCTGAATTCTTTTTCAGGTAGACTGCCTATTACGTCTTCATTTGTTAGGTCTGGTGGGTTTTTATCTTGTTCCTTCTCCTGCTGTGTGTTTTTCTGTCTTCTCATTTTGCTTATGTTACTGTGTTTGGGGTCTCCTTTTTTCAAGGTGCAGGTTCGTAGTTCCCGTTGTTTTTGGTGTCTGTCCCCAGTGGCTAAGGTTGGTTTAGTGGGTTGTGTAGGCTTCCTGGTGGAAGGTACTAGTGCCTGTGTTCTGGTGAATGAGGCTGGATCTTGTCTTTCTGGTGGGCAGGTCCACGTCTGGTGGTGTGTTTTGGGGTGTCTGCGGACTTTTTATGATTTTAGGCCACCTCTCTGCTAATGGGTGGCGTTGTGTTTCTGTCTTGCTAGTTGTTTGGCATAGGGTGTCCAGCACTGTAGCTTGCTGGTCGTTGAGTGAAGCTGGGTGCTGGTGTTGAGATGGAGATCTCTGGAAGATTTTCGCCGTTTGATATTATGTGGAGCTGGGAGGTCTCTTGTGGACCAGTGTCCTGAAGTTGGCTCTCCCACCTCAGAGGCACAGCACTGACTCCTGGCTCCTCAATTTGGGATGATTTGTTGTCTATTCATGTATTCCACAGATGCAGGGTACATCAAGTTGATTGTGGAGCTTTAATCCACTGCTTCTGAGGCTGCTGGGAGAGGTTTCCCTTTCTCTTCTTTGTTCTCACAGCTCCTGGGTCTCAGCTTTGGATTTGGCCCCGCCTCTGCGTGTAGGTCGCCGGAGGGCGTCTGTTCTTCGCTCAGACAGGACAGGGTTAAAGGAGCAGCCTCTTCGGGGACTCTGGCTCACTCAGGCCGGGCGGGAGGGAGGGGCACGGAGTGCGGGGCGAGCCTGCAGTGGCAGAGTTCGGCGTGACGTTGCACCAGCCCGAGGCGCGCCGTGCGTTCTCCCAGGGAAGCCGCCCCTGGATCCCGGGACCCTGGCAGTGGCGGGCTGCACAGGCTCCCGGAAGGGCGGTGTGGACAGTGACCTGCGCTCGCACACAGGCTTCTTGGCGGTGGCAGCAGCAGCCCCAGCGTCCCACGCCCGTCACTGGGCTCTGTGCTCTCAGTCGTGACTCGCGCCCGTCTGTGGAGCCCCTTTAAGCAGCGCTCTTAATCCCCTCTCCTCGCGCACCAGGAAACCAAGAGGGAAGAAAAAGTCTCTTGCCTCTTCGGCAGCTCCAGAGTTTTCCCGGACTCCCTGCCGGCTAGCTGTGGCACATTAGCCCCCTTCAGGCTGAGTTCTCGCCGCCAGCCCCAGTCCTTTCCCTGCGCTCTGACCGAAGCCCAAGCCTCAGCTTCCAGCGCCGCCCGCCCTGGCGGGCGAGCAGAGAAGCCTCTCGGGCGGGTGAGTGCCGCTCGGCACCGATCCTCTGTGCGGGAATCTCTCCGCTTTGCCCTACCCAGGTATGTGGGGAGTTTCTTGCCTTTTGGGAGGTCTGGGGTCTTCTGCCAGCATTCAGTAGGTGTTCTGTAGGAGTTGTTCCACGTGTAGCTGTATTTCTGGTGTATCCGTGGGGAGGAAGGTGATCTCCGCGTCTTACTCTTCCGCCATCTTACCCGGAAGTCTATGAAGCATTTTTAACTCATTTTGATGAGATACAATTTATCAGTTTTTGCTTTTATTGATCATACTTTCGGTGTCAAGTCTAAGAATTATTCACCTAGTTCTAGATGCCAAAGATTTTCTATTTTTTTTTCTAAAAATGTCCTGCTTTTACATTTAAGATTATGATCCACTTTGATTTAATTTTTGTGTAAGGTGTGGAGGTTTAGGTTAAGGTTCATTTTTTGTTTGTTTTTGTCAAGGGATGTCCAACTGTTTCAGTACCATTTTTTGAAATGTCTATTCTTCCTTGATAGCATTTGCACTGCTGTCAAAAACAGGTTAAATGTATTTATGTCAGTCTATTTCTGGGTTCTCTATTCCATTCCATTGATCTATGTATCTACCCTCCAAAATTACTGCAAAGTCTTGAAATTGGGTGGATTAATTCCTCCCATTTTAATCTTCCTTTACAAATTGTTTTAGCTATTCTTCAGCCTCTTCTTACCATACAAATCTTAGAAAAAGCTTGTCTATATCCGCAAAAACCTTGAGGGCATTTTAAGAGTAATTGTGTTAAGCCTCTTAACTTGGGGAGAATTGACATCTTTATTATGTTGTGTTTCCTAATCCATGAACAAGGTATGTCTCCCTATTTGTTTGGGACTTTAAAATTTTTCTTCATCAGCATTTTGTAATTTTCAGTATAGAGGTCCTATAAATGTCCTATTGGGCTTGTATTTAAGTATTTATTTAGGTCAGTTGTAAATGGCATCACATATTTTAATTTAAGCTTCTACACATTTGTTATTAATATATAATGTGATAAAATTGTGTTGATCTTGTACTCTAAAACATTTACAAACTAATATTATTTCTCAAGCTTTTTGTGGATTCCTTGGTATTTTCTCCATTTAGATTATCATGTCCTCTTCAGACACAGACAGTTTTACTTTTCCTTAGGCAATATAATAGGATATATTACTCTTCAACATTCAGTAGGATATATTCCTTCCTATTCAACATAGTAGGAATAGTCCTTTTATCCTTTAAATGAACTTTTTAAAAATTTAACTTTTAAATGTATGTATTTATTTATTTTTGCTTTATTTTCTTACTAGAACCTCCAGTAATACATTTAATAAAAGTGGTGAGAGCAGATATCTGTGCCTTGTTTCTGATCTTACAGAGAAAGCATTCAGTCTTTCACGGTTAAATATAATCTCGGTATAGGTTGTTTGTAGATCATCTTTATGAGTTTCAGTATGTTCCTTTTCTATTCCTAGTTTGCTTGGAGTTCTTTTTTCTTCTTTTTTTAAAATCATGAATGGGATTGGATTTTGTCAAGTGCTTTCTCTGCATTATTGGATAGGATCACATGACTTTTCCCTTTAATCTATTGGATATGGTGGATAACATTGTTTGATTTTAAAATATTTAACCAACTTTGCATAACTAGAATAAATGCCACTTGGTCATGGTATATTATTCTTTTTATATATTTCTGGATTTAATTTGCTAATATTTGGCAGAGGATTTTTACAGCCAATTTCATAAAAAATATTGGTCTGTAGTTTTCTTCTTTCTATCGTATCCCTGTCCGGTTTTGGTATCAAGGTAATACTGGCTTCATAAATTTAATTAGGAACTGTTCCTTCTACTTCTATTTCTTATCAAATCATGTAAAATTGGTGTTAATTCTTTATGTCTTGGGTAAAAGTGAAACATCTAAGCCTGAATATTCCTTTTGGGAGTTTTTAAATGAAAAAACAGTGTTTCTAATGGTTACAGGAAAACTGAGATTATCTATTTCATCTTGGCTGAGTTTTGGTAGTTTTGAGTGTAGAAGCATTGGCCCATTTCACCTACATTTTTCAATTTATAGTGTAGACTTGCTCATAACAACTTGTTCCTCATTAACCTGCAGGATATGCCATGGTATCCCTGGTTGCATTTCTGATATCTGTGATTTGTGCCATCCATCTTTTTATCTTTATCAGTCTTGCTAGATCTTTATTGATTAGATTGTTTATTTCCAAGAACCAGCCTTTTGTTTCATTGATTTTCCCCCCTATTTTCCTGTTTTCAGTTTCATGGATTTCTATTTCATCTTTATTATTTCCTTCTTTCTGCTTGTTTAGTGTTTTTTCCTCTTCCTTTTTTACTGTTGTAATATAGAAAATTAGATTATTGCTTTGAAACACTTTCTTTCCCAATTTAGTGCTATAGACTTCTCTTTCAGCATTGCTTTCACTTCATTCTGCAAACTTTGATCTGTTATATCTCCATTTCCTTTTATTCTATGCATTAAAAAATATTTCCTTGATGCTGTCTTTTTTACCCATGAGTTATTTGGAATTGTGATGTTTAGTTTTCACGTGATTGAAGATTTTCCTGTTGTCTTTCTGTTATTGATTTCTAGTCTGATTCCATTATGGCTAGAGAACATACTCTATGATTTTAATTCTTTTAAATCTGCTAACTTTTTATGAATATATAAATGAAAGAAATAAGAAAACCTCTGAGTCTTAGCATCCAACACTTAGGCACATTACAATTTAAATCTGCTAAGGTTCTTTTTATTGCCCAGTATATAGTATATGAGTGAATATTCCATGGACACTTGAATATGTATTCTGCTGTTACTGAGTGTGTTCTTTAAATGTCAGTTATATCCTATTGATTGATGATGTTTTCATTTCTTCCATATTCTTGCTGATTTTTCTCTCTGGTAGTTCTATAAATTGCTGTGCTGAAGTCTCAAATAATAATTGTGGATTTAAAATTTTCTCCTTTTACTACTTTTTTCAGTGTTTGCTTCATGTATTTTGAAGTTCTGTTGTTTGGTGCACACACATTTTGTATCATTGGGTCATCTAGGTGGATTATTCCTGTTATCTTTATGTAATGACCCTGTTTGCCCCTAATAATTTCCTTTGCTCTGAAGTCTACTTTATCTGATATTAATATAGCCATTCCTACTTTTTCTGATTAACGTTCACATGATATATCATTATCTTCCTTTTACTTTGAACTCCCTATATCATGATGTTTAAAGTAAACTTCTTATAGACAGTATATAGTTGGATCATGCTTGTGAATTTTTAATCTACTCTTCCAATCTCTGTCTTTGACTTGGTTATTTAGATCATTTACAGTTAATGTAATTATTGCTATGTTAAAGATTAGGTCTACCATTTTATTTTTTGTTTTGTCTTTTACCTTAGTTTCTCAATCCTGTGTTTCTCTTATTTTGCCTGGTGGGTTACTTAAACATTTTTTAATAAGTCCATTTTAATTTAATTTATTTATAATCATTTGTGTATACTGTTTGTATAGTTTTCTTAGTGGTTACTTTTGGCATCACAGTATACATATGTAACTTACCATAGCCTACTGGAATCAGTGTTTTATTACTTCAAGTGAAGTTTCAAAATTTTACTTCCATTTAGTCTCTTAATATTCCCCAGTTTTAAAGTATGATTTTCTGTAGTATTTCCTTTCTCTACATTGAGAACCACATCAGATGGTGTCATAATATTTGCTTTGACCATCAGATAGTATTTAAGAAACTCATGAGGCTAATGATAGTCTCTTATATTTACCCCATTTGTTTTCACCCATTCCATTGTTCCCCTTTTCTTTCTGAAGTTCCCAGTCTTCTGTTATTGTTTTTTTTTTATGTTTTCATAACATTAGGTGATATCTGGGCTTTCCAGTGCCATTGGATATGAGTTTCAGGAAACACTGAGTCTGGCTCACTTAATGCTGCTGAGTTGGAGGGTTTGTATATGTTGGGCCTGTTGGCGCAGCAGGTGCTAGCAGATTAGACTAATGTTGATGGGACTAGTGCCACAGGAGGATGGGTTCCCATTCAGGCTATGCTGCTGCTACAGTAGATCAAGTCCCCCTCTACTCCAAGTGTGGGGCAGTGACCTGCTGCTGTCACTGCTTTGTATTAGGCTGCTTTTGCCTCAGGTGTGTGGTGGGATCCCTTGGAAGCTGCTGCTGCTGTCAATCACAAGGTTAAATTCATTTCAGAAATACTTAAGTATAAATATATAGCCTGGCTCCTGTAGGACCCCTGTAATAGTTTTTTATTGCTTTCATACAAATTACCACAAATATAGTGACTCAAAACAATGTAAATTGATTACCTTACAAGTCTGACATTGGTCTCAATTGAGTAAAGTAAAAGTGTTGGCAGGATCGACAGATGAATGGATAAAGATGTGGCACATATATACAATGGAATATTACTTAGCCATAAAAAGAAATGAAATTGAGTTATTTGTAGTGAGGTGGATTGACCTAGAGACTGTCCTACAGAGTGAAGTAAGTCAGAAAGAGAAAAACAAATACCGTATGCTAACACATATATATGGAATCTAAAAAAAAGAAAAAATGGTTATGAAGAACCTAGGGGGCAGGGCAGGAATAAAGACGCAGCCGTAGAGAGTGGACTTGTGGATACAGGAAGGGGGAAGGGTAATCTGGGATGAAGTGAGAGAGTGGCATGGACTTATATACACTACCAAATGTAAAATAGATAGCTAGTGGGAAGCAGCCGCAAAGCACAGGGAGATCAGCTCTGTGCTTTGTGTCCACCTACAAGGGTGCGATCGGGAATGGAGGGTGGTAGGGAGATGCAAGAGGGAGGAGATATGGGGATATATGTATACGTATAGCTGATTCACTTTGTTATGAAGCAGAAACTAACACACCATTGTAAATCAGTTATACTCCAATATAGATGGTTAAAAAAGAAAAAAAAGTGTTGGCAGAGCTACATTCTTTTCTGGAGGCTCTTAGGGGTGTTTCTGTTCCCTGGACTTTATCCGCTTCCAGCGGTCACTTGTAGTCCTTGACTCAGAGTCCCCTTTCTCCACCTACAAAACCCAAAATGTTGAATCTCTCTGATTCTGCTTCTATTAAGACATCTCTCTCTTTCTCTTTCTACAGTTGGGAATGGTTTTCTACTTTTAAGGACTCATGCAATTAGATTTGTTCCATGAGGTAATCCAGGATAATCTTTCTCAAGGTCTGTAACTTCAGTCATATCTGCAAAGTCCTCTTCACCATGTAAGGTAACATATTAATAGGTTCTAGGGATTAGGGTGAGGGCATTTTTAGGAGCCATTATGCTGCCTACCACACCCTTAACAAGTGACCTTGAGAAAATTACTAAGATTTTTAAAGCCTTACTTTCCTCAAACATAAAATGGAAAGAAAGCTAACTAGTTAATATCATGAAAGTGAAACAGTATATATGAAATCAACTAATTCAAAAAATGAGATTTCTTCTTTTTCTTTATGATTTACATGATTCTCAGAGTTCGGTTACTTGAAGAGTTACTTTTTTTTTAAACAGAACTAAGGAATTTCAGGGTTCAGGTGCTGTAAGATTGTCTGAATTATCTGAGTAACAATTAGCTAAGCACAGGTGTAAAGCATTTGATTTACTCCCTGGTTTTCTTTATCTTCTCATCCCAGTAAATGCATATCCCTTTTCTAGCTCCAGCCAGTAGAGTCAGAGCTTGTTTTACTGTTTAACTAAAGTTCAATTTAAATTCTCTCTACATCTCCAGATTCTCGGCCCTGGTTGCATATTATAATCACCTGGGGAGATTTCAAGAACTACCGATGCCAAATTTCTACCTATCATGGATATTTGAGGAGGGACCTGGAATGAAATGCTCTAGCTTATGGTTTTTGGAACCAAATCATAGTCTACACTGAGCCAAATTATTTGTGAGATCACCTCTAAAAAGGAATTTATCTGTGGTGACTAATGCTCTTCCTTTGTCAGTATGCTTGATTTGTCCCTCTTTGGGGGAAAAAAAGAGGGGGAAAAAACCCCCAGCAGTTGTGCTCCCTGAATTATAACCTGATGCTTTGGAATTAGTGTTGGCTTAGAGCGCACATCTTCGGATACCCATTCTCTCTCCTGCTTCCTTGCATGAACTTATATCCTTGGGCAGTGTTTCATCCACCACCCTCTTTTGCTTCTAATCTTAGCAAGTAAAGTCTCCCCTTAATGAAATAGCATTTCATGAGGCTTACTGGGAGCATAGGTCTGTTCCAGACCTATCCTATGTTAGCTAAAGCAGATATAAGTGATGTATTTTTGGCATTCATCCTTGTGGGTTGGAAAGAGAAGACAGAATTTTATCCTTTAGGTGTCATCGGACTGGACAAATGGGCTCTTTCCCTCTGCTGCCTATCATGTAAAAACCTGAGGGTGTTACCTCTAGAAGGTATCTTCTAGTTATCAAAATAGTTCAGATAAGTCAAATTTCTCAGTAAAAGATGACAAAACTATGGCTTAGGTGGTTAATTTTCTATGTCAATTTGTCTGGGCCACCATGCCCAGTTATTTGGTCAGATATTATTCTGGATATTTCTGTGATGGTGTTTTCGTGTTTTTTACAATTTTTATTTATTTATTTATTTATATTTTTGGCTGCGTTGGGTCTTCGTTGTCACACGTGGGCTTTCTCTATTTGCAGCAAGCAAGGGCTACTCTTTGTTGTGGTGTGCAGGCTTCTCATTGTGGTGGCTTCTCTTGTTGCAGAGCATGGGCTCTAGGTACACGGGCTCAGTAGCTGTGGTGCACGGGCTTATTTGCTCCACGGCACATGGGATCTTCCCAGACCAGGGCTCAAACCTGTGTCCCCTGCATTTGCAAGCGGATTCTTAACCACTGCGCCACCAGGGTAGTCTCCGTGATGGTGTTTTGGATGAAATTCATATTTAAATTGGTGTTGGACTTCGAGTAAAGCAGATTATCCTCCATAGTATGGGTGCGCCTCATCCAATCAGTTGAAGCTCTTAATAAAACAAAGACTGACCTCCCTGTCGCAAAAAGGAATTCTGCCAGAAGACCTACAGAAATTGAACTGCAACTCTTCCTAGAGTCTCTAGACAGCCTAACCTGCAGATTTTGAATTGACCAAGCCTCTATTATTGTGTGAACCAATTGTTTAAAATCTCTCTCTCTCTTTCTCTATCTTTATATAGATATGGATATAGATCTAGGTATCATTATTGATATCTAGATCTATATCTATCAATATATATGGGCACATTGTATACACATGCTGTTGGTTCTGTTTTTCTGGAGAAGCTTGACTAATATAGTGGCCCATATAAATAAAAGGATGAACCCAAGTTCACCCAGGTAGAAATTAGTACAATGAGAACTGGAACTTAAGGCCTCATGACTCATTCAGCTGTGAACACTGACCCAGAACTGGGGTCCTCAAACTCTGGCCCACTGATCAGATCTCGCTTGACTCCTGGTTTTGTACATAACATTTTGCTTGAACACAGCCACACCCATTCATTAATGTATGGTGCATGGCTGTTTCTGTGCTACAGCAGCAGATAGGCAGTTGCAACGGAGAGGTATGGTACACAAAATCCAAAATATTTACTATCTGACCCTTTACAGAAAAGATCTGCTGACCCTTGCTCTAGGATGCCATCTGATTTCTGATAACACAGAGGAGAATAATTCATGCACATTGGGGTTGATTGTTAATCTTCTGTCCTCCTTAGGTCAAAGATCTCTTAAATGCTCACCCTTGCAATAGCCAGCTTGGGGAGCATTGTCTGAGGATGCAGAAACATTTCTTGCCAGGTCTTTCCAATCCACACTGCTCCCTGACTATGGTTCTTAAAACCTATTTTAAAAAAAATTTTTATTGGAATATAGTTGATTTACAGTGTTGTGTTAATTTCACGTGTACAGCAAAGTGAATCCGTTATACATATACATATATCCACTTTTAGGTTTTTTTAGAGTCATTTCCAAATAGCCCATTACAGAGTATTGAGTGGAGTTCCCTGTGCTAATAAGAAGAGCAGGTTCTTATTAGTTATCTATTTTATGTATAGCAGTGTGTATATTTCAGCCCCAATCTCCCAATTTAGCCTCCCCACCACAATCCCCTGGTAACCCTAAGTTTGTTTTCTACATCCCTGCCTCTACTTCTAAAACCTGTCTATTTTAACCAACTACCACTCATTGCTTACTGTCTCTGGCTTCATGTACTTCATAATAAATCTGCCTCTTGTTCAATCCTGGATGACATGTTCCAAAGACTGAGATAATATCTTATTCTACATAACTTGTGCTTGATATTGTCTAACTTGGGGTCTTTATCTATGTCCCAAAGAAGACAGTCACACTCTGTCTTCTAGTACTACTAATAATACCACATTTTATGTCATGAATTTGACCCAATGCACTGAACTATCCCTTTAGAAACTGTATGCAACCTGTCACTGGGTTTTAGCACCGGGATAGAGCTCAAATTAGTGTTCATATTTAAACAAATCTACTTGACCAGAAACTTTTTGTCTCACCATTTATTTTATTACACAAGTAACTTCTCTCTTTGCATCTATGATGTAAATATTTTTGATTTCCTAAATTATCTGGAAAATTATTTAGAGCTTCCATTTCAGTAGGCATTGGAATTGCTGTGTTATGACTATTTCATTATTTTATTTCCAATGTTAAATTAGGCTTCAAGCTTTGGCCAAGAGTAGACAGGAAAGGGTTTTAAAAGAAATGAAGAATGGGAAAGACTTCTGATGCAACGGAGACTTAATAAAGATTTGCTTTTGAATCAAGAATTTATAATAAAGGTTTGAATTTGAATCAATAAGTTATGTCATTGCAAAATAGCTCCCTGGTAAAATTCCATTCTTTTGTAATCATTAAGTACAGAAATTAACCATCAAAATATGCAGTGATCTTTTTCATTTTCTAAAAACAAACCTATATCTAGATGAGAGGAGAATTCATTTCATAACTCAGGCTCTGGACTTACGACTCCAAGTCCTGTTTTCTTTCAACCATGCCTGCTAAGTTTCTGTCTACCTTCTTGAGCATGAGGTAATGGCTTCAGCTTTCATCTCCTTACTCAGTATATAGCTTGGTGACTAAGAGTAAGGGATCTAAACCTTGAGAACTTGGGTTCCAATCTTGACTCTAAAATTTACTTGTTGAGTACTCTTGAGCATGTTATCTGTTTTTGCCTCAGTTTTCTCATCTATAATATAGAGATAACATTACTTCTCTCAGCGAGTTGCTATGAGGGTTAAAAAAATTCATACAATGCAAGAATTTATCAGTTCTTGGAACACAATAAATACTGAAAAGAAATGTTAGCCATTATCAAGGGCCCCTCATTTTATGGATAATATAGATTAGTTTATATAGGTCTAATATTTACATATACATAACTATTTTGTACCTATATGTGTGTATACGTTCTTCTTAGAAATTGAGCAGTCAACATTCACATCTAAAAGTATGTGCTCTGTGAAATGTAGATCTCCTGTGTACAGACACAGTGCTGTAGTTATCTATTGCTACATAATAAAGAAGTCCAAACTTAGTGGTGAAATAAACAAAAATTGTAATATGTGCCCAGATTCTGTGGGTCAGCGATTCAAACAGTACGCAGAGGAGATGGCTTGTCTCTACTCTGTGACTGATGTCTGAAACCTCAGCTCATGAGGATTCAAATGGCTGGGGCTGCAATCATCTAGATAATTTTAATTCACATGTCTGGCCCTTGAGATGGGATGACTTGAACACTGTGCCCAACAAAGACTGTTGCCTGGAGTGCCTATAGATGGCTGCCCATGTGGCTTGGACTTCTCATAACGTGGTAGTTAGGATTCAAGATAGAGTATCCCAAGAATGAGCGTTCAGGGTTGAAGCATTCCAGGAGAATCATGCAAAAGCTGCATGACCTTTTATGACCTAGTCTTAGATGTTACATAGTATCACTTTATACTATTGCAGGCGTTGGAGACCTTTTTCCATAAAGTGTCAGACGGTCAATATTTTAGGCTTTACACGCCATACAGTCTCTTTTGCAACTACTTAGCTCCGCTGCTGTGATGTGAAAACAGACACAAACAATACATATACTAAGGAACATGGCTGTGTTCCAATAAAGCTTCATTTATAAAAGCCGGTAGAGGCCTAGATTTGGCCCACCAGCCATAATTTACTGACCCCTGCTCTACTGTTTGAAGCCATGGAAAGCCTGCCCAAATTCAAGGGAAAATGCCCACATCTGGATGTGAAGAATGGCAACGAATCTGAGACCCTGTATTAAAACCACTACATATGGGATACTTAGAAGAAGATCTGTCTGCATACCTTGTTTCTCCCATGTATGGTGGATATGAGGTATTGGGACATGTTACATCTCTGTAAGCCTGGGTCAAGGTCAAAGTTGGAATCTGAACTCAATGACCTTGATTTCTGGAAGAATTGGTAACTCTACTTATGATATCCTTACACTCCTTACCCATATAAATACACCACAAAAGATAGATTTCAAGTAAACAGTTGCTTTATGGCAGCTTTTTATTATGTCTCCATTGACTGAATTATTCCATTTTGGTTAGAAACATGAGTTTTGTTTCTTTCCTAAAGAGATCTGCAACTTTTCAGATGCGGCATTTCATTCTAATGAGAGGATGATGTAGGTTTTTATAAACGGAAAAAGCAGGGCAGGCTGAGTTCACTCAGATCATACCAATGCTTACAGGAATAACCGAAGCTGGAACACAGGCTTCCAGGTTTTCCTGTCCTGTGCTCTTTTCAGTAGGTGCCATTGTCTGCTGGGCCTGGCAGTAATAAGTTTTGACCTTTACCTCTCTACACTATTGTGAAGTGGTTTTGGGCTTTGTTAGCTTTCTTATGAGTTTGTACTAAATTGTGTCCATAAAGTAGGCTGAATTCCTCAGGGAAGGATGATAGCTGTTACTGTGTTATTACTGCAAATGTTGTGTTGGTTACTTTTTTTTCTTTTCTTTTGTCCAGTTGTATCCTGAACTTAAAAGTTATATTATCTGAAATGAACGATGTGCATCTGGTGGAAAACACTAATTTAAGGGATGAAAATTCCTGATGATTGCTTCAGTCAACCCTTAATACACACTGAGCTTCATTAGTAAATAGACAACTCTCAGACCTTTCCCTTGGAAGAGGTCACATAATCAGGCTTTGTGTTGATTTCGCATTCTGTTCGTTAGAGACAGAACAAAGTAGAATAATTGGCTGGTACAGGGAAAGCAGAAAGAACTTTCTTCTATTTTGGTGATGCATCCCGTAATAAGGGTTGAAAATGAGACTGGAGGTAAAAACGTGAAACTCAGAAGAGCAAAGGAGAGAGGATATTGTTTCTTTGAAAATATTCTTTCAGTGTTGGCCCAGATGAAATATGAAGCTGAGGAAATTTTTTTTTAAATGATGATTTTTGTGTTAACAATGTGAGTGTGGAATTAGTAAGAATCAGAAAGCAAGCATCCTTTTCCACCAAGGACTTGGGAGCAAGTGAAACCATAAATACTCCCGGTTCTTGGAAACCCTTTTGGAGCAGTAATCAGAGAAGGGTAAAGGCAAAGCCTCAGAGCAGAGGTGTTCAGAGCAAAGGGATAGGAGGAGAACAAAAGGAGAGTGGATATTTTTAGAGCTGTCATTTTGAAATTTACCTGCTTCTGATTCAGTGCTGCTTTGCTACTGTGTTGATCCCGTGGAAATCCTCAAAGCAGGAGCAGCCCTATTTTAAAATAATAAGGTTAGAGCAAGTGACTTGAATCCAGGTCTCTTTAGCTCAAGAGCACAGAGGAGAGTGTGAGGAAAGAGTGAGGCCACAAGGAATTGTTCACTGGGTACATTTTCCCCAAACCTCACTAACTGGGAGAAACTGACCACTGGATTATGTGGCTTGAAGGAAAGCAAAAATGTTGAAAGCAAAGAGTGTGGAGCTTGTTTAGAAAGCAAGCTCTATCATTTGGTCACCTGCTGATGATAATAGCATTGGCTGAGTCCTGACCATTTACAATGAAGGCACTTCTGTAGGTCATAAGTTCCAGGAGGGCCAGAACTGAGTATGTCTGTTTCAGCATTTAGCATGGTGTAGCATCTTAGAGCCCGGTACATTATTGGCATATAGTAGACTTAAAAATGAATATTTGTGGATTGTCTGAATGAGTGGATGAATGTGTGTGATTCATATCCTATTTGCAGGTCCTATGCCCTACAGTGGATTTTCAGTGTCAGATTGGGAACGTATTTATGATGGGGATTGGCATTGTTCCCTATCTAATGGATAAAGATTACACATCAAAGGACTTTACATTCACATCCCAAAAACCTCATAGGAATTACTTAACAAAAAAATAAAATTGGATTCTGTATAATTTCTAATTTATAAGCTGGCTAGACCACTGGTATTTCTGCCAGTCCTCTGGTAGTTCCGATGATGTCCCCATGATGACCCAGGCATAATCAGAATGGCTTTAGGATTGGGGAGCCAAAATTTTCCTCAGTATTTACTGCTTTGCTAGTCCATTTAAGAAAATGGACTATTGAAAAAATAGCTTCAGACACAATATGGCATTTTATGATTTAGCATAAAATCTGAGAAATATAGAGGTTATCTGAAGCCTGCAATGGTAAAGTTCCCTCTGCTATTGAAGTTATTGTCTTTAAATAAAGATTCTACATCAGTAATGCTATATATATATATTTTTTTCTGATATTCAGGTTAATTTCCTATTCTCTATAAGGAAGTAATTGGTTGGTTGATATGAGAGATAGTGTGGCTTCCAAAAGTGAAAAGTATTATTTTATTGTAATTTCCAGCTACCTAAGGATGGGAGAGGCCCAGGACACTGCAGTCAGTATATTATGTGGAGCAGGTTATATTGTGGTTTATTTATGACCTTTTACATGTTTATTTTCTATGCAATTTTGTGTGCTCCTTTTTGAGTTTTGGTAGATAAGTGCTTTGTAACTTCGGAATACTTGGAGTTATATAGATATATATATGACATATATATATATATATATATATATATATATATATATTATCATAGTAGTTAAAGCCGTGGACAGTGTACTAGTCTACCTAGGTTCAAATTCTGGCTTGACCCTATGACTTCCCTGTGGCTTCCTCTGCTCACCTATTTAAAAGGAGTATAATAAGACTGCTGTGGTGAATTATATACTAAGTGCTATTTAAGCATTTGCTATAATGATTATGTATACTCGAAGGCAAGGGACTTGCCCCTTGATTGTCTCTGTATTCCTAGTGCTTAAGAATTCCTAGTGCTTTCCTAGTGCATTGTCTTAGGATAGAGATAGCTCAGTATAGTTCTTCTCACTATAAAGTACTGTTATGTTGAAAGTCTTTGCTTGTGTACTAATAATCTATGACATATCTGCTGAGGACAAGGAAAGGAATAGTTTTAAAACTGCAATGGATAACAAAAGATTGTATGATGTAATGCCTTTATTATGTAATTATAAAACTAACAAATGATCATGGTAGAAAATTTGAAAAACTCCTAGACAAAATAGAGATCAATAAAATTTGGAGTAGCGTTCAGAGTGTAGAGTTGTCCATGAATATTAGTGCTTTCACATTTTCCAGGACTTTAAGTAGACTCTGCTTCTTAAGAGTCTATTCATGATATTTTATTTTAATGATGTTTTCATCATGGGGACACACACACACACACACACACAGAAATCTGTTAAAAAAAAAAGAAAGACATGTAAATCACTGATGTTTCAGATAGCCACATGAAATAAAGTGAGAAAGGTCAACAAGCTGAAAGAATGTGGAGTAGCATCTCCTTAACTGCTTACATAATTCTGATAATTACCTCTCTGTGGATAATGTAATTAATGGGGAATCTAATTCAAGAAAAATGTATGAACTTCAAGCCTTCTCGAAGCCAAGTATTTCTTTCCACAAAAGTTTAATTTCCACGGCCGTGCTTCCTTATTACCTGACAGGGAAAGTGTATTGTATGGCAAAGGATCTTCCCGAAGGAGGGTGCTTCCCACACTGATCGTCATAAATGACTTCGGAATTACTGTTGCTATATTACCAAAATCTTAAACTAGGGTATTTTTGACAAATGCGGTCCTTAGTTAATTTTTAGAGCTACAAACTGTCAGATGGCTCTGCAATAACAATTGTCTGGCTGTTCTTCAGGGTGATCACAATATGGTAATGACCTTGCGGTACCACTAAAAAGCAGGAAGGTGTGAGTCTTCCTTTGGTTCCAGAGTGAAATGCGAGTTGGAGTTGGAGTTGGAAAAGAGGCCGACAACCAAGTGATAGAGAAGGAAATGTGAGGTCATTAATGAAAAACCAGGTTTAAGTTAAGGTGAAGAGGCATGAGGAAATGGTCAGCTGTTACAGTATTACAAAGATCATGAAGAAGCATATCCATGAATGTGGTTTGTATTGCAATCTGCTGAAAAAGAGACAAATATCCTGGCCTGGCCTTCATGGAGATTATTTTTATTGATTCTGATAATAGATTATTGTTGAAAAGGGCTTCCTATAAATTATAACCATGCAAAGGCAGCAAGATAATTTGTTTTTTCTTTATGTATGTGTTTCTCATTCCTACTCACTTCTCTCTTAGGGGAAGAGAAAATCACAAAACACAAAAATGTCAAATCTCAGCTATTCATTTTCAAAATAATTTTTTTTCCAAATTCCAAAGGAGGCAATAGGTTAACTTTTAAGATTTGTAAGGCTCAAAAAACTAGATTTTTACAAAGTGTAGCCAAATTTTGTTCCATAAATAGTAGCTTTGGAAAGAATATGTGATGATGCAAAGTTGGAAAAAGCTGGTTTTTCTTCCGTAAATGACTTCACCGTGTGGGAGAAGAGGCAGAGAAGAAATCAAAGTAATTAAACATGGGGTGAGTTTTTCTGATAGGGGACTCTAGTGCTTTCAAATAGACTAGATAATCCTCGGGATAATCTGAGGGTAGAACAGACCAGTGCCTCATTTCCAATCTGGTACCCTGGAAGAAAACAGTGTATTTCCTTTGAGGTCTTGAGAGGTTTTTCTTCTTCTTTGTTTTGTTTTTGGTTCATTTTGTAATCAACTTTATTAAGGTATCATTTACACACAATAAAATGCAGACATGTTTAGTCAACGGTTCAATGACTTTTAATTAATGTACACATTTGTATAACTACCACCCCCATAAGATCGATAACAATTCTAAAACCCTAGAAAATTTCCTCCTAGGCTTTTGCAAAAGTATCCCCATCTCCCACCCCAAGGCAACCACGGATCTGATTTTTATCTTTAGAGATGAATTTTGCCCAGTTTAGAATTTCATGTAAGTTGAATAATATGGTAGGTGCCCTTTTGATCTGGCTTCACTTGCTCAGCATATGGTTTTTGAGATTCATTCATGTTGGGCTGTTTTAAACCAGGACTTTAGCCTGGGTGACTGATGTTGTCTGAAGGCACCTATAGGTACATCTGAGTCTCTGGCATTGTCACTGTCTGTTCTTGGCTCAGTATTTTCAACTTTACTAAGAAGCACAAGGTTGAAGTAAGGAAGATCATTGTCAGTATAATGGAGGTGAAGTGGGGTCTGTTATATAATATTCTCAGCATAAATTGACCTGCTTGGAATCATTGTGTTGATAATCGACAAGGATACTCTTCCTCCAAAAACCTTGATACTATAAAACTTCTAAAGGACGCTGTCCTAGGACTCTTTTAGTTTTCATTTTTTGGGAAACATTTCTGGAAAATTGAAATGCTCACAACCTGAAAGAAGCAATTATTCACCTGAAGGCTAACTCTGCTAAAGTTGAGTTGTCCGACCTTTACCTGCTGATAGAACCCAAATAGCCTTGCAAAACAATGCTCTTATTGGATATAAGCATATAGATTGTTTAAGACGGACGTGTATATGCAGTAAAGTAAACAAAAAAAGAATCTTTGAGTTTTCCTTGCTGGTTTTTTTTTTTCATTTATGCTTCTATATCATACGCTAATAGTTTAGGGTAACCTCAGGTTAGTTTTAGGTCCACTCTTTATGTAAATGTTGATGTACTCCATACGCAACTTTTTTCTACCTTCCTTCTTTTCTTCCATCTTTCCTTTCTAACTTCTTATAATCCATTCTACTTAATCCTGCATTTGTTGAGGTGGCAATTACTGTAGGAAATTGAAAGCAGTGTGAAATTTTGCTGTTCAGAATGCATGTTGACCAAATTCTATATTGAGAAAAGGTCTGAATTTACCCACAGTAACCGTTTCTCAGCGTCTCTGAATAAAGGCCGTAGAAACTGGACTATATATAATATCCTGACAGGTATGTAGAATTCATAGCAATTACCCTCAAAGAGCTTACCTAGCGTAGATGCCTATGAATGCATTTAATGATTGCTTTATTGGCAGCAGTGCCAACACACACAGTCTATTTTGTTTTATATGATTATCATTACCTGCTGTTTACCACTGTATACATTGCTAATGGTGTGGTTTCTATGGCTTGTGAATTTCACGGCCCAATATTATGTAATTTATTGCACACTTTAGTGTAGAAGATGGAGACTCCATAAATTTTCGTGTGCTCTTTGCCCCTTTGGAATGTATTACACTGAGATCAGGCAAAGTAATAAATTTATTTCAAATGTGCGTGATAGCTAAACATCAATTAGGACTTGATGGGAAATATTTCTTCTTCCAGCAACATAACAGTTTTTTTTTTTTTTTTTTTTTTTTTTTTTTTGCGGTACGCGGGCCTCTCACTGCTGTGGCCTCTCCCGTTGCGGAGCACAGGCTCCGGACACACAGGCTCCGCGGCCATGGCTCGCGGGCCCAGCCGCTCCGCGGCATGTGGGATCTTCCGGGATCGGGGCACGAACCCGTGTCCCCTGCATCGGCAGGCGGACTCTCAACCACTGCGCCACCAGGGAAGCCCCAACATAACAGTTTTTAAAGACTAAGCCATTGAACGTGGAGTTCCTGAACATGGGACTCAGTTCACTGGGATCCCTTCTTAGAAAAATAAAGGAAAACTTGAATTGGATATGTGTGGCTTATTCAAGTAGTAACTAATCAGCTACATCTTGGTTAACTTAATTTGTCACAATGGTTTGGTATTTTATTAACTCTCTTCCCCTTCTTCCCCTGACTCTCACTAGAATGGATCATGAGTATCTTAAAACATACTAAGTCGTCTTCCATCCCTGTTAATCTAACTACAAAAACACACTTTCCTTATCCAATGTAACATACTGTCTTTTAGAGTAGCTGTGGTTTTAATTCTCTACAAAATTAAAACCAGCAAAGAGAAACATTTTCAAGGAGCCACCACATTGTAGAGCTTTAGAAAGAAGACTTTAGAATTAAGAGCAACTATATCATTTTATAGCTAAAGCACCTGAGACCTAAAGTAGGAAGGTAACCATCGAGGTCAGGGAAAGGGGTTGAAGATCAGGTTTCAAGCTGAGAAAGAGTCTACAGGGACTCAATCTGAGCAGGTCAAAAACTGAAATGAGACCACGAATGTTCTGGGAAGGGTGGCACCTGGCCTCAAGGGTGGGATTCAAACAGGGAGTGGGCCTGGGGGAACTGAGCTTCTGCAGTAGGCAGAGAAGGCCACCTCATCTGTGGAAAGTGCCACTGACATCAGGGAGTTGAGGGGAAAGAGCAGTGAATTCCAGTCCCCCTGAGAAAGCAGGCCAATCTGATTAACTCTGAATTTAGGCTTATTTCAGATACTTCTAATTTTTTTGTTTGTTTGTTTGCGGTACGCAGGCCTCTCACCGTTGTGGTCTCTCCCGTTGCGGAGCACAGGCTCGGACACGCAGGCCCAGCATCCATGGCTCATGGGCCCAGCCACTCCACGGCATGTGGGATCTTCCCGGACCGGGGCACGAACCAGTGTCCCCTGCATCGGCAGGCAGACTCTCAACCACTGCATCACCAGGGAAGCCCAGATGTGTAGTTCTTTAAAAATATTTTTAACATTTTTCCAGCTACATGTAGACTATAACTTAGCATAAAAACAATATGGGTTTTATTTTAAGTAATTTAACATTTTGACATCCTCATAATGAAATTAAATCCAGACGGTTTCTCTCCATGTTCTCTTGAAATAGTCCTTGATCATCCACAGTATTTCCCATCATCACAAAGGTGGTACCAAGGGCAGAGAACTCCAACATTATTAAAGTTTCATAAAGCAAAGTCAATTTTAAGAATATAATGTCCCCTAACTGCTAAAGGTCTTGACAGATAATTTCAAGGGAAGCATAAATTATTTTCTGTTTGTCAGAGGGCAAAATTATTTAGGTTGACTTAATGAATAGTAGAGTTTTTGAGTGGAGAGTGTTCTTAAAATATTATGTAGATCTGTCTAGCATCTGTCAACAGATGCTAGCCACGTGGCATTCTTTATGTGGAAACAAATTTTAAAATAAGGTTAAAAATTCAGTTCCTCAGTTGCATTTGCCATATTTCAAAGATGTTTATTAGCTCCATGTAGCTATTGAATACTGCTTTGCATAGTACAGATATAGAATATTTTCATTATCACCAAAAATTCTATTGAGCAATACTAAAATTATACCCAGATATTCACAGAGAAGGCAACCAAGTCTCAAGGAAATAATATAACTTCCCCAAGGTCACACAGCTATGTTTTTAAAGAAAAGCAAAATGACACAAAGGAAATAGTAACAGAGGCATTAAAGAAACCTAGTAAGTTTCTGGAGCAGTCAAAGTAGGGTTTAAAAGTGCACACTTAGCTGTTAGCAGGGTTGAAGCTCTTGATGGTTGGTAAGATCTACCTGCCTGAATTTGGACATTAGCATTTTATGCAATGAATTAAAAGCAAAAAATCATTTCAACGAATGCCTTCCAGCTCCATATTTTTAGCCACTGCCGTGCTTCCAGATTATGTTTATCACTTTCTTATACAGGGCACCACTGTGAAATGTGATGGTTTATCTGACCCCAGAGAAATCAGGAAATCTTGTGGGGGTTATGGCTCTATTTGAAAACGTTGATTTTTAAATGCATCATGCATACTGGCCCTGTTTTAAAAGGGATTCCTGCCATCAAATAATCAAAATGTAAACCTCTTCTCAGCTTGCAAAAGTCAAAGATAGTCCCTGCATCTTTATTATTTCATTGAAATCCAAATATTATTTTTCCTTTCTCTAACTTGTTTTCCTCACAGTGTGATCAACTATTGCCAAGGAAGGAAAGGTTAGATTTATCAATCAAAGTTTGCTAAAGGCCCCCTAGGTAATTGAACCCTCAGGAGAAACAATCCTCATGTATTCTTTTTCTGTTGTTTCAATAGCTTTGTAAAGAGTCATTTCAGTATGTTTGGTTCTGTAGCAGAGGTTCTGTGAAGTGCTTGTCGTCCTCAGAGGTCCAGAAAGTCTGCGAGTCTGTGGGTAAAGATGGGTAAGGAGAGAGAGGGAAGGAGGATAGAGAGAGGCTCAGGGCTGAGATAAGGACAGTGATCTAAAGACTCCTGGGGGTGAGGCTGGGGTGCACAGACACCCACGACTAATCTAGACAGAAACTGAGTAATCAAGGGGATGACCACTGTGAGGTCATGTGGTCACCTCTCCCTCTAGAAATAAACATTGCCCTCAGTAAGTCTCCTCCCACCCCAGAAGAGCATTAGGAAGGTCTGGAGAGGGGGCTTATTGGCAGAAATGGAAAAAGCAGGTTGAAGGGATTAGCCTGGAGCAGAGAGACCAAGAAACCCAAGCCAGTAGGTGGAAGGCAGACTTTTCATGGAAGTCTCCAAGCCCAAGTCAAGTTCTGGGACCACCAAGTACAAGTCAAAGAGTGCTCATTTAACCCCTTTGGGCCCCCATGGGTGTGGAGGAAGACTGGACAGAGAGGGAGAAGGGGCCAATGAAGGTACAGTATTTACTATGGGATTTAACACCTGAAAGGCCTCCCAGTAGCTTCAGGTCTGCTCAAGAATCCTTCATGTCCTGCTGGTTTGCAGTGAGTGGCTCACAGCTTCAAGGCCTCCTCTGCCAGATAGAGAACTATTTCAACCATCCTGCCTCTATTTTGGACTGTAGCAATGCAGACAGGAAACCTGACCCCATTTTCAGGTTCTAAAGAGAAATTCTAAGTACCTGAAAGACTGAGGAACATGGTGGCTTTTATTTAAGATGGGGAGCTAGAGAGCACATACCTGGACTTGGGCCTGCAGCAGCACCAAATTCCACCAAGAGTTCCCTTTATTTTCTCTCGCATCTCTGTTTCTCCTTTTCTCTCTGCTGGATTAGCCACGGGGACTCCAAGTTCTTCATTGTGTGGTCCTGGTACCAAGATTCTCCTGGGAATTATAAAGCTATTCACCTTCTACATCGAGCACTTCTTATTTTTTCCCCAGCAAAGTTAAGTCATCCTTAAGAGGAGTCAGGGTGCTAGCTCTTAAATATATTTTAGTCATCCCTTTGTACATTAAATGCTCTTTCTTGGAGACTGCTCCTGACGTGGCGTTCACCGTGCTCTCAGCTGGCCTCCTGAAGTTCTGCCCTGCCTTCCCCACCAGGTACAGTTCAGGAGCTGCCTACCTCAGGGTGATAGGTTATCTTCTAGTTGCTTTATTCCTTTCCCTTTTACATTTAGAAAATATAATTTGAATACATAAACTTCTCTGTGGCCACAGCTTTATTTGCAACCCACAGGTTTTGTTATGGCATATTTTCATTATCATTCAATTAACAAAATTCTAATTCCCATTGCGACTTTATCTTTGACTTACATAATGATCAGAAGTATGTTTTTAATATCCAACTATTTGGCAAAATATTGGTTATATATTTTTTAAATTCTTGCTTATTCGGAGTCTTGTTTTATAACCGGAATATAGTCAATTTTATAAATGTGCCATGTGCACCTAAAATTTTCTGCATAATATATATATTCCATCATTGTTGTTGCAGTGTTTTATGTAAATGTAGGCCAAAGTTTTTAATGATGGTATTCAGATCTTCTCTAACCTGCTGATTTGTTGTTGTGGTTCTATGTTACTGATCTAGGTAATTTAGATTTTTCTATTTCTACTTAGTTTTTTGGAATTTCCCTTCATCTATTGCATTGAAGTTTAGATTTATAATATATTCCTTGTAAAGTAACAGTGGGTTTTATTATCCTGCCTTATCGCCAGTGATACTTTTTGCTTTCAAATTTATGTTAATATTAAAAAATCTTCTTCAATTTTACTTATTGTTGTTAGGACATAATTTTTGAATCCTTTAATTTTCAATCTGACTCTTGTCTCTTGTAGGTGGCATAGAATTACGTTTTTTGTTTGAATAATCCTTGTCCTTTAATTTGAGTATTTACAGTTAAGGTATTTTCTTGTAGACCGTTTACTCCTCGTTTACTATCTGTCCCACCTTGTTATGTTCCTTTTGCTCTTCTTTCTTCCTTTTAGATTTCTTCAAATTCCATTTTCCCTTGTATTAGCTTGTTATTTGTACATAAGTAGCAGTTACACATGTACCATGACTTATTAGCTCTTTTACTGCTTCTCAAGCAATGCTGAGATCTTAAATATCTTTTACTACTTTTTCTCTTCCATTTTTTTAATGCATTTTAATTTTTGATATATTTTATTATTACTTTTTTGTGCTGTTAGATTTTATTTAGGTTTATCCACTTATTTATTCCTTCTGTTATACATAATTCTTTATAAAGTCCTTATTTTCGTCTATGATAATCTTCCTTCAGCCTGCGGGTCTCCCTTTATAATTTAATTCAGGCAGTTCTGATAAGAACATATTTTCTAAATTTTGTTTGTCTGCAAATTTCCTTATTTCATCTTTCCTTCCAAACAACATTTTCTCTGCCTCTAGAATTCCCAATGGGCAGTTCTTTTCTTTAGCACTTAAAAATATTATTCCATTATTTTCTAGTATCCAGTCAGTTTCGTTGAGAAGAAAGCTGTAATCTTAATCCTATTGTTCCTTTGAAAGTAATCTCTCTCTTTTTCGTCGGGCAGCTTTTAAGATGTTATGCTTTTCATTGCTATTCATGAATTGTACTGTGGTGATCTCATGTGTGGTTTTCTTTGGATTTGTTCTTGTTGCATTTTTTAGTGCTTATTGAATTTATGGCTCCATATATTCTTTTTAGTTTTAGAGAACTCTCAGCTGTTAATATTTCTGAAATATTGTTTTCATCCCAATCTCTCTCTCCTTTTTTCTTTGGACTCCGGTTTACACATATGATAAAAAATATTTACTGTGGCCCATGTGTCTCAAATGCGCTTTTGTCTACTTTTTATTCTTTTCGTTTCCCATGCTTTACTCTTAATATTGTTACTACTCTATCTTCCAGTTCACTTACCTCTCTTTACCTGTGTCCAATCCAGTACCGAGTTTTAAATTTCGTATAGTTTTTAATTCTATCAGTTCAACTTCAATCAGTTTGTAGTTTCTACTCGTCAAGTTAAGTTCTCCACCTTGTCATCTATTTTCTTGAACTTGATAATATTTACCGAAATATGTATGAACTTTAATGTTTAGGTCATCTATGATTCTGATTCTGTTTTGTTTTTTATTCTAATTCTCCTTTTCTTGGTTGTCTTGGTGGCTCTTCAGTGAATACCAGACTTGGGATATGACAAGTTGTATAGAATCTGAATGACATTACAGTTGCCCTTTGAACAACCTGGGTTTGAACTGCACAGATGCACTTATACATGGATTTTTTTTCAATAAGTAATACAGTACTACATGATGTGTGGTTGGTTGAATCCTCAGATTCAGAACCACAGATAAGAAGGGCCGACCATAAAGTTATATGTGGATTTTTGACTGCACAGGGAGTCAGTGTCTCTAACCCCTACATTGTTCAAGGGTCAACTGTATTTTCTTGAGGAGAGAATTTCCTATTCTTAGGTAGGGAGCAGAGGGGAAGATCACCTCAGTCACTGGACCAACTTCATACTCATTTTCCTTCTTTATAAGGTTCAATGTAGATGTTGCCTCAACCTTCCTAACACACACACACACACACACACACACACACAAACACAGACACACACACACACACATATGTAGAGATTTCAATGTCCTAATTCATATCATTAGTTTACCATTGGGCCACAAATCTTTCATAGGTTCTGAACCCCAATTTTGCCTCTTCAGCATTATGAACCAACTAAGTCTTTGTTTTGACTTCAGTTAGCTTTTGTTTGACTTCTTAGCATCTTGCCTTGTCTACCTATTATACATGGAAAATACTGCAAGGGAACACTGTTGCTGAATCCAGCTCTGTTCTCTGAATCTTTACTCTCTCTGTGATTTTGGTCCTTAAAATTCTAGCTGCCTTGTTATTTCTCAATTCCAATTCTGGTTTCCTTAGTCCTATGACATTGTCCTAAGATCTACTGGCTTTTCTACCTCTTAGGAGCCGCATTTGGTTTCTCAGCCTTTTGCTCTTCATCAGTAGTTTCTAAATGTCTGGGCTAGAAAAGCATGTGCAGAATATTGTTCTCACTTCAGTGAGTTTCTTTCTCTATTTTACTTTTCTAGGTCATGGCTACCTCAGTAGCTTTCTAACGCTCACAGTCAAATGTTGCTTATGATTTATCTGGCCTTTCTAGTGTGTTTTCCTAAGGTAAACTGATATAGTTGGAAACAGAAGTTCATACCCACCATTTAAAAAATGCTGTTTTGTCTTTCTATGAATTCTCTTTTCGTCCCATCTTCTGTCGCTTTTTCCCACCAAAAATTCCCATTCTCCCAGATAGATTATTTTAGACTAAAAATTATTATTAAGCTAATATGTTAATTTTGAAAGGAATTAATTTTGCTTTGAACAAGAACACAGATTGGTGAATGGAATATGGAAGATTCCTTAAGACCTTTTTCATCTCTAAGAGTAGTATCCAACCATCGGTACCATAATAAGTTTGTCAACAATGGAAGAAAGCAGTCTTTATAAAATCAGCATTATTCAGTAATCTCAAAAACTGCTTCACTTTCCTGCTCATGCCACCAATTTCCAAATGTTCAATAGGAGCAGAGAATCATGGGATAGGATGTGGAGAAATGGCCTGTCATAGTAACTATAAATATTGGAAAAATGGAATTATAAATAAAGAGGGTTTTCTATGAATATATTTGAAGTGTTTGTTCCTACAGAACTTCTAGAATAAGACTCAAAAGTTTAACATAGAAACACCTCTTAATAAGTATGAAAATCACTAAAATTTATCTCATAATACTTTTTTCTTTTGTGTTATGTGATTGTCAGAGTCACACAAAACTATTTTTATCTGGACTTCACAGATCTTCTTATTTTTACTATGGGATCAGTTACCCTACATTTTTGAAATTTGGCAAAATAGTTAAAGTTGGAACATTTCCCCAAAATCCAGGGCATATGACTTACATTTCTGTAGAAGGCAATATTATATTTCTGTCTAGTTCTGGGGTAAACATTTTCATACCTGCCAATCCAATTTGACGAATGTATCATTTTTCCAGTGCACTAGTGTAAAGTAAATGGTAAATTCAGTCAAACAGTCATTTCATACATCAAAAAGGAAAATCAGTCAACACAACTGTCTGACTGAAATGAATGAAGAAAACAAATCAAGGCAAACAACTGTCCCAGTAGACTTGTATAAATACAGTAGTGGTGTCATGTGCAGGATTAATCTTCCCTCACCCTTAACTGGAGAACACTGGGCCAGCCAATTCAGTCACTCAAATGATACTGAATTATAATATTCCAGTTTCATTTACTCTCAGTTACTGCTGACTGCCCTTCCTTCTCCTTCATCTGTCCATCAGTGGAGAATGTCAGAGCAGGAGAACAGTAATATTGGCATATTGTAATGTACTGTCGTGAATTCTACAGCTTCAAAATTCTTAGGATAACTCAATGATCTTAAAGAGTCTGGTGCAGAAAGGATATGTGAATTAAATCGCAGACCACTGTCTGACCCTACCAGCACTAACACCCCTTATTCCTGGTTCTAATATATCACAGAATACTCAAGAGGAAGGTTTTGAGTGGTCAGCAGAAATATGGCTCCAAAGCAGCCACATGGAAAAGAAATGTTGTCATCTCTGATCCACTTTAAAGTTGACTTGTCTTTTACTCATAAACCAGATTCAGTGTGAACTCTGTTCTGCTAAATGTTAGAGAATCTATTGGAGGAGTGTGGCCAATTCTTTTGAATTGTTTTACTCTCTAACTTTTTGTTTTTTTAACATCTTTATTGGAGTAGAATTGCTTTACAATGCTGTGTTAGTTTCTGCTTTATAACAAAGTGAATCAGCTATACATGTACATATATCCCCATATCTCCTCCCTCTTGTGTCTCCCTCCCACCCTCCCTACCCCACCCCTCTAGGTGGTCACAAAGCACCAAGCTGATCTCCCTGTGCGATGTGGCTGCCTCCCACTAGTGTGTGTTTTACATTTGGGAGTGTATATATGTCCAAGCCACTCTGTCACTTCATCCCACCTTACCCTTCCCCCTCCCCGTGTCCTCAAGTCCATTCTCTACGTCTGCGTCTTTATTCCTGTCCTGCCCCTAGGTTCTTCAGAAGAATTTTTTTTCAGATTCCATATATCTGTGTTAGCATACGGTATTTGTTTTTCTCTTTCTGACTTACTTCATTCTGTATGACAGTCTCTAGGTCCATCCACCTCACTGCAAATAACTCAATTTCATTTCTTTTTATGGCTGAGTAATATTCTACTGTATATATGTGCCACATCTTCTTTATCATTCATCTGTCGATGGACACTTAGGTTGTTTCCATGTCCTGGCGATTGTAAATACTGCCACAATGAACATGGTGGTACATGTCTCTTTTCGAATTATGGTTTTATTAGGGTATATGCCCAGTAGTGGGATTGCTGGGTCGTACGGTAGTTCTATTTTTAGTTTTTTAGGGAACCTCCATACTGTACTCAATAGTGGCTGTATCAATGTACATTCCCACCAACAGTGCAAGAGGGTTCCCTTTTCTCCACACCCTCTCCAGCATTTATTGTTTGTAGATTTTTTGATGATGGCCATTCTGACTGGTCACAGAAAGAACTTTGGCATGGTGTTCATCATCTAACTTATCCTAACATGCAGACATTTATGAGAGTAAAGTCATGTCTTTGCCAGAGTGGGTTGGTTATCTGGGCAACTGGGTCAAATCAAGAAGGGCAAATGTAGGCTGCCAGAGTAAATAAGGAGAGGAAAAACAAAAAGAACGAGCCATATCATTCATCAGTGATTTTCCCCCCAATATTCTTAGACTCCACCTATCTCCATCTTACTGGTAACACAGGAACTAGACTGAACAATCAGGTAAAAGGTCTCTACAGAAACTGAGGTAATATAGAAAATTTAAAAAAACATAAAATTGTAAATTTTCTTCCTAGGGCTAATTGAGATGATACTTCAATAATAACATAAGATCAGGTGAAGTCTAAAGAAATTTTAGAAAACCTGGATACAGTAAGAAAACATGTGTTCGCCAGCATCCGAATGTTAGAGAGACACCAAGACATGTGGGCCAAGTTCTGGAGAGAAGGGAAACACAGATGCAAGCTTGACATTTGGTGCAGCTTTTCTCCTTGGGGCATTTGCTGATTCAAATGTTATAGCCTAGGAGCTGAAAAGCCAAGGAGTTCAAAAGACTGTAACCACAGAAGCCAAACGGCAAGAGCTGAGGCTAAAAGCAACAACTAATGGAATGACAAGTTACACGTATCCTTAGTCTCACAGGGCTGGGGGAACCATTACATTTAAAGCCTAACAAATACAAGGGTAGTTGGGAATAGGGAGAATCCAAACGTTCACATGGTAATCCCAAACGGCAACACCCGTAGAGGAAGGACAAGACAGAAATAGAGCACCCTTCACACAGACGGAAAAAAAGGCTTTGAATGAGCTCAAACTGAGAATGGACTAAGGTTTCCAGTCCCTATGGTAACTGTCTGCCATGGGCAAAAGGAAATCTTTTCAAGAGAACGATAACAACATCCAGAATATGGAGGTATCTTTATAGTTTCCTAAAATAAGTTAAGCCCAATTTTAATATAAAAAATAATTGGACATACCAGGAAAAAGACTCAATGATCAAAAGCTCAAAAAAAAAAAAGAAAGAAAAAAGACAATATAAATAGACACAGGAGGACAAGAGTTAGTAGGCATTGGCTAAAAAACAAAACAAAACAACTATGATTAAACAAAGAAAATAGACACATGGCAAATAAGCATATGAAAAGATGCTACACATTCCATGTCATCAGGGAATTTTAAATTAGAATAACGAGATACCACTACACACCTATTCAAATAGCTAAAATCCAAATAATGAAATACCAAAGTTGTTGATGATGCAGAACAACTGAAATTCTCATTTGCTGCTAGCAGGGTACTTGGCAGTTTCTTACAAAACTAAACATACTTTTACCATACAGTGATCTAGTAATCATGCTCTTTGGTATTTACCCATAGGAACTGAAAAGTTATGTCCACATAAAAACCTGCACATGGATGTTTATAACAGTTTCTTTCATAATTGCCAAAACTTGAAATCAACCAAGATGTTTTTCAATAGGTGAATGGATAAACAAACTATGGTATATCGGTACAAAGGAACAACATTGAGCAATAAAGAGAAAATGCTATGAAGCCATGAAAAGACATGGAAGAAGCTTAAATGTATATTGCTATGTGAAAAAAAGCCAATCTGCAAAGGCTACATGCATATTATATGATTGCAGCTATATGAAATTTAGGAAAAGGCAAAAGTGTGGAGACAGTCAAAAGATCAATGGTTGCCAGAGGTTGCGGGGAGGGAGAAAAGGATGGGTGAAGTGCGGAATTTTAAAGGCAAAGAGACTTCCTGTGTATGGTTCTGTAATGGTGGATACAGGTTATTGCACATTTGTCAAAAATCATATAATGTACAAAACAAAGAGTGAAGTCTAATGTAAACCATGGATATTAGTTAGTAATAATGTATCAATATGGGTTCATTAACTATAACAAACATCTTACGCTAATGTAAGATGTTAATAATAGGGGAAACTGGGTAGAGAGCTAAGGAGTTATGAGAACTCTGTCCTTTCTGCTTAATTTTTCTGTAAACCAGAAACTGCTCCGAAATAGTCTGTTAATTTAAAAAACAAATCTAGACCTGCATACATAACTTGCACGTAAATCCAACCACAGCAGCATTATTCATAAGAGCCCCAAAGTGGAAATAACCAAATGACCATTTATTGTGAATGGATAAATGAAACATAGTAATATCCACACCATGGACTATTATTCAGCCATAAAAAGACATCAAGTACTGATGCATGCTACAACATGGATGAACCTTGAAAACATGCTAAGTAATTGTATGATTCCATTTGTAGGCAATGTCCAGACTAGACAAATCTGTAAAGACAAAGTATATTAGTGGCTGCCTAGGGTTTGGAGAAATGGGGGAGTGAGTGACCTATAATAGATTCTTTTTCTTTTGGGGGGTGGATGAAAGTTCTAAAATTGATTGTGGTGGTAGATGCATAACACATTAAATTGTACACTTTAAATAATATGGAAAGTAAAATATATCTCAATGAAACTATTATTTAAAATTATGATTAATGTATTAAAAGAAGGGCAACATGTACAATTTAAGCAAAAATGATCTGTGAAATGCAACCAAAAGAAACTTCTAGAATTAAAAAAGTTGAAATTAAGCACTCAGAAGATTGGTTGAACAGTACCTTAGTCAAACAAAAGAAAGGAATACAAATGTCAATTAAAAAATAACTACACAAAAATTTGGAGGGAAAATGATGGAAAACAGAGAAATAAGTACTTAAGACATATAGAGTATATGTGAAACACTGTGTCTAGCCAGCCCCAAGTCACACAGCCTAGGAAGGAGACACACAGCCTACCTGAATCACAAGGACTTCTCCAAAGTAAAAATGAGGTTCTGAGGCCAGAAGTGGAAGGAATGAATTACAAAGGAAAAGAACAATGGTAAACTATAATGTAGATATACATCGGTAAATACATAGGTTCCCTGGGGTTGTGATCTGGTACAAACAATAAAAAGAAAAAAGATAATACTCATAGTAGAGGCTGCTAGATTCTGCTGAGGAAAATGTCCAGGGAGGGAAGAGTTGATTTATTTCATTATTTTTCTAGAGTCCACATATAAGTGACATCATGCACTATTTGTTTTTGTCTTATTTCACTTAGCATCGTGGCCTCCAGTTTTATCCATGTTGACTTAAATGATAGGATTTTCTTCTTTTTTAAGGTTGAATAATATTCTATTCTATATATATACCATATTTCCTTTATCCATTAATCTACTATGGACACTTAGGTGGTTTCCATACCTTGGCTCTTGTGCATAATGCTACAATAAACATGGGAGTACAGATATCTCTTCAAATTATGATGATATTTCCTCTGGATATATACTCAGAAGTGGGCGTGAGGAAGAACTTAGGACACAAATCGACCCTATGTAAAAGATGTTGTAGGAATGAAAAAGTCTGAACACCTAGAAAGAGTGTGGAGTATTTGGAAAGGTCATTGTTCAAGGTCATACATAGTTTAAAGTTATGACATTTCAGTGAGCCTGTGTGCATGAAGGCTTGCTCATATTTTGGGATTTGAATACAGTGCAAAGAAGTGTTGCTAAATTTTCGATCAACATCAAAAAAAGGGTGGAAATGTTTTTTCTTTGATTATGAAACTGCAGGAAAGGCAAGCCTAGAATTCTAGGCCCACTAGAATTTTCCCTGATGATAGTGCTAATTTAGGAGAATAAGAAGGATCCAAGGCTATAGAACAATTTTGAAAGCAAAATAAGACCGCCGAGTCTTCACACAGTGTATGAGATTAAGTTTTAATGGCATATGATGAAGTGGCCATGACACAGCCAGCAGAGCTCATTGAGTTGTGGAAAATGGCTCTTGAAGCTACAGGAAATGGACCGTAGACATAGAAAAAGAACAAGGTAAATCCCAAAGAGTGGAAGGACAAAATTAATCAAGAGAAAAGTCAAAAATAGAGAAGAAAAGCAGTAAACGTGACAAAGAAAACCAAAAGCTTGCTCTTTACAAACACCAATAAAATAAGCAATATTTGGCAAATATGATAGAGATGGGACTAGCTATAAAACAGAGAGAATTTTTTTTTAATTACAGAAGAATACTATGGTAGCTTTATACCAACACATCTAAAAATCTGGACAAAATGGCTGATTATGATTAGTTATATGCAGCCATTATTTACTCCTGTTTTGAGTAGAGAATACAAGAAGCTTTATGAAAATAGAAAACATAATCAAAGATATACACCTTAGAAAGACATCAGTTATTTTCCAATGTATATAAAAAATTAGAAGAGTCCTAATACGAAAATCAGATACGGGGCTTCCCTGGTGGCGCAGTGGTTGAGAGTCCGCCTGCCGATGCAGGGGACACAGGTTCGTGCTGCGGACCGGGAAGATCCCACATGCCGCAGAGTGGCTGGGCCCGTGAGCCATGGCCGCTGAGCCTGCGCGTCCAGAGCCTCTGCTCCGCAACGGGAGAGGACACAACAGTGAGAGGCCCGCGTACGGCAAAAAAAAAAAAAAAAAGAAAGGGAGTGACAACTTAAATGATATATGGAATATTTTGCTGACTTACAAGAGCATGCAGAATTAACTATGACCCAGTTGAAATGTTAATTTTATTTTAATGTGTATGTTGGGATGGAGTCTTCAAGGTGCCAGAAAACAACCATTCATCCATGCTGTTTGGAACTGCAGCACACAGACACCTTCAGTTACCAGTTCTGTTCATGCCACAGAATCATCTTCAGAAAACATACTGTTTTTTATGGACCTGGTATATATCTTAATTAGTTTGAAGAATTCCCCAAATACCTGTTAATATGTAGTGCTCCAATTCCAATCTTGCCACGACCTGTACCAGTGACACAGCACATAGGAGTTTTATTTCTCTTTCTTTCTCTGGGTTGTTCAGAACCCAACGAAAGAACAATGGAATGGCATCAAAGAGATCAGGGTTCTTGTCCCAGAGTTACCATAAAATAATAGTGTCCTCTTGGGAAAATTATAGTTATTCTAGGCCGCTTTCCTTTTCTTTACTTTGACAGAGCTGCACCAGATGACCCCAAGTAACATTGCACTCTTTGCAGTAGTAGCTTAGATGTTATTGGTTTTCTGAAACAAATGAAGACAATGACACATGAAACTGTGCAACATCTCTGTAACTATGTTTTCTTAGAGTTGCCTCCATTTTACAGATGATAAGATGGCTGAGCACAGAAGTAGATGTCTTGACCAGAGTTTGCAGAGTAGATGGAACGGAACCACAAGTTTCCTTCTTTCCTGAAGCTCACTTAGCCAAAACATAGGCTTCTGAATATTAAGCTGTAAAGCATATTATCAGTATGCTTTAAAAGAAGCGGTTCTTCTAGGATTTCCAATTAATAGCAGGAGGTTTTGAAATTCTTCAAAGATCATCTAATTTTGTGAGATTTACAGCTCAATTTTCCTGTCAAGCAAGTTGTATTAGTGCCAATCATCTGAGCTGCTGGATGCTTCTCTGAACTTCTTGAAGTTTTCTTCTTGCTCTCTGAAATTCATGCCAGATAAGCCTTTTTCTAGAGCGTATATACAGACTTGTGTATTTTTTATACAGAAAAGCAATGCAGTGAGTCAGGACGGGGGTTAAGCCCTCATTCTCAGAGTGGTATTGAGCTCCTGGTGAAATATAATCATCATTTCCTCAGAATCGAAAAGCAATTATCTCTAGTTTTTAATCCCATTAACTATTTATACATTTATGTATGATACATGTATTTATTGTACCTACTAGGTGTGTTCTCTTTGGGAAGTACAAAGCTCTTTGAGATATAGGTAGTTCATTTTTTTGTTTTCCCACAAATACTGTGACCTTTTGAGCAGGAAGGTCTATATTTTACTAACATCTAGAACCAGCAGTTAACACGGTGTCTAAGATGTAGTCAATAAATATGAAATACATAAATGAACACATTTTTAAGGAAGGGCCAGGAAATGAACAAATAGAAATTTTTCATTTTCAGTCACAAAGCAACCAGAGACATAAAAATGATACAGACAACGAGTGCTACGGTCATTCAAATAAGGCATAGAATAGATACAACAAGGATCTCCTTATTGGCACAGGGAACTCTACTCAATATTTTGTAATAACTTATAAGGGAAAAGAATGTGAAAAAGGAATCACTGTGCTGTACACCTGAAAGTAACACAACATTGTAAATCAACTATACTTAAATTAAAAAACAAACAAACAGACAACAACAACAACAAAAAAACACAAAAGAGGTCATAGAAGTTTTTATGAGATTCCATAAGAGAAGCCAAATGAGGACGGGAGAGACAGCTTTTGAATCAATTCAGAGGAGAGGTCACAGAGAAACTTGTCTTTGACCTGAACTTGAGTTTCCATTAAGATTGCAACGCAGGGATATTACAGATGAAGGTAATCACATAAACTTACTACACTGAAACTTGCAGAGGTTATGAGTGTTGTTCAAGATCCCAAAGCAAGTGCATTGTGGAATCAGAATTTTAAGTGAGACCTAATGAACTAAAAACAAACAAACAAAAAAACAAACCTTTTCTGTGATACCATGTTGCCTTTGAAGTCGTTATTTTGGTGGGTTGGTAGAAAGTGGTTCCCGTGTTTCTGGCAGCAATGACTAGTTCTGTGCCCCCTGCGGCCCCCCACCCCCGAGTTGATCCTCAAAGTTTCCTTTAGAATGGACTTGCTAAAATGCAGACATGCAAGTATTCATGACGCCTGTGTCCAATCATTTCTCTTGCCATTGCCTACTTCACTTCTGGATTATATGAACAATTCACTGTCTTCATTTATGCTTTTCCCTCCTCCAAGAATTCCTTTCTCCCTATGGGGCACCTGGGAAACCCACTTCATTTTTCAAACCTCAGTTTACATATTATGTCTTTTGTGCAGTCTTCTTTTTAGTGTTGTGATCACATGCTCCTTTTTGCTACCCTTGCACTTCTGCATGCCTGATTGTTGCACTCGCTACACTGTATTGTGATTGTGTTGTTTACATATATCTGTGTTCTCCTGGACAACGTTCCTTGGGGCCAGGTACTACCGTTTTTCATCTATTGGTGTTGCCTTAGCATGTTGCTTGTTGCGAAGTAGTTAGTTATAAAAATGAGATTTGTTTAAATTGAAAATTGTTATGTACATATTAGTTATTATCATTTACAGATATAACAGGAAAAAATATTAATGCTGGTGCTGAAAGTTCACTTCTAGTAAATGATGGTGGTACTTGACTTCACTTATATTATTTTCCCCACTATTTTATATCTTTCTACCTGATATCTCTTCTTTATTTCCATCTCTTTCTTTATTACTAAACCAAGAAAAACAGGGATGAGGGTAGGGCTAGGCCATACTTGGCTGGAATAGTAAAGAAATTGTGTGGGGTTTTGGTGAGAAAATCCTGAAGCATACAGGTCTGCATCTTCCTTTTATTTTTACTTTTTTGCGGTACATGGGCCTCTCACCATTGTGGCCTCTCCCGTTGTGGAGCACAGGCTCTGGAGGTGCAGGCTCAGCGGCCGTGGCTCACGGGCCCAGCCGCTCCACGGCATGTGGGATCTTCCCGGACCAGGTCACGAACCCGTGTCCCCTGCATCGGCAGGTGGACTCTCAACCACTGCGCCACCAGGGAAGCCCCTGTTTGAAGTTTTTTGATAAATTAGATTTGATAACACAGTTTTATAAAAACTTAGTTTGGACATTTCTGAACCTCTTTTTTTGTTTCCTTATGTAAGAAAGCTGCTTGCTTAGGGCTAATACTAATTCAATGGGGGTAAGATTTACACAGGACTAACCCTAACATTCATAGTGTGTGGCACAGGAAACAACTTTGAATGGCCATTTCAAGGAACAATATACTTAAGTGTATACAATGAGTAAAATGGATGAACTACACAAATTTATGAGTTGAAAACCATAGAATCATAGAATTTTCTCACTGTAAAGGCTCTTACTTTTCCAACTGCTTAACTTCAACCTCTGTTAAAGCACTTCAGTAACAGGGAGTTCTTGAGTTTAAAATGCAGTCGGTCCATTTTATAGTTGAAAGGTTCTACTTGTCAAAATATTCATCCTTTTATCAACCTAAACCTGTCTACTTGGTCTAAAATCTTCAGTGTGGGACAGTCTAAACCCTTTTTCATAGGACAACTCCTAAAATAGTTTAGAGCGACCACCTACTTCTCTCCTGGTCTTGCTTCATGTCATCTATTCCCAGTTCCTTCAATTACTTCTTATTTTAGATTCCAGACACTTTACTGAATTCATCACTTTCTTCAGTATAATAACTCATTTGCTGAATGTGATATTTTAAGCCTAAAAGGATTTGTTTACTGTTTTCTGTAAAGAATTAAAACATAAAATGTCCAATCAACCAATAATTCTTCACCTAACATGATTCATATACACCAATTGATAAGGAAAATTTAAAAACTCAAATTACTTCATTCTTAAAGAGTGATCATAGTATGTCCTTATTTATAATGTACAGGAAATATGAATTTTCTTTCTGTGCATCTATAACAGTGCCCTCTTGCAGGGTACAGAGGATCCTCCATTGATGCTGCCTAATGATGCGTATGTGATATCCTGATATTTACTAAGAAGTTAGATATTCAGGAGGATTTTTTGTTCCCAGCAGACATACACATATGAATTTTTCTTCTCTATTTTTGTGTGTTTCTAACTTTTATTATTCATCTATTGGCACTTCAGTGCATTCACCAAACTGCACCATAAACATCAAAGTAGATTACTTCACTTTTCCTTTTATGAGATTATTATACTTATCAACCAATATTTGAGCCCTTAATATGGGCAAATCATCCTAGCCTGTTAAGCACAGAGGTAAAGAGCATGGAGTTGAGAGGGCACACACCAAGATTTGAACAAATTACTTAATCTCTCTAAGTCTTCATTTTTGTATGTGAAAAATGAGAATAATTACAAGGATTGAACTCATAAGGTGGATCGTAGAAAACATCTAGGTGCTACATGCAAAGAGCTTGTTTGACTACCTGGCAAATATATCCATTCTTTATTAACATGATGGTGATGATGTTGATGGTGATGATGATGATGATGCAGCTACCAGCAGGTGTCCTTATTAGGTTGGTAAGGATGGTGAATAAACCACAAGATCATGTCTGTGAACATTTGCATTCTAAGGCTACACTGCCTTTGCCTTCTCAACTCCGGCTCCACTCCTCATCTGTTTAAACATCTCCCAAGATAGCTCAGGTCTTCTCCTCTATGAAGCTATTCTGCACTACTCCTCTAGAATGAACTTAAAATACATTGCTTGCACTTATATTAATTTATATCAAGTACAAACTTCTGCAGTGGAATCACTCATCCTCCGTCAACCTTATATGGACCTTTACCTCCAACACTGATGCCTAGCAAATCCTTCCACTACATTATAAATTATTAACCATAAGGTTTAGCATGTTCTCTCTTCCAAGGTGTTTAGAACTTTAAAGGAGAAAGAAGCCTGCCCAAGTGGACAAAGCTAACACTTATCAAGCATGAGCTCCCAACATTTGCACCAGACAATTTCACATCATCTCATTATAAACTGACAATAATCTTTGTGAGGTTGGGGTCCTAACCTTCTTTTTACTGTGAATCCCTTTGACAATATGGAGTAGCCCATTTAAATAGTCTTAAAATAACACTTTTAAATTCATAAAATATAATACATAGAATCTCAAAAGAAACTAGTTACTATGTTTTAAATGTAGTCATTAGAATATTTTAAAAACCAAATTTGTGATATAGAAACGAATGGGTATTTAAACTCATCAAATAACAAGATATAACAGAGACTCTATTAACTACTATACTTAAAAATAGTGATGTTGGGGAGATGGGTTCACAACTCTGATACATGTGTACTGAAATTGGAACAATTAAATAAATAGATGGTGGATGGTGGTAGCCACATTTCTCAATATTGAAGTATGAATTTACAGATAAACAAGAGGAGAAGGCTAAACTAATCTCAGCGTTAATGCATTATAGTTGCAGACATCAGTATACACTCAGCTCAATATAGATATAGATAGTTATATATAGAAGTATTTACTGATATGTGTATATACATGGGTTAGTATACATATATATTTCTTTGTTCTCTCAGTTAAGAGAGCCTAATCAAATAATAGCCCATTAGCAACAGCACATCTAGAGCCCAGATCTTGGTTTCTATTACTACTCTCCAATAAAAGGAATCAGGGCTCCTCAGAGAAATGACTGATTCTAGGACTGGGGCAGGAAATACACAAAATGAGCCTGGAGCATCTTGTGGTACCAAAAAGTCAGGAAGTATTAAACACACACACAAACATGCATGCTAAACACAGATACACACACACACACAAACTCACACACCCCAAAAGGAGTATGTCAAAGGAGCACAGGTGCCAAAAGCAAAAGCTCCCAATGGCCAAAGCTGGAACAATTCAAACAACAAAATAAAGTAGTATTGGATTATAACCCAAAGGATAAAATAGATATCCATGAGTCTATACTGATATAAATAAATATCAATAATTGAATAAATTAATGTTTAGGGGAAAATAGACAAATCTGTGTGGAAGAATTCCAAATACTTTATGTACATACTCTGTCCTCAAGGAGGTGGATCATAACTCTCCACTTTTTGGGTTTGTGCTTCACATAGTGACTTCCTTCCAACAAGTGTAGTGTGGAAGGGGTGGAGGAGTAACTTTACAGTGGAGAAATCTGAGACACGACCTCAGCCAGGTTATCAAGGTCAACATCAACAGGCAAATCACATTGATAGCATGTACCCTTGATAAGATGTTATTAAAAAGGCACTTTATCTGGTTGTCCTCCCAATAAACCATAATCCCAGTCTTACCGTGAGAAAAGCATTGGACAGTTTACATTAGTGAGGTATGCTACAAAACACTTGATCACTGCTCCTCAAAACCGTCAAGGTTGGGGCTTCCCTGGTGGCGCAGTGGTTGAGAGTCCGCCTGCCAATGCAGGGGACACGGGTTCGAGCCCTGGCCTGGGAAGATCCCACATGCCAGGGAGCAACTAAGCCCGTGAACCACAAATACTGAGTCCATATGCTGCAACTACGGAGGCCCACGCGCCTACAGCCCGTGCTCCACAATGAGAGAGGCCACTGCAATGAGAGGCCGGCGCGCTGCAACGAAGAGTAACCCCCGCTCTCCGCAACTAGAGAAAGCCCGCACGTAGCAACAAACACCCAACACAGCCAAAAATAAATAAATTAAATAAATACATTTAAAAAAGAAACTGTCAAGGTTATCAAAAACAAGAAAAGCCTGAGAAACTACCACAGCCCAGAGGAGCCTAAGGGGGCTTGATAACTAAATGTAATGTGGTGTCCTGGATGGAAGCCTGAAATGGAATTAAGGACACTAGGCAAAAGCCAAGGAAATCTGAATAAAGTACAGACTCTGGTTAATATTATTGTATTAATATTGGCTCATTAATTGTAAAAAAGGTACCACACTGGTGTACGGTGTCAATAATCGAGGAAATTGGGAATGAGATATATAAGAACTCTGTATTATCCCCTTAATTTTTCTGTATATCTAAAACCATTCTAAAATAGATATAGTCTATTAGATAAAACAAAAAAGGTAATGATGATTTGATTGTAACATCAGACTAGTGATACTCTGAGATATCTATAAAAACTGCCTTAGGAAATTGTCTGTGGTATCTGCTGGGGATATAGTCACAGGTACTCCTAATATTATTGTGGTTTGTTGTCTGCATTTAGATTTAAAGGACATGCTAAATACTAAATTGCAGCTAGAGGTTAGTGAAATTAAAGATGTAATATTCCCATCCAGATTCCACATACACTTTGATACATATTAAGAATCCCCTGCTCTTTGGTGAGGTCTAATTTTATGAAAGTGAAACTCAGAGAGATGAATTAGGTTGTTCCAGCTTTTTAAAAGCCCGCATTCTAGGGTCAAGAATTCTTACTGAGCCTTGTTGAAACTGTTTGCTACACTACCTCCTAATTTTGGAACTGCTAAACAGAGAGTTGGGAACTCTTCCTAGATTAAAAGTACTGCCTTGGCCTTGTGCAATTATACTGTTTAGGTTGCTGGACAAATCCAAGGATAAAACTGGCCTGGACCTAGTGATGGGCAATTCCAAAAGCAAGCTGAATGTGAGAAGTTCACTCACAGAGAACCCTAGGGTCAAAAAGCCTCTCTACTTGGGAATGGCTGAACACCGGGAAAATAAGCCCTGGTTCAGCTGTAAAGAGAGCACATCCTTGGCCTTTTTTTCCCCCTTAAGTCCGGAAACTGATGATCTGGTCAGCTTAGGAGAGGGAGGAAGGGAAGGAGGGAGGGAGGAAAATGAGAGAGAGAGAGAAACCTGTTAATAGCTGGTGCCAATTTAAAGAGAAGGAAAGGGTTTATTATATACGTATATGCTAATATTATTCCTAAAGCCAATTCTGATAAATCCTTCGGGAAAGAAAGAGATGCAGCCACCTGTTAATGTGGCTTCAGCTTCTTTGTGTCCAAATGTTACAGCTGTCACCAGACCAGCCATTCCACTTGGGGCGGGGCCAGGGGGTTAGAGGGGGAACATCTGTCCACTAAGGACACTACTGAACAGCAACAAAATCTTGGGGCGACCCCTCTCTCTTTCCTCGAGTGCTTTTGCTAGCCGGTCCTACTTCCCCACTCCTTTGGGAGTTTCCTGTTCCATTACGTAGGCAAGAGGGCGAGAGGTCCCAGCTTTCCTAATTGTGAGTGGTTTGGCTGGGTGTGTACGTGCGAGTAACTGTGTGTGTGTGTGTATGTGTGTGTGTGTGTGTGTTGAGGGAAAGTGGAGCTTGCTACAGGGGCTTGGAAAAACTAGTCGCCAATTTAAAATATTTTCGGAGTGTTTGAATGATATCTTCAAAGCTAATCCCACTCTCAAATTCAGCGAAATGAACAATACAGATAAGGAAGATGAAGAGGGTGGAAAACCCACACAGCGGAATGGAGCTGTGCATGCCGCGGGAGTGACAGGGGAGCGCTCAGAGGTAAGGCGCTCTGCAGAGAAAGTCACTCTGGCTCTTCTCTCTCGGTCCACCAGCCGGCGACGCTTCTTCTGTAAAAGCATTCCTAGAAAATAACCCTACAACCGGGAAGGGTAGCGATCTTTGAGCGCAGTTTCCAGGAGCCGGTCCCCGCAGCAGGAAGAGGCCCCTCTCCCCCCGCGGCTGGCGCGGAATGTGGCGATCCGGCCCGGCGCGGGGGATGACTTCCTGCGGCCGGAGCTCGGCGGCGGAAGCGGCGGGAGCAGCTGCTGCAGCTGGCAGGTGGGGTGGGGGCCGGCCGAACTGACCAAGCACAGACCCGGCGCGGCGGCACTGCGGCCCCGGGGCAGCCGGCGCGGGGACATGCGCTGATTCGATCCCTCCGGAGAAGGTAAGCAGCCCGGCTATTATTAGCCTCGGCCACACTAATGGGGTTTGTAATACAGAGGGAAGAAGGGGAATATCCCTGCCGCCTTCTGCAATGGGAAAAGGAGCAGCAACTGGAATTGAATTATCAATCAGCCAAGTGCTTGAGATTATTGGAGGAGCGGTGTTAGTGGGCAAACAAAGAAGGCGGTCAGCCTCTGTAATCTTAAGATAATCAACCATTGCTGTGCCACACTCGCTTCGATATTGAAGAGGATTCAGAATGTAAAATAATTTGAGTTGCACTTTTACGTTGCTACCTTCAACCTTCGCTTGGTTATTTTTGGTTTGCGAGCAGCAGGTTCTTGTCAGCAGCCTGGAGAAGTAATCGGAAATCTTCCCTCTTCTTTTGCCTTCCTCAGTCTTCTCCCCTTCCAGTTATTAGAATGGGTCTGCACATTTCAACGTCAAACACCCACTTCAATACTGAACCTTTAGAAAGAATCTCCAATTAGAGGAGAAACTTACCTCCTGGAGTTCAGCTTGGGTTGAGCAGCACTTGTCCCCACTTCTCCCTTCATTTACCATCTTCTCTTGTCAATCATTTCATGGATTCCCCCACCCCCCACCCCGGGGATGCTGTGCTCATTAACAAGCCAGCTCTTGTCAGCTCCTGTCCACCACCTCTGTTCCGTGACTGATTTTTCAAGGACCCAGAAAGGGCATTGCCTTATACCATGTTTGGACTATTATCTGTGTCCTTCCCCAAAATGCATGGCATGAAAAATCCTTTAAACTCAGTACCAACATGGTTTCAGATAACTCCCTTCATTGTAGTCACTGCAGCTACCAGATGGGTTTCGAGGACAGCAGGATCTGTTGGGGTGTGAGAAAGAGGGCTATACCTACATATTTTGCTCCACGTGCATAAGAATAGGTGGAAGTAGAAATGCAAATGTCAGTCTGTCCCGTTTTTCTTGAAGCTTTTTTAGTCCAGCTAGGTTGTGAGACACCTAGCTGGGTAGGGTATGGGGCAAGTCCTCCTGCAAAAGCAAGCAGTGTGTTTGTCCTAGGATTCCCCCAATAACCTCAAAAGAGATTCCAGAGAGGCTTTTCCCACAGGCAGTCAGAAAGCCAGGGGAGGTGGCCAAGGTAAACCTCAGGTTATTTGGGCATCCTCAAGTTAGTCTCCCCTTTTAGGGGTTCTGACCTAGGATTTCCCCACAAACGCTTTGCTGCTGAGCTCAAGTGCCCATTCTTGTTGCCACCTAGGGATGTACAATTGAATGATATTCTGTGAAATAGTGAAGATTGCTATGGTGGGGATTACAAATGTGCCACTTCACCAACAGAGAACAGTTGCAATAAGCCAGACTGTGTGGTGTCTGTGTGCCAATATTCCATTTAAGAAGAGATTTGTTATCTTTAAATCTGAAATTAAAGAGACAGTTTGACTCAAAAGGCCATGGATTTTATTTTAACAAATTAAAATAGGAGATCAATGAAAAAGAGGTCCAGGGTTTATAGCTAACCTTCTTTTTTATATATTGCTTTAGAACAAGATACTGGTTCTGAAAAATCATGTTACTTCTATTATATATTGTTATTGTTTTTCTGATTACAAATTCTCTATTTATAAATACACTTTGGAAAGATTTGAGTTGGTTTCTTTGTCTCTATCTTCAGTATATGAGGCAGAAGGAGTGGAGGGGGGTGGGCAAATCCCACTCCAAGTGGCCCACTCAGAGAATTGTTCCCCGGACCATGCAAACCTCTGGACCGATATTGTTTTGGCTGGTTGTTATTATTATCTTTAAATGTGGTTTGGGTTTGAAATATTAAATTTTCAATATTCTAAAATTTTGACTCAGGCACACCAACTAGAAGAGAGAACAAAGAACAAGAATAGCAAAACTATTTTCCACCTTTCTTTTTTTCTTCCCCCAATGTATTTATTTATTTATTTATTTTTATTAGTTTCTGCTTTATAACAAAGTGAATCAGTCATACATATACATCTGTTCCCACATCCCTTCCCTCATGCATCTCCCTCCCTCCCACCCTCCCCTTCCCACCCCTCCAGGCGGTCACAAAGCACCGAGCTGATCTCCCTGTGCTCTGCGGCTGCTTCCCTCTATCTATCTACCTTACGTTTGGTAGTGTACATATGTCCATGCCTCTCTTTCGCTTTGTCACAGCTTAGCCTTCCCCCTCCCCATATCCTCAAGTCCATTCTCAAGTAGGTCTGTGTCTTTATTCCCGTTTTACCCCTAGGTTCTTCATGACATTTGTTTTTTAATTCTGTATATATGTGTTAGCATACGGTATTTGTCTTTCTCTTTCTGACTTACTTCACTCTGTATGACAGACTCTAGGTCTATCCACCTCATTACAAATAGCTCAGTTTCGTTTCTTTTTATGGCTGAGTAATATTCCATTGTATATATGTGCCACATCTTCTTTATCCATTCATCCGATGATGGACACTTAGGTTGTTTCCAGCTCCGGGCTATTGTGAATAGAGCTGCAATGAACATTTTGGTACATGTCTCTTTTTGAATTATGGTTTTCTCAGGGTATATGCCTAGTAGTGGGATTGCTGGCTCATATGGTACTTCTATTTTTAGTTTTTTGAGGAACCTCCGTACTGTTCTCCATAGTGGCTGTACCAATTCACATTCCCACCAGCAGTGCAAGAGTGTTCCCTTTTCTCCACACCCTCTCCAGCATTTATTGTTTCTAGATTTCTTGATGATGGCCATTCTGACTGGTGTGAGATGATATCTCATTGTAGTTTTGATTTGCATTTCTCTAATGATTAATGATCTTGAGCATTCTTTCATGTGTTTGTTGGCAGTCTGTATATCTTCTTTGGAGAAATGCCTATTTAAGTCTTCTGCCCATTTTTGGATTGGGTTGTTTGTTTTTTTGCTATTGAGCTGCATGAGCTGTTTATAAATTTCGGAGATTAATCCTTTGTCAGTTGCTTCATTTGCAAATATTTTCTCCCATTCTGAGGGTTGTCTTTTGGTCTTGTTTATGGTTTCCTTTGCTGTGCAAAAGCTTTGAAGTTCCATTAGGTCCCATTTGTTTATCTTTGTTTTTATTTCCATTTCTCTAGGAGGTGGGTCCAAAAGGATCTTGCTGTGATTGATGTCATAGAGTGTTCTACCTATGTTTTCCTCTAAGAGTTTGATAGTTTCTGGCCTTACATTTAAGTCTTTAATCCATTTTGAGCTTATTTTTGTGTATGGTGTTAGGGAATGATCTAATCTCAAACTTTTACATGTCCCTGTCCAGTTTTCCCAGCACCACTTATTGAAGAGGCTGTCCTTTCTCCACTGTACATTCCTGACTCCTTTATCAAAGATAAGTTGGCCATATGTGCGTGGGTTTATCTCTGGGCTTTCTATCCTGATCCACTGATCTATCTTTCTGTTTTTATGCCAGTACCACACTGTCTTGATTACTGTAGCTTTGTAGTATAGTCTGAAGTCAGGGAGCCTGATTCCTCCAGCTCCGTTTTTCGTTCTCAAGATTGCTTTGGCTATTCGTGGTCTTTTGTTTTTCCAAAAAAATTGTGAAATTTTTTGTTCTAGTTCTGTGAAAAATGCCAGTGGGAGTTTGATAGGGATTGCATTGAATCTGTAGATTGCTTTGGGTAGTAGAGTCATTTTCACAATATTGATTCTTCCAATCCAGGAGCATGGTATATCTCTCCATCTATTTGTATCATCTTTAATTTCTTTCATCAGTGTCTTATAATTTTCTGCATACAGGTCTTTTGTCTCCTTAGGTAGGTTTATTCCTAGATATTTTATTCTTTTTGTTGCAGTGGTAAATGGGAGTGTTTTCTTGATTTCATTTTCAGATTTTTCATCATTAGTGTACAGGAATGCCAGAGATTTCTGTACATTAATTTTGTATCCTGCTACTTTACCAAATTCATTGATTAGCTCTAGTAGTTTTTCGGTAGCATCTTTAGGATTCTCTATGTATAGTATCATGTCATCTGCAAACAGTGACAGCTTTACTTCTTCTTTTCCAATTTCGATTCCTTTTATTTCCTTTTCTTCTCTGATTGCTGTGGCTAAAACTTCCAAAACTAAGTTGAATAAGAGTGGTGAGAGTGGGCAGCCTGGTCTTGTTCCCGATCTTAGTGGAAATGGTTTCAGTTTTTCACCATTGAGGACAATGTTGGCTGTGGGTTTGTCATATATGGCCTTTATTATGTTGAGGAAAGTTCCCTCTATGCCTACTTTCTGCAGGGTTTTTATCATAAATGGGTGTTGAATTTTGTCGAAAGCTTTCTCTGCATCTATTGAGATGATCATATGGTTTTTCTCCTTCAACTTGTTAATATGGTGTATCACATTGATTGATTTGCATATATTGAAGAATCCTTGCATTCCTGGAATAAACCCCACTTGATCATGGTGTATGATCATTTTGATGTGCTGTTGGATTCTGTTTGCTAGTATTTTGTTGAGGATTTTTGCATCTATGTTCATCAGTGATATTGGCCTGTAGTTTTCTTTCTTTGTGACATCCTTGCCTGGTTTTGGTATCAAGGTGATGGTGGCCTCGTAGAATGAGTTTGGGAGTGTTCCTTCCTCTGATATTGTTTGGAAGAGTTTGAGAAGGATGGGTGTTAGCTCTTCTCTAAATGTTTGATAGAATTCGCCTGTGAAGCCATCTGGTCCTGGGCTTTTGTTTGATGGAAGATTTTTAATCACAGTTTCAATTTCAGTGCTTGTGATTGGTCTATTCATATTTTCTATTTCTTCCTGAGTCAGTCTTGGCAGGTTGTGCATTTCTAAGAATTTGTCCATTTCTTCCAGGTTGTCCATTTTATTGGCATAGAGTTGCTTGTAGTAATCTCTCATGATCTTTTGTATTTCTGCAGTGTCAGTTGTTACTTCTCCTTCTTCATTTCTAATTCTATTGATTTGAGTCTTCTCCCTTCTTTTCTTGATGAGTCTGGCTAATGGTTTGTCAATTTTGTTTATCTTCTCAAAGAACCAGCTTTTAGTTTGGTTGATCTTTGCTATCGTTTCCTTCATTTCTTTTTCATTTATTTCTGATCTGATCTTTATGATTTCTTTCCTTCTGCTAACTTTGGGGGTTTTTTGTTCTTCTTTCTCTAATTGCTTTAGGTGCAGGGTCAGGTTGTTTACTCGAAATGTTTCCTGTTTCTTAAGGTGGGATTGTATTGCTATAAACTTCCCCCTTAGAACTGCTTTTGCTGCGTCCCACTGGTTTTGGGTCGTCATGTCTCCATTGTCATTTGTTTCTAGGTATTTTTTTATTTCCTCTTTGATTTCTTCAGTGATCACTTCGTTATTGAATAGTGTATTGTTTAGCCTCCATGTGTTTGTATTTTTTACAGATCTTTTCCTGTAATTGATGTCTAGTCTCATAGCATTGTGGTCTGAAAAGATACTTGATACAATTTCAATTTTCTTAAATTTACCGAGGCTTGATTTGTGACCCAAGATATGATCTATCCTGGAGAATGTTCCATGAGCACTTGAGAAAAATGTGTATTCTGTTGTTTTTGGATGGAATGTCCTATAAATATCAACTAAGTCCATCTTGTTTAATGTATCATTTCAAGCTTGTGTTTCCTTATTTATTTTCCTTTTGGATGATCTGTCCATTGGTGAAAGTGGGGTGTTAAAGTCCCCTACTATGATTGTGTTACTGTCGATTTCCCCTTTTATGGCTGTTAGTATTTGCCTTATGTATTGAGGTGCTCCTGTGTTGGGTGCATAAATATTTACAATTGTTATATCTTCTTCTTGGATCGATCCCTTTATCGTTATGTAGTGTCCTTCTTTGTCTCTTCTAATAGTCTTTATTTTAAAGTCTATTTTGTCTGATATAAGAATTGCTACTCCAGCTTTCTTTTGATTTCCATTTGCATGGAATATCTTTTTCCATCCCCTTACTTTCAATCTGTAAGTGTCTCTAGGTCTGAAGTGGGTCTCTTGTAGACAGCATATATATGGGTCTTGTTTTTGTATCCATTCAGCCACTCTGTGTCTTTTGGTGGGAGCATTTAGTCCATTTACATTTAAGGTATTTATTGATATGTATGTTCCTAATCCCATTTCCTAAATTGCTTTGGGTTCGTTATTGTAGGTATATTCCTTCTGTTGTGTTTCTTGCCTAGAGAAGTTCCTTTAGCATTTGTTGTAAAGCTGGTTTGGTGGTGCTGAACTCTCTCAGCTTTTGCTTGTCTGTAAAGTTTTTAATTTCTCCATCAAATCTGAATGAGATCCTTGCTGGGTAGAGTAATCTTGGTTGCAGGTTTCTCTCCTTCATCACTTTAATTATGTCCTGCCACTCCCTTCTGGCTTGTAGAGTTTCTGCTGAGAGATCAGCTGTTAACCTGATGGGGATTCCCTTGTGTGTTATTTGTTGCTTTTCCCTTGCTGCTTTTAATATGATTTCTTTGTGTTTAATTTTTGACAGTTTGATTAATATGTGTCTTGGTGTATTTCTCCTTGGATTTATTCTGTATGGGACTCTCTGTGCCTCCTGGACTTGATTCACTATTTCCTTTCCCATATTAGGGAAGTTTTCAACTATAATCTCTTCAAATCTTTTCTCAGTCCCTTTCTTTTTCTCTTCTTCTTCTGGAACCCCTATAATTCGAATGTTGGTGCGTTTAATGTTGTCCCAGAGGTCTCTGAGACTGTCCTCTGTTCTTTTCATTCTTTTTTCTTTATTTTGCTCTGCATCAGTTATTTCCACTATTTTATCTTCCACCTCACTTATCCGTTCTTCTGCCTCAGTTATTCTGCTATTGATCCCATCTAGAGTATTTTTCATTTCTTTTATTGTGTTTTTAATCGATGCTTGATTCATCTTTAGTTCTTCTAGGTCCCTGTTAACTGTTTCTTGCATTTTGTCTATTCTATTTCCAAGATTATGGATCTTGGAAATAGAATCTTGGATCAGCTTTACCATCATTATTCTGAATTCTTTTTCAGGTAGACTGCCTATTACCTCTTCATTTGTTAGGTCTGGTAGGTTTTTATCTTGCTCCTTCACCTGCTGTGTGTTTTTCTGTCTTCTCATTTTGCTTATCTTACTGTGTTTGGGGTCTCCTTTTTGCAGGCTGCAGATTCGTAGTTCCCGTTGTTTTTGGTGTCTGTCCCCAGTGGCTAAGGTTGTTTCAGTAGGTTGTGTAGGCTTCCTGGTGGGGGGGACTAATGCCTGTGTTCTGGTGGTTGAGGCTCGATCTTGTCTTTCTGGTGGACAGGTCCACGTCTGGTGGTGTGTTTTGGGGTGCCTGTGGCCTTATTATGTTTTTAGGCAGCCTCTCTGTTAATGGGTGGGGTTGTGTTCCTGCCTTGCTAGTTGCTTGGCATAGGGTGACCAGCACTGTAGCTTGCTCGTCGTTGACTGAAGCTGGGTGCTGGTGTTGAGATGGAGATCTCTGGGAGAGTTTTGCTGCTTGATATTATGTGGAGCTGGGAGGTCTCTTGTGGACCCGTGTCCTGAAGTTGGCTCTCCCACTTCAGAGGCACAGCACTGACTCCTGGCTGCAGCACCAAGAGCCTTTCATCCACCCGGCTCAGAATAACAGGGAGAAAAAGTAGAAAGAAAGAATTAGTAGAAGAAAGAAAGAGAGAGGGAAAGAAAGGAAGAAGGGAAGAAAGGAAGGAAGGAAGGAAGGAAGAAAGAGAGAAAGGAGGGAGGCAGGAAGGATGGAAAGAAAGAAAGGAGGGAGGGAGGGAGTGAGGAATGAAAGTAAAAGGAAGAGTGAATGGAAGAAGGGAGGGAGGGAGGAAGGAAGGAACGAAAGAAAGAAAGACAGGAGGGAGAGAGGGATGAAGGAAAGAAAAAGAAAGTGGAAAGAAGAAGGGTGGGAGGGAGGAAAGAAAAAGAAAGAAAGAAAGGAGGAGCCGAGGGAGGGAGGGAGGAAGGGAAGGTAGGAAAAAAAGAGCAGGTAAAGTAAAATAGAATAAAATATGAAATATAGTAGCGTTATTAAAATTAAAAAGTAATTATTGAAAAAAAAACGGCCCGATAGAACCCTGGGACATATGGTGGAAGCTAAGCTATACAGAGAGAATCTTACACAGAAGATTACACATACACATTCACAAAAAGAGAGCAGGGGGAAAAATCAAAAATCTTGCTCTCCAAGTCCACCTCCTCAATTTGGGATAATTCGTTGTAAAAAAAGGAAAAGGGCGAGAAGTCTGAAATCTTGCTCTCTAAGTCCACCTCCTTAATTTGGGATAATTCGTTGTAAAAAGAGGAAAAGGGGGGAAAGTCTTAAATCTTGTCCTCAAATTCCACTTCCTAAATTTGGGATGATTCGCTGTCCATTCATGCACTCCACAGACACAGGGCACATCAAATGGACCGTGGAGCTTTAATCCGCTGCCTCCGAGGCTGCACAGAGAGATTTCCCTGTCTCTGCTCTGTTCTCACAGCTCCCGGGTCTCAGCCTTGGACCTGGCCCCGCCTCTGCGCGTAGGTCGCCGGAGGGCGTCCGTTCTTCACTCAGACAGGACGGGTTTAAAGGAGCCACTGATTCGGGGGCTCTGGCTCACTCCGGCAGAGGGGAGGGAGGGGCGCGCAGTGTGGGGCGGGCCTGCGGCGGCAGAGGCCGCCGTGACGTTGCAGCAGCCCGTGGCGCTCCGTGCGCTTTCCCGGGAAAGCCGTCCCCGGGTCCTGGGACCCCGGCAGTGGCGGGGTGCACAGGCCCCCCGGAAGGCGGGGCGGACAGTGACCCGCGCTCGCACACAGGCCCGGCGGCGGTGGCGGCGGCGGCGGCGGCGGCAGTAGCCCCAGCATCTCACGCCCGTCTCCGAGGTCCGCGCCTTACCCGCGGCTCGCGCCTGTCTCCGGCGCTTCCCCAAGCAGCCTTCTTAATGCCCTCTCCTCGTGCACCAGGAAACAAAAGGGAAAAAAGTCTCTTGCCTCTTCGGCAGCTCCAGACCCTTTCCCCGGACTCCCTCCGGGCTAGCCGTGGTGCACTAACCCCTTCAGGCTCTCGTCCTTTCGCCAGCCCCAGTCCTCTCCCTGCGCTCCGACTGAAAGCCGATACCCGAGCCTCAGCTCCCAGCCCCGCCCGCCCCGGCGGCCAAGCAGACAAGCCTCTCGGGCTGGTGTGTGCCTGAGGGCACCGATCCTCTGTGCCGGAATCTCTCCGCTTTGCCCTCCACAACCCTGTTGCTGTGCTCTCCTCCGCTACTCCGAAGCTTTCCCCCTCCGCCACCTGCAGTCTCCGCCCGCGAAGGGGCTTGTAGTGTGTGGAAACCTTTCCTCCTTCACGGCTCCCTCCCACTGGTGCAGGTCCCGTCCCTATCCTATTGTCTCTGTTTATTCTTTTTTTCTTTTGCCCTACCCAGGTATGTGGGGAGTTTCTTGCCTTTTGGGGGTCTGAGGTCTTCTGTCAGCGTTCAGTAGGTGTTCTGTAGGAGTTGTTCCACGTGTAGATGAATTTCTGATGTATCTGTGGGGAGGAAGGTGATCTCCGCGTCTTACTCTTCCGCCATCTTCCTCCGAAATCGGATTTTCCACCTTTCTTACCTAATTGTAAAATATTTAATTATATGAATAATTATTCTGAATAATAGGTGAAAAACATATTAAAATAATAATTCATTTTTTTGAAAGTAGCCCAAGGTTTATGAAATACAGGTTAGTGCAATTGATCTTAAGTACAGTAAAAATTTCTGTAATTTTGAAAGGTGTTTTTATGTTGAGTATTAGTACATGAAAATATGCTAATGATGGTTAGAAATTGAAATGTCTGTTACTTGGTTTCTGAAGAAACTGAGTTCTTTGGCAAGAAATGGGTCAGGATTAGGCGACTGGAGCCGCCAAAGCCGGCATCATACCTGCCAGTGATTTTATAGGTGAGATGAATGCATTAAGTTATGGATTAGGGTTGGAGAAGCCTTCTGGGGAAGAAAGAAAACAAGATAGAAAATAGAATTTGTTATTTTAGTGCAACTAAGATAATTAAATTTAAGGTATTTCTGAATTTGGACTTCGTTATATTTAAACAATTTCTGAGGAAAGTTTCTAAATTCAAAGCCCTAGGTAGAAATAGTTGTATGATTTCCTAACCGAAATTAATTTATGACTCTATTTCCTTTGTTAAAAACGTTTCCCAGAGAAAGGAAAAATTAATTGCCCCGTGTTAAGGAGGAGTAATACCAAATAGAAGGATGTATTCTATTAGTTGCTAAATGAACTGTAGGAACTTTTTTGTAGATATGACAAGATAGAATTGAAATCAATCTGTTGCTTTCCAATCACGTAAAAAAAAACATTTAGTCTGGTGGGTGGTCAGTGTTATCAGTAATTTAAGACTTGAGTACCCACTTAGGATTCACAAAGTTGCCCTCTCTTTACAAAAGGCATTTTCTGGTGCTGCTTTACTGCCATTAGCTACAATTGAAGTAGACTTATCCTGAGATTTTGAAAAACAGAAAAAGAAATAGTAGGATTCATAAGGCTTTGCCTCCACTGAGAATAGGTAGAAAAAGTGCTATTTTGAAAGTTATCAATGGCCTCTTAATTGCCAGATTTCTGCGCTGTTTCAACCTGCTCTTTATGTCTTTATTTTTAAGTTCTCTTCTAAGTTCTTTTTTAAAAATTTTACTGCTTAGTGTTTTATTCACTAAAATAGCATTTTTAATTGAAGTATAGTTGATGTGTAATATTATATAAGTTACAGGTGTAAAATATAGTGACTCACAATTCTTAAAGGTTATACTCCATTTATAGTTATAAAATATTGGCTATATTTTCTGTGCTATGCAGTATATCCTTATAGCTCATTTTATAATAATAGTTTGTACCTCCTAGTCTCCTATCCCTATATTGTTCTTTTTTTAATTAAATACTTGTGTTCAAAAGTATTATTAATAAGTAATACATAAAGAGATATCTCTTTATCTAGTTTCTCACTAATCCCCTTAAATTACCTCATGACCAGCCTAGAACAAGTGCTGTTTATTTCTAGTTTGTGCCTCATGATATCACGACTATATGTCTTCATTTGTTCCTTTCACTCACGCTGCTACACGTTGAAACCTTGCTCACAGCATACACTGCCTCTTCCATGAACCCTTCCCCATACCCACCTTCCTTCTCATTTCAGATGTGTTTCTCCCTTGTCTAAACGCCTGTGGCACTTTCTATTTTGGTCTATCCTTTAGTTTGAACATGATTTGCTGTTGTAAAATAACCCTAGGGAGCAGAGTCTTTGACTAACAACTTTTTATTACCTGAAACTCATAATACAGTGCCTAGCTATGTATATGCAAAGTAGATGTTCAGCAATTTGATTTTAGTGAAGAAATTAGCTATTATTTTCCAGGGGTGTATATCCACCTACTCAAATATCCAAGTTAGGCTCTAAATAGTGTGTGCAGGTACATTTTAGTTTAAAATCCCTATATAATAATATAGTGAAAGTACATTCAAACAGTTATATTCAACAAAAGTTATTGTGAGCTTACATGCCCTTAAGTGGATATTGGCTCATCCGTATCAAAAAGCATAGTAAGCATTACAAAAGAAAACTTTAAAGAAGACATTGTACCAGCTTTCAGTATGCTTTCATTCTACTGAAAACAAGTAAGCAGGGGAAGATGTCTTGCATAAATAAGTACTAGTCTTAAAGCGCTCTGCTAGGTACTTTCATCTATGGTGTATAATTTCATCCTTCTACTATATGCTAATTTTACACTGAGACTCAGAGATCTTACCTAAATGGCAGAGATTCTTTCCACATTCACATGCTGTTCTTTGAAGTGTTAACGAGTGAAGGAAAACTATAAAAACATAATCAGAGTAGTTTAAAATGGTTTTGTGGTCAGGCTTTCCAGTGCTTTTTAAACTTTTGGGTCTTAACATCCCCTTTAATAATTCACTAAAGGCTATGCGTCCACTCCCCAAGTACATACACAACACACACACATAGAATTTTGCCTGTAATTGCAGGTGTTCGCGGACCTAATAAAGCCCTCCTTTGCAAATGCTTTAAGGACATCTACGCTGGGCTCAGTTTTTCTTTTTGCTTGTTCTATGCTTAATATTTATTTTTGTACCTATTAAAATTAAACAAATTGTTATCTGTTATAGATTGAGATATAAACCTAAGCAGCTTCATACTTTACAACTTTTCTTTTTGCATTTTTGTATTCTGTCCTTCTCTCTCACACAAACACACAAATTTATATAAATGAGATCAAATAATACTTTTCTGTGAAGAGAATGCTTAGAATTTATTCTTAACGATTTTTCTATATATCACACCTCAGTGTTAGCTGTAGTCATCATGTTGTACATTATGTCCATAGTATGTATTTATCTTACAATTGGAAGCTTGTACCTTTGACCATCTTCCTCCAATTTCCCCTCCCCTGACCCTCTGTCTCCTGTAACCACAGGTCTGATCTCCTTTTCTATGACTGTTTTCTTTTTTTTTAGGTTCCACATATAAGTGAGATCATATAGTGTTTGCCTTTCTTTCTCTGACTTATTTAACTTAGCATAAAGCCTTCAAGGTCCAATTCTGTTGTCTCAAATGGTAGCATTTCTTTGTTTTCTTACAGATGAATAATATTTCAGTGTGTGTGTGTGTGTGTATACATATAATACGTATATATCTATAAATATATAAAACAACCTCTTTACCCATTTGTCCATCAATGGGCACTTAGATTGTTTCCATGTCTTGGCTATTATAAATAATGCTGCTATGAACATGGGGGTGCAGATATCTTTTTGAGTTAGTGTTTTCATTTTCTTTGGATATATTCCCAGAAGTGGAGTTGCTAGATATATGTAGTTCTAGTCTTAATTTTTGAGGATCCTCCATACTGTTTTCCATACTGGCTTTACCAATCTACAATCCCACCAACAGCACAAGGCTTCCCTTTTCTCCACATCCTCACGAGCATTTGTTATCTCTTGACATTTTTGAGGATGACTGTTCTAACAGGTGTGAGGTAATATCTCAGTGTGGTTTTAATGTGCATTTCCCTAATGACTAGTGGTATTGAGCATCTTTTCATGTACCTGTTGGCTTTTCGTGTGTCTTCATTGGAAGAATGTCTATTTGGGTCCTTTGCTCATTTTTTTAATTGGGTAATTTTTTTTTGCTATTGATTTGTATGAATTTTTAATTTATTTTGGATATTAACCCTTATCAGATATATGGTTTACAAATATGTTTTTCGCATTCTATAGGTTGTCTTTTCAATCACTTTGTTGATTTGTTTTTGTTTTTGTTTGCTGTGCAGAAGCTTTTTAGTTTGATGTAGTTCCATTTGTTTATTTTTTATTTTGTCGTTTGTGTTTTCAGTGTCATATCCAAAAAGTCATTACCAAACCCATGTAATGAGCTTTATTCCTATGTTTTCTTCTGGCAGTTGCATAGTTTCAGGTCTTACATTTGAGTCTTTAATCCAATTCAAGTTAGTTTTGTGAGTGGTATAAGATATTGGTCCAATTTCATTCTTTTACATGTGAATATCCAATTATCCCAGGGTTCCCTTGTATGTAACTTCTCTCTTTTCTCTTGCTGGTCTTAAAATTCTTTCTTTGTTTTTGACTTTTGATGATTTAATTGCAATGTGTCTCAGAGTAGCCCTATTTGAGTTCAACCTATTTGGGCTTGTTTGGACTTCATGGATATGGATGTCCATTTCTCATCCTAGGTTTGGGAAAGTTTCATCCATTATTGCTTTAAATATACTTTTTTTCCCTTTCTCTCTCTCTTTTCTTCTTCTGGAATTCCCATACATGAACATTGTTTACTTTATTGTGTCCCATAATTTCCATAGGCTTTCTTCACTCTTTTTATTCTTTTCCTTTTTGTTCCTTTCACTGGGTAATTTCTAAAGTCCTGTCCTCCAGTTTGCTGATTCTTTCTTCTGCATGGTCGAATCTACCTTTGAAACTTTCTATTGAATTCTTCAGTTCAGTTATTGTATTTTTAAAATCTAGTGTTCCTGTTTCTTTGATGTTGCTATTTCCTTGTCAAACTCCTTGTCTTGTTCATGCATTGTTTTCCTAATTTCACTTAGCTGTCTGTGCTTTCTTGTAGTTCACTAAACTTCCTTAGGAGGATTATTCTGAATTCTTTGACAGTTCATAGATATTCTTTTTTTTTTTTTGCGGTGCGTGGGCCTCTCACTGTTGTGTCCTCTCCCGTTGCGAAGCACAGGCTCCGGACGTGCAGGCTCAGCAGCCATGGCTCATGGGCCCAGCCCGCTCTGCGGCATGTGGGATCCTCCCGGACCGGGGCACGAACCCGCATCCCCTGCATCGGCAGGCGGACTCTCAACCCCTGCGCCACCAGGGAAGCCCAGATCTTCATTTTTTTAAGGTCAGTTATTGGAGTTTTATTACTTTCCTTTGGTGGTGTCCTATTTGCCTAATTTTTGTGATCCTTGATTCCTTACATTGGTATCTGCATATCTGAATAATTGGGCTCTTCCTCCAGACTTAACTGGGTATTATATTCAGTAGTAGTAGTACATGGGGCTATGAATTAGTTTCCTGGCAGAGAATCAGAGCTTGTATAGGACCTGGCTCTGGACAGGACCCAGAGCCTGTATAGTTCATTGTTTGGGAACCCAAATCAGGCCAGAGTGTGCACTTAATTCCCTGGTCAGGTGAGGGCACTGGTTTTGCCCTGCAGAAGGGGGAGGCCACAGGCTGTGCTGTCTGTTCAAGTGCCACTGTATCTAGGGCTGTTTAATGGGCTGTACAGCTTCCCATGTTCTCTGGTTAGGTTCCCCAGTTGGACGTGCTGAAGGCTGTATTCAGTGATGAGTAGGGCTATGAATTAGATTTCCTGCCTGGGTGCAGCAGGAGAAGCAGCTCTAAAGCCAGTAAAGCTCTTTGTTGTCTTAACTCAAGCTGATCCACACTCCACGTTCTGTGGCTGAACAAGGCCACTGGCTTTGCTTTGCAGACTATCAGCTCTGTCTACCCTTCTCTAGGCTTGAGCACTGCTGGGCCGCACAGTTTCTAGGAGTTGTCACCAATCCTTCTAGTCAGATGGGCCAGGAAGACACTCTCCACAGCAGATGGGATGGGGCTAGTCCCAGTTCCTTTGCCTGGGTGGGTTGAGGAGGGACCACTCCAGGCGACTCTTAATTTCTCAAACAGACTCCCCAGTTGGGAGGAGCTGGGAGCTCCTCTCAGCCTTGGATATGAATTAATCTCCCTGCCTGTGCATGGTACAGGATCCCTCCACACCTGATACTGGCTCTGCTTTGTACCAGAGCCAGTGATGAGCTCTGGCTGCCTGCCTCTTGGCTGGAGCACGACTGGGCCAAATAGCTTCCAGGATTTATTGCCAGCCCTTTTGGTCAGATGGCCAGAAGACACTCTCCACAGTGGGTGGGCTGTGACTCTGCTCTTTCCCTGGGTATGGGCAAACCAGGTTCAAGGGCCAGATGCGTATCAGGTGGATCTGTACCCTGCTGAGTTCCCCGGTTGTAGTGTCCCACCAACCTGGCTCTGTAGATAAGCAAAGGTGCCAGTTGTGATCACTACTTGGGCACTGCAGGTATGAATTCCATCGGTCACAATCCATGTGCTGGCTGTTGCATGCCCCTTCCCCCTTCATCACAGTCCAACTTTTAGTGGTCAAACCCTGCAGATTCCCCTGCAAACCCAGTGGAGCAGATTAGAGCAGTGGCTCCCACAACGCAACCCCAATGCTAGTGGTGGTGCTTGCTGTCCCCCAGTTCTCTTCCCCTACTGGAGGAACCAGAGGTTCAGGGGAGACCTCACCCATGGTGCTCCACTGGCTTGGGGGAGGGGCAGTGTGGTCAAGCTCCTTTTCTCACCCTTCTAATGCAGTCTGTCTTGGTCTCTGTGGTGCACGGGGGTGCTTCAGCCTCACCTCCATGTTCTAGGATTCTCTCAAATAGTGTCCTGTTTCCAAATAATTGTTAGTTGTTCCTCCTGTGGGGGACGTGGAGCCAGGAATGACCTTGGTGATGTCACCCCACTCTGGGCTTACTTTGACAATATGTGTGTCCTTTATAGCCCAGACATTTCTGGTACTTGAAATGAGGTTCTCCTTTTATTGTTCTCCCTGCTTTAGGACCTAAAGTGGGAGCTCTTCATTAGCACTGGCACAAAGGCTGCTGAGATGACTAGGAAGCAAGTGCCAAGGAGGATAGTGAATCAAAGAACCTTGATTCATGGAAAAGGAATCCCAGAAGGAGCTCTAAACATTACACATTCCAAAGGATTTATTCAGGGTTTTCCAATCAAAATCATTTTTACAAAAAAGAAACAGTTCTCAGACTGCGAGTAGTATACTGCCAAGTATGTGGAAGAACATTGCCAGCAGTTGAGTGGTGTGGTCTGCTTTGAAATATATTCAGTTTGCTTAGGATGGACATATGTCTACTTCAAAGTTACTATTTCTTTCTAGTAATGCTGTCTACAGTACTATATTTTCTTTTGGCAAGTTAAGAAAACAATGACATCCCTCCCAGGTTCTAAAACAATTACCAGCATAAAAATACATTAAACTTTTTAGCTGATACTTAAGTAAACGAGTACTAGCTAGCATTCCTACTGATGCTAGTATTCAAAGAGAGGCGTGACAAAACCATTAATCTAGAAAACACCAGGTTGGAAAGATGGAGAGAAAGAACTCAAGAGGACTACTTAAGCTGTTGCTTTCTTTACACGTCTCCAAATATGATAATAACCATATAAGCTCCTAAAATAAGTGCAATTTTATGCAAACTTCATAGTATGCCTAGTATGAGGTAAATTTTTACTTTATTTTATAGTATATTTTTATTTTTTATTTTGGTAAAATGTCCCATAATGTAAAATTTACCTTTTTAACCATTTTTAAGTGTATCATTTATTGGTATTAAGTACATTCACAATGTTGAGCAACCATTACCATTATCCATTTTAAGACCTTTCTTGTTATCCCAAACAGAAACTGTACTCATTAAACAATAACCCCTTATTTCTCCCCTCCCCTTAACCTCTGGTTAACTCTATTCTATTTTCTGGGTTTATAATTTGCCTATTCTAACTACCTCATATAAGTGGAATCATATAATAGTTGTCCTTTTGTGTCTGGCTTCTTTCACTTAACATAATGTTTTCAAAGTTTATCCATGTTATAGCATGTAGCAGCATTTCATTCCTTTTTAAAGCCATACAATGTATAGTGATTTTTAGTTGCAAAACACTTTTAGTACATTGTGTTTCTATTATATTAATGATATCTAGCATATATCACTACCATATTACCTTTAGTAGATGCCCAGTAATGTGTACTATGAGTGAGCCATAATTTCATTCAGTCAAAACCCATTGATAAACATTTATTAAGTTCCAGACAGTTTTATGATTTCAAGAAATGTGGTAATGGACATAGAGGTTCATGTCTTTATGTCCTGGAGCCTTTACTTTTGATGGAAGAATTCTTGGAGTGGCATGGAATGGTATTGTTGGGTCAGAGATTATGCAGAAACATTTATCATTTGAATACATACATTGACTATAAAAACCATCAACTTCTTCAACAGATAATATTCCTGTATTTTATGTAACCATTTATGACTATCTTAAAAATGAATGCAAGTAATGTAAGGGAATCCACTTAATGTGATTTGAGCAAGGAAACATTCTCACTTTTTTCATTTCTAGTTCATGGAAGAAAATTCCTATACACAAGTATTGAAATATTTCAAGTCTCTGGATCACACATTTCATCATTTCAAAAATATTACAGAGTATATCACGGATGTCAGTCAAGTCTTGTAACAGCAGTGTAGAAAACTAGTAACATTTATAGCTAGTTTGTTTTTAAGCTTCAGCAATGGATCAATTCTATCCAGCCTAATCTGTAATTTTAATTAGATTAATTTTTAAAATAAAAAAGATTAATTTTTAATTTAAAAGTATTTTTAGTTCATATTTATGTACCTGCATTATGGTAAATCTTTTATTTTGTTGTTTTTTTTCTTAGTTTCTCTTCAGAGTATCTTTTAAAATTTATTTTTAAACAGAATAATTAAAGCCCAAAGATGAGAATGTCTCATTTAAGATAAACTAAAGAACGTTGGAATAGCTGAAGTACGAACACAATTGGCACAACTTTTCACCACCATCCTTAGAAGAAGACTGTTTTGATTTGCATGGTCCAAGAAAGGAGAAACAGATAACTTGCTGGGGATTGCATCCTGCTTTACTTAAGTTAGACATTAACAGGCTAAAAGGGCAAGGATGAAGCAACATGTTTATAACATATTTTTGAAAAGCTACTTAAAGGTGAAGGCTGGCAAGAACACAGACAGACACACCCTAGACATTACACTACAATATTTTAAGGTATGCCTTTTCTTTGGTTGATAGGGATGGAGGGACCTATTAATAAACATTTCTCCTATTTACTTTTGTCTTTATTGCTGTCTAATCAAACCCTCATTAAAAAACAGACATAAAACAAATAAGCATTCTGACTTTTGCCTGAATAAGCAACAACAAGCTCACATCTTAAACAATGGACTGCAGTGGCTATGAGACTGAGGATCCTTGGTCATTGCAACAGTAGCAACAACACAACCTGCTTTGTTCCTTCTGTTGTATACTGCAGAATCTGAGTAAATAGAGAGAAGTCAGTGATACCTTTAGTGCCATTTCTTACACTTCTCTCCATGATCTTTCACACTCAGGTTCTCTGGTCATCTCAATGTAGTGAAAAACCACCAGGATGTTAATACCCTCTATCCATTCACAAAACTTAATGCTTCTGAGACTTGCAGAAATAATGTTGAATCTGAATTGGTGGTACCCAATAGAGTCACTAAGAATAATCCGTCAGACTCACCAAATCCAAATTCAGATTTAAAGGCCATCAAATTTTAAAGATAATGAAGATTTTAAGATTTCCATATTTATTATATATGGTCATATGTAAAAATTTAGAAAAGTAAAATTACATGTATAGGTTTTTAATTATAAGCTATATTCACTGGAGAATTAATGCATTTTTAAAAGGATTCATTCTGAAAAGATTACATTAGCACTTTTTTTAAACGACTACCCTCAAAAATAAATTGTGACAAATCACTGTTCACCCAAGTTTATGTCTCATCTCAAGGAAGTGAGTTGTTCTTGGGGAAATTGCTTTCATCTAATTTGTGCTTTCCTGCAGTGGATCAAGCTGAAATGAAATGGGGCTGACATTCTTAACTATTATTACGCGCCCACATTTACCGGAATTACCTAATGATCAGTACCGAGGAGTTTTATAATAAATAAATATGTATGTACTGAGAGTCTCCACTGATAAAAGTTAGTTGAGACATGGCTGGTGATCCCATAGAAGAGATATCTAGCTTATATTTCTTACATCATCTCCATAGTAGAAAGCAATCCAGGATTGCAAAGCAGGGCATGAGACAGTAGCATTTGGTGTATTTTATAAATGTTTAGATTTCTAGGGAGCTTATTGGTATTACATATTGTGGTAAGCACTCAAATGTAAACTGTTACTTTAAAATAGTAAAATATCAAGACCATAAAAATTCCTGCAACTTAAATGGTCAGTTTGGTATTTGGCTTTATGATAGGCATCTGCAAGATATTTATTAAACAACCAAATGAACCAATACCATTTAATTTTGAAAACTGCCTTCCTAATACAAAAGAATTGGTATTCTACACAAGTTCCTTGTGATTATTTTTGTAGGTGTGGTGGGAATGAATTATGGATGGCACTACCCTTTCTCCTGTTTCTTGTCTGAGGTTTTGGTAGGGTGGAAATTAGAGATGATGGACCTTAAAGTTTGAGCAGTTCAAGACACTCAACCAGTAAGTCAGAAAGAGAAAGACAAATACCGTATGCTAACACATATACATGGAATCTAAGAAAAAAAAATAGGTCATGAAGAACCTAGGGGTAAGATGGGAATAAAGACACAGACCTACTAGAGAATGGACTTGAGGATATGGGGAGGGGGAAGGGTAAGCTGTGACAAAGTGAGAGAGTGGCATGGACATATATACACTACCAAACGTAAAATAGATAGCTAGTGGGAAGCAGCCACATAGCACAGGGAGATCAGCTCTGTGCTTTGTGACCACCTAGAGGGGTGGGAAAAGGAGGGTGGGAGGGAGGGAGACGCAAGAGGGAAGAGATATGGGAACATATGTATATGTATAACTGATTGACTTTGTTATAAAGCAGAAACTAACACACCATTGTAAAGCAATTGTATTCCAATAAAGATGAAAAAACAAAAAGCAGTGAGTAGAATTCAAATAAGTAATAGTAGATATAAAAATAATAAAAAAGAAATTTTGGCAAAAAAAAAAAAGACACTCAACCAAGCACAATCCATTTACCCAGGACAAGAAAACATATGACATTACTCTTCTTTTTTCAACCACCATGGATTTGAACTTTTAGAAAATTGAAAATGCAAGATACAGATTTTATTTATTTTCTTAAGTAATTTATTTATTTCTGACAGCGTTGGTTCTTTGTTGCCGTGCCTGGGCTTTGTCTAGTTGCTGGGAGTGGGGACTACTCTTCGTTGTGGCGCACGGGCCTCTCATTGCGGTGGCTTCTCTTGTTGCACAGCACGGGCTCTAGGGCATGCCAGCTTCAGTAGTTGCAGCGCATGGGCTCAGTAGTTGTGGCTCGCGGGCTCTAGAGCGCAGGCTCAGTTGTTGTGGCCCATGGGCTTAGTTGCTTTGTGGCATGTGGGATCTTCCCAGACCAGGGTTCGAACCTGTGTCTCCTGCATTGGCAGGTGGATTCTTAACTGCAGCACCACCAGGGAAGCCCAAGATACACATTTTAATAAGAAAATATGAGTCAACAGTTCTCTTATCTCTGTGTCTTTTTCTATCTCATTGATTGTGAAGAATACAATCATAGAGAAAGCAAAATCTACATCAGTTGAAAATTTTTTCCACCTGCATGCATGTTATAGTGGATGTGTAACATCTTCACAGGGTTTGTGAAATCACTATTTCACCACAGAAATTAAATATGACACTAAAGTGATCTGACACTAATTAGTCCATTGAATAAGGGGAGGAGGATCGGCATCTTGGTCATCGTTTAGAAGAAAAAAAAATCATTAACCTGTTAGGCAAAATACTTGTCTTTAAATTATCCCTTAATAAATATAATAGAAAATGAAATAAAATGGCAGTACGGTGTTATGAAAGGAAAGCAATTGGGTGATCTCAAAGTGAGTGAGTATAAAAATATTTTTTGTTTAGTTTGTTAATAATTTTATTCTTAGAGCTCTCAGGCAGCTAGCTTTTGGTCATTTTTAAGATAAATCAAAAAGTTCTAAACATTATTTTTAAGGTATGCAGATCACTAGGCCCTCCTCCCCTCCTTTCTCTCTTTCTTTTAATTTTTTAATTTATTTTGGGGAGTTTTGGCTACCATTTATGTTCTAATCATGTTTTTCAGGAAGTGAATTTGAACTTTGAACCTCACCTAGTTTGAATCCTACCTCTATTGTTTTCTATCTCTATGACTTAGGGTAAGTTACTTAGCCACTGTGAATTGTTTCTGGATATTTAAAACAGGAAAATCACAGGGTTGTTGCGAAGATTAAAGAAGATAACATAAAAGGGAACTTACTGCAGTGTTTGAGACATAGTAAGGGTTAGTAAATATTTCCAGTTTTTATCTTTCTAATTCTCGTGAGCAGTTTACAATGAGATCTCATTACCACAGATTTTCCCTAAAATTATGAACCTTTTCCTACCCCTCTCCATTTTAAAGCAAACCTTGAAATAACTGAACCTCATAGGAAGATGTCTCAATGCAGGGAATCCCAGTAGCAGGAGAGGTTGAAGCTACCACAATGCAAAGTTGTCAGGCTCTGATCTGGCAGTAGCTGTGGGAATTAGTCTTAGCTTCTATTTTTAACTCTGCAAGGAGTTGATTGGATGACCTGGGAAAACTCAGTTGGCATCTTATTTTCTTTCTGAATTTCTTTCTGCATCTTATTTTCTTTCTGAATTGTACCATTTGTCTAATCACTCTTTTCACTGACTCATTATCAGAAATGATATCAAGGTTGTTGAATAAGGGTGTTGATTTCAGAAGTAATGTTATAGAAAATGGGAATTGTTCCCTTTCTTAAAAGCAATAGTTGACAATTTTATTTTATTTTTTTCTGATACAGTATTGAAGTTCCTGGGAGAGGGCAACTTTAATTTATAAAGAGTTGTTAACATTCACTTCCTCTAACAAAAGCCTTTAAAGGTAATACTACTAATTATCTGCCTTGTACCCCAGTCTTTTTTTTAAATATGTAACTGTTGAAATTTTTTAATGTTAATCAATATCATTAAGTTGTCCAAAAAGGAAAATTAATCTGTTACTCCATTGTACATCATATACAAAGGAATCTTCTTGGTATATGATATCTTTCTATTTGACTGAATCTCAATGAATTGAGAGAGTACATGTAAGAATTTTAATATTCAGAGTCTTATTCATAAAAGTGCACTACTGAGTAGATTCAATCACTAGCAACACCTTTAAACTGAAATCAAAAGTAGAGCCTCAATTAATGTGAAAACTTTAGTAGCAGAAACACCTGCCTATAAAAACTGCACTGTTAGTACACAGGCGAGCTTTAGTATGATAACAATTTTGTTGAGCTTGAAAAGCACATAATTTTACATTTTTTTCTTATTTAACTTTTTATCATTATGTGGACCATTTAGGTCTAAGGAAACAAGTACAAAAACTGCCTAAAGCCTTCCATTTAATATGTAAGCCATAGTTGTCCGCAAGAGAGAATTTTGTGGTGATCAACAACTCTAGCCAAATCGGCAATAATTTATTATAGTTGGTAGAGTCTAATCATGTGTACCTAACTATGTTCTTTTAAGTAAAAAGTGTAAAACATTTTTAGTAGTAAGTTTGTCCTGAATTTCCAAGTCAATATTTTTAATCCCTGTTTGAATACTGAATTCATTAGCTATTCACCAAAGGCTTGAGGCATAGATTTTGGGCACAGTCTGCTTCTAAGATGAGATGTAGCAAACAGTCTAAATTCCAGTTTTAAATATACACGTGCAAACACATATACACATATATTATACAAAAATTTATATACAGACATTCCCCGAATTACAATGGTTCGACTTACCGATTTTTCAACTTTACCATGGTGCGAAAGTGATACTCGTTTAGTAGAAACTATAGTTTGAATTTTTTCATTTTTTCAAAGTATACTTTGAATTTAGAGTAGAAACTATACTTTTCCCAGACTCCTGATATGCAGCATGATGCTCTCTTGTGATGCTGGGCAGCAGCAGCAGCAAGCCACTCCTCCCACTCAGCGACTCGATCACAACTGACACACTTACAACCGTTCTGGTTTTCACCTTCAGTACAGTATGCAATAAAACAAATGAGATATTCAACAGATTATTATAAAATAGGCTTTGTGGTAGATGATTTTGCCCAACTTTAGGCTAATGTGAGTGTTCTGAGCACATTTAAGGTAGACTAGGCTAAACTATGACGGTTGGTAGATTGGGTGTAGTATAAGCATTTACAATTTATGATATTTTCAATTGATGATGGGTTTATCAGGATGCAGTGCCATAGTAAGTTAAGGAAGATCTGTATTTTATGTGTATTATACATATTCATTATATTATCCAATTATGTGTATATATGCATATAAATGCATGTATATATGTCTGCTTTCATGAACATTTGCCTTCTATTTCAAATATTTGATTATATTTATTTACTTTTTATTTTTATTTTTTTATTTGGTTATATTTAAAATAAACAGACAAGTTCTTGGAGAAGCATTTGAAGAATCTTTGTTTCCAGAGTCAAGTTTTGCAAAGAAAACTTATTTTTTCACTAGCTGTTTATTTTTCAATAGTTAAAAAAATATTTTTAAATTTTAAAGTGATTCTTTAATATATGAATATGAATATGTATTTACTTCAGGTGCTATATATGTTATTTATACATATGTGTATTTATATATATTTAAATGTTTTTAAACCTGATCTTACTGGGTTATGTCTACTATCCAATTATGTGAGAATAGTGAGATTGTTGCCTTTCAGCTTGGAACATGCTTCTGTTTCATTTGATTATATTTTATCCATTAAGTGCTCTGGCCTTCCATTAGCTCTTTTGCTTTGAGGAATACATTTTATAGTGCATTAGAAATATTCTTCTATTTTTCATGCCATAATTTTCCAGTGTCTCACAAAATCATAATTTGGAATGTTCTGACTTGAATAGTGTTTCAGAATAGAGACTTGTCCCTTTTGGAATCATCAGATCTGTTGGTTAGGTATAGTATTTCTTATTTTTTCTGTTGGGGAAAGGGAGGAAGGAAACTGCAGTATGGAACGTTCCAGTTTTTTTTTTTTTTCCTTACGCTTATACCAAAAAAATGCACTCTTCTAGTAAAACTAGAAACATGAGAGTGGCAGTTACATAGTTCCAAATTAGGACAACCTAATATACTGTAATTTTTTCAAGTAAAAGAATAACCCAGGTAGTATATACTATTAACGAGATTTTTTAAAACAGCCATTTGTTGCTTAATAATTCTACTTTTTCCATTCTTAGTTTCACAACATTTTTACACAAAGGTTTATATTAACAAATGCCATCAGTTGTATTGTTGTTTTCCTCCTGCTTTCTGATGAGTTCTATAATTTAATAATGCTTAAAGTCCAGACTTCTCAACTAGAATACATAAGCACAGTAAAAGCAGTGTTTTTAAAATTAATTCTGGAATATATTTCTCTTGATGGTAAAGACATATAAGATTACAGATGTGTATGTTTGGATGCTTTATAAATAAAAGTAATATGATTAATCATGTATTAATTTATACTACCAGAAATTCCCTCTAAATCCTTTCTAGGACACCAACATTTATGACATTTCTATATTATTCTCATTTTATTATCTTAATGAAATATTATATAGGTAGTATTTCATAAAAACATTGCATCAATTGTAATACAAGTTTAGGAATCTTAATTTGGTATGTAAATATACTAACTTCTGTTGAAATTGCTATAGCTTAGGGTCAAAATTAATTTGAAGGTTATTAGTGTTATTATTCTGGTTTTTATTAGCTGCTGTCTCAAATTAATTATAAAGACAAAAATATCCCTGGCTTAGAGTTTCTGCGCTATTAATGACATACCGAGATGTCTCTTGGGTATCGGTAAATGATATATTTTAGAGCATAACTTACGAAATGACTTGCCGATTGGCAGACCACCTTTGACAATAAAATACATTTGATAGTCTACCTTTGCAAATTCATTGTACCACACAAATGTGATCTTGGTAATTGACATATGACTATTAAGCTTCAATCATTCTCCATAATATTCCTATTAGCAATTATTAACAGAATAAAGGGGAGATAACAATTCTATAGTATTTATTCAGATTTTTATTTAAAGTCAAGTATAATCTATATATCTATTGTGCTTTTTTTATCTAACACCTCACTTAAGTAGAAGGACGTGTTCTAGAGGTTTGTTATCAGCTTTTAAATGAAGTCATCTTTATCTTTTATTTAAAAATACTAAAAACAAGTTTCATGGTCTTTAATTAAATATAAATAGTGGAATTGTCTATGAAACTTTTGAAATGGTCAATCACATAAAAACATAGGGATATCCTTTAAAGCAGGGGTCCCCAACCCCCTGGCTGTGTGAGGAAATGGGCCGCCCAGCAGGAGGTGGGCGGCCAGCGGGCGAGCGAGCGAGCGAGCGAAGTTTCATCTGCTGCTCCCCATGGCTCGCCATCGCTCGCATTACAGCCGGAACCAACTATCCTCCCCCCACCCGCCCTGTTGGTGGAAAAATTGTCTTCCACGAAACCAGTCCCTAGCTCCAAAACAGTTGGGGATCACTGCTTTAAAGCATATGAATTTCTAATATATTTATTTAGGTTATAGATGCTGAACTTTTTTTTACATAATAGCTCATAGGTAACCTTCACTATTAAGTATTTTATGATGCTTAGAAATGGAAACAATACAGAAGTTAACAAATTAAAATTGTTTTTTGTAAAATGTCAAGTGAGAAGAGAAGAATGTTAAATAATAAATACAGCATATTCACAACTTGGTTTTGAATATCACACACATAGAGAAAAAAGACCCAAAGAAAATGTAAAAATTATTTATCAATGGTTAACTCAAGACATAAGAGAGTCAGGGTGACCTTTACTTCCTCCCGTTCTCATTCTGTATTTCCAAATTCATTGCACTATGTATGTATTACTTTTAGAACTGTTTAAGAAGAAATGTGCCAGTTTGGATAATTTTTTTTTTAACATCTAAACATTGCCGAGTATTGTTAAAATGTTCAGTTTTTATGTAGCTTTCTGGAAGATCTAGGTGGCCATAAAAAGCTGAATATATTAGCGGAGGGGGAGTTTTCCCTCATCTTGAAATAATAATGATAAATAATATTTTTAAAGCATTAAATAATTTTCAAAGCATTTTTATGTACATTTTCTCCTCAGACCATCCTAACTCTCTAGAGTTGGTAGAAAAAGGATTTTACGCATTTTGCCCAGGGTGGGGGTTGGAGAGTGGGAATTGAAATTCATGAAGTTTAGCAAATTGCCTATTTAAGCCGTACACAGTTATTAAGTGGCAGGGCCAGAATCCTAACCTGGCCATTCATGCCATGGCCAATCTAGTGCTTTCCTCTATGCTGTAGGAACTGGACATATCACAAAAATGGAAATAGGTCTGAATCTTGCTCTAGTTGCAAATTTGCCTATAGACCTCACTGGAGCCTGAACCAGGAAAATCTATATGAATTTCTTTCTTCAACCCAAAGAAATGGCCATGTTAAATAATTCCTAGGTTTAATTTTAAAAAATCGATACTGTCTGTTTTTTCACCATATTCCAGTTTGTGTATCTTGTGTCTCTCAACTTCTCCAAAGAACCATGCTTCCTACCTAAAGGATTGCATTGCTTAAGAAACAAACATTGACAATTCTGACGCTAACCTGAATTAAATAATATACCAATCATTTATGAGATCCGCCTTAGTATTTTTACACTCCTGAAATATCATCTCTATAACCTGCTTTTTAAAATAGTCTGACACCTACTGAGTACTCTTTCACTTCCTACAAGAAATAAAGAAAAAGAAAGCATTTGTGTTTTTAATTTTAGTGAAGGGTTCTTGATTTAAGAATTAGTCATTTAATGTCATTTGAATTTCAAGTGTGCCTCAAGTACTTGAGGTTCTTTCTGTATGACTTCTCCAGAGTTTTCACATATATATCATCATTAATTTCATCTTTCACTTGGGATTAGTACCAGAAAAGTTTTATTTACTACTATTTCTTAGTTTTCTTCATTTCGAATATTCAGTGCCTTGTCAAAAATAATATTACAGTCTTATACTGTTCATTGATAACAGATAATACCAAGAAATTGTGATTCTGGTTTTCAGTTAAAAAAACAAAATGAGAAACTAAAGAAATAATTACTATAACAATGTTTTTCTCCATTTAGCCAATCAGATATTCACATCAGTGAGTGTTAGATTTTGAGACTATGAATCCCAATACTAAATGTTTTATATATTCAGAGAAGTGAAAAATAATAATTATTATGCTTCCTCTGTGCTAAATACTATTTTAAAACCAGTTGGAATCCCCCCTGACAACAATCCTAAGAGGTAGGTACCGTTTGCACCTATTTTACAGCCGGACAAACTGAGGCACAGAATGATTAAATTATTCATGGTCACACAGCTAGTAAGGCACAGATACAGTATTTAAAATCAAGTCTGTTTTTGTGAGAGTCCACATTCCCAACCCCTGTAATGAAAGCGTGTGACCCCTACTATTTTCTATGTACCCATTTACTTGCTTTGTGGAAAGAAAGGGAGTGAGGGAAGAGGAGGGAAAGGGAGGGAGGGAAAGAGGAAAAGAAGGCGGAATGGAGGGAGGCAGGAGAATTGTCAAAATTCTGCCAGCTTGTTGCTACTGTGTTTTATTTCTTATAATAAGGTTGAAATTAAGGACTTGTAGAGATTTACATAGAAGAAAGAATTTTAAATTTCCTTAAGGGAAGTCTCTGGTAATATTATCAGATGGTGACAGCAAGTGAATTTCTGTTTAATTCTATTCATAATTAAAATGCTATAGCAGGCTCATATTTGGAACAAACACAGTTCTGTTAATTCTCATAGTAATAATTCTACATTTCCTTAAATTTGTTATCATGTTTTTCACCCTCAACACTCTCAGCTTATTTAATTTTAGTACCTACTCTTTTTCAAAAGTCCATAAGTTGTAGTTAGGCTTAAATCATAGGAAACTTGAAGAAAGTTTAGAGCTTGTAACAGAAGGAAACCACCCCCTTCCCACCCCGAGCCCAGCTCTGTCCATTTCTATCAGAGCTACTCCACCAAGAATGGAGGAATTATTCTAATTGGTCAGATTTAGGACACATTCTATTACGTAGGGTGACTGTATTTGTTTAGAGGTACACAGCAACAGTTCCACATTTCTTCTTGTCCGTTGCCTGGTCCTGTGACAGCAGGTAAGTGGAGTGAAGATCCTCAAAACCTCGACCTCAGTCTCTTGTTTCTGTTCCATTCCGTTCCACCAGGGTGAGCTTAATCCAGCAGAAGAGTGAGCTCTTCTGTGTTTCGCTGGGTGGTTCCATGCAGATGAGTCAAGTTCCATTTTGAGCCTGGAAAATCTTGCATGCTGTCTCATCAACTTCTTCCTCGTCCGAGTGTGTCCTCAGAAAATGGTACCATGCCCCCAGTAAGCCTTCACCACAGCTCCGACTCAGGGCTATTAGGAAGGAATTCCAAATCTCAGACATGTTCTGTATTTTAATCAACAGATAATTTGTACGTATAGTTAACATTTACTCTGGATTAGTCACGTGTTCTTATGCAGTTGGAACCTATTTCTGTCTTCATGTGCTTAAGGCTAGGATGAGTATGGATTTTAATCAAGATAATTTAGAAATTTTATTAAGTGTTTCTTATGTGGCAGGCACGGTTCTAGGTACTGGTGATAGAGTTTTAAACAGAGTGGTTACAATCCACACTCTAAGAAAGGGTACTTAACATGAAAATTCATATAGGAAAGATGTACAGAAATCATACGCAAAAAACAAGAGTCCGTTTAATATGCATGGTTGGCATCTTGGGGATAGAAGAAATCTAACACAAGGCGTTTTACAAGACTGATGGTATTATAGTCACTTCAGTTGAACTTTGTTTTATTTAAAACAAGCAACCTTTTTTCAAACCAAGTAAAAAAATTATTGACAGTAATTGTACAACTTTGTAGCTCCTTATTTAGTAAGGAGAGGGTGCTTTGACTTATGATATGAGGCAATTTCAGTATTTTGATAAACTAACCTTCAGCATTTTAGAAATTAAGCTTTTTCACTGATGGAAATTCTAATATTTGCCCATCAGTTTTATTTCATGCCTCCGAAATTAGATTAAATTTTCCAATTTTAAGTGAAAACCTGGCATATTATCTATTGACACTACAGTTCCAAGTTTTATCATAAGAAAAGGTGGGTGAGAGGAATCCCCAGCTCAAAATCCTATCCAAATTTGAATTCTGAAAGTCTTTTTTTGATTGATTAGTAGATGTTGGTATCACATTATTTGCAATGACAGAGGACATTGTCAAGTTGTTACTAGCATTCATTGCAGCACCGGCTTCTGAGAATTCAGTGGGTTTTTTTAAACCACGTTTTCTCCTCTTGACCCATGAGTCCAACTCTCAAAATATCTTGACTCATTCATACATCATACATTCAAGAAATAATTACTGATCACATATACTATTCCAGATACCAAGCTGGTCACTAGGGAGTCAAAATGACTAAGGCACAGGCTTGGCTGTCCAGGAGACCCCAATGTAGTGAACCTTTGCTTCTTACTCTTCAAGTGGCATTGATCCTGTGTAATCAGAAGTAATAGGGAATTAAGTAGCATTCATATTGTAATTAAATGTAGATTGAGCCAGATGATTTTCCAAAATCAGGTTTAATCAGAGATAGGGCAAGAGTGTTCTTTGGGATTTTTCCTTGATGAGCATTGTTAACTATCCTTGAGATGCAATAATAGAAGTCAGTGAGTGATTTATCAATTTGGTTTCCTATGGGAACCAAGATGAAGGACGTTTCCTCCTTTAGTCATTGACTTTCTACAGAGATAGCAAAGGCGCTTCAACTTTCCCAGAAAAGCAATCACCAGTAAACAGCAGTGATGGTAGATGTGGGTTATTTACTACCATGGGGTTGAGAATATTAGTGAGCTGCATTTTGACCACTTGTCAAACATTTTGACATCTTGGAACAGAAAGTGTTATTTAAATATAAAAAGCATTTCCTGGGCTTCCCTGGTGGCACAGTGGTTGAGAGTTCGCCTGCCGATGCAGGGGACACGGGTTCGTGCCCCAGTCCGGGAAGATCCCACATGCCGCGGAGCGGCTGGGCCCGTGAGCCATGGCCGCTGAGCCTGCGCGTCCGGAGCCTGTGCTCCGCAACGGGAGAGGCCACAACAGTGAGAGGCCCGCATAACGCAAAAAAAAAAAAAAAAAAAAAAAAAAGCATTTCCTGTTGAATTGCTGTTAGTCATCCCCATGAGGAAATGACCTATTAAGTAATAGATCGGGAATAAGATTGATTTCTGCTAAAGAGTCCTTAAAGTAGCTACATGTTTCAATTTGTGGGTGTTTTTCAACCATTTGTAAGTTACCACAGTAAAAACCCCATATAAAAAGCTCTCTGAATTTACTTTCCAGCATTCTTTCCTGGGCTTTCTCTATCTTTCCCCCACCCCTCGCTCTCTCTCAGATCAGAAGAAGAGCAATGGGTCTCAAGCTTTAGCTAGAATCAGAAGGCTTGTCAAAACAATGATTTCCGGAGCCTCAGCTGGGAATTTGCATTTCTAACAAGTTTCTAGGAGAAGCTTCTGCTGCTGTTACATATTTGATGAACCACTGCTCAAGTAAAAGGAATGGGAATTTAGGAAGTAGAAAGATGGAGAGCTATGAAAAGCTGAAGTCAGCTTCTGATCTTCTTCACCAAGCTGCCCAAGCTATTGGGAAGATAATCACTACTGCCCCAGGGAAGCGTATTGAAAGTCACACCGATTAGAATGGGCATCATCAGAAAATCTACAAGCAACAAATGCTGGAGAGGGTGTGGAGAAAAGGGAACCCTCTTGCACTGTTGGTGGGAATGTCAATTGATACAACCACTATGGAGAACAGTATGGAGGTTCCTTAGAAAACTAAAAATAGAATTACCATATGACCCAGCAATCCCACTACTGGCACATACCCAAAGAAAACCATAATTCAAAAAGACACATGCACGCCAATGTTCATTGCAGCGCTATTTACAATAGCCAGGTCATGGAAGCAACTTAAATGCCCATTGCCAGACAAATGGATAAAAAAGACGTAGTACGTACATAAAATGGAATGAACTTGGGTCATTTGTAGAGACGTGGATGGACCTAGATACTGTCATACAGAGTGAAGTAAGTCAGAAAGAGAAAAACAAATATCGTATATTAACACATGTATGTAGAATCTAGAAAAACGGTACAGATGAACCAGTTTGCAAGGCAGAAATAGAGACGTAGATGTAGAGAAGAAACGTATGGACACCACGGGGTGAAAGCGGGGCAAGGGTGGTGGTGGTGGGATGAATTGGGAGATTGGGATTGACATGTATACACTAATATGTATAAAATAGATAACTAATAAGAACTTGCTGTATAAATTAATAAATTTAATTTAATTTAAAAAGTAATTGGCCCTCCTCTGAGTAAGTGATTGCCCGAGGGCATCATGTTGAACACTCTCGACTGTCCTCTTAAGCCCAGGTTTGCAGTGAATGAGCCATTTAACCTCTCTTTACCCCAGTCTTTCTAGATTACAAACAGTAACGGTAATTTCCCTTCCCTCTTGTTAAAAAACAAGACAAAACAAAAAATACGCAAATCCTGATGGTGCTTTCCCTTTGTGGAAAATTCTTTGGATTTATCCACCTATTACTCTGATGTAGTAAAGAAGAAATTTAGCAAAATTTCTCTCTGTCCATAAAGATTTTAGGCTTTTAAGCTTAACTCTTTAGCAAAAACTATCAAATGCCTATTCTCCACTGCCTGGGGCTAGACAGTTCCTTGATTCTGTCTAAGAGGTGGGGAGCCACAAGGGAACAAGTACTTAAAGAGACTCTAAAAAGCCCTATCTTTTCTGCACCCGCTTCGCCACCACCAGCTCTCCAGTTTATCCACTGCTCTTCTCACTCTTTCCACACCAGGAACACCAGCCTCTTAGTTTGTACTTTCAACACTCAACGTTCTCCCATCCAAAGGCCCTTGCATTTACGATTTCATCTTCTGGAAATGTTCTAGAAAAGTAATCCATACACATATAAATAGAATATGATACTAGAGGTTATGATAATAGATAGGATATGACTACCTTCAAGTCTCTGGTCAAATGTCACCACATCAGTGAGACCTTGATCATCCTATAAAAAACAGCTGTTGTGCATCCCCATGCAGGTGCACACATTAACCTACACATGCTCCATTCCATCTCTGATATAGTTTTCTCCATATGTTTGTTCCCGTCTGCCAAACAATATATCAATATTTTGGTATTGGTTTATTTTCGGTCTCTTCCCTAGGTAGAATGCGAATTCCGTGCAGGTAGAGTCATGATTTTTTCACTGCAGAACCTACAACAATCATTGGCACATAAGAGTCACTCAGTAAATATTTCTAGGGTGAAAAAAAGAAAGGTGATATATCCTTACCTTAGATTATCCACTGCACATTTTGGTATCCTTTGCATTACTTGCTCAAATGATCTTACACTCCAGCCATACATACCTATTGGCAGTTCTTTAGGCCCACCATTGCTCTGTATGCCCTCGTGTCTTTTTTTTAATTTAATTTTATTTTTTAACATCTTTATTGGAGTCTAATTGCTTTACAATGGTGTGTTAGTTTCTGCTTTATAACAAAGTGAATCAGCTATACATGTACATATATCCCCATATCTCGTCCCTCTTGCGTCTCCCTCCCACCCTCCCTATCCCACGCCTCTAGGTGGTCACAGGACATATATACACTCACTACCAAATGTGAAATAGATAGCTAGTGGGAAGCAGCCACGTAGCACAGGGAGATCAGCTCTGTGGTTTGTGCCCTCTTGCTTTTTAAATCTTGCTGTAGCCTCTGCCTAGAATGTTCACTTCTGAAACTTTTTTGTTGTCTTTCACACTTCTACATTTCCTTCAAAACACAAATCAGGTGTCCTGTTCTTCAAAAATATTTCATGATGAACTCATTCTTTCTCTGTGTCCTCCTTCCCACCCTGGCACCCTGTCCTGGCACTTATCTACTCATTATGTTATACTATTCTGTCCAGTTGAAACTCCTCCCAGCTTTACCAGAGACCACTTGAAAGCAGGGACTGCTTCTGACGTCAAAAGCACAATGCCCCAATGCCTGGCATATGACAGCTACTCATAAATGATCAATAAATGAACAACAACCCACCTTATTCTTTTTTCTTATCGTAAGAAGCTACTCTTCATTGCTTTAAACTTCTAAAATTGCCCTGAGGGATATAATAGTAATGAGTGTTCCTGAAAATCAAGAGAATGGACACTTATGGTAAGTAGCTTGAAGATCAGCCAAGTGAAAACTTGAATAGCTCCCAAGGAAGAGGAGTGAGGCATTCGAGCTCCTTTAGGAGTAGCAAGTAGCAGTGATGCTGGTGTTCACACTGCCGTGAAGAAAACCACTGCCATGTGAAGCTCCTAACACAAGTAAATATGTAGTATCTCTGAGGTATGTGATAGTATGTGAGAGTAGATCATGACAGAACTCTTCAGCAACCTTGTTTCTGGATTTTACCTCATCCAGCATCACTTGGTGTATGTTGAGGTAATGCACAAATTTTACTAGGTAATTAGTCTAGGACTTATTCCTCTAGGGTAGAAAGATGCTATCTTACTCCAATCATGTTGCTATAACAAAATACCACCAACTGGGTAGATTATAACAACAGCAATTATTGCTCACAGTTCTGGAGGCTGGGAAGTCCAAGACAGAGGTGCTAGCTTGTTTGCCTTCTGACACCAGGAGGAAAGTGGAAAGTAGTCATGTATGTCCCTGCAGGTATTTGTAGGTTGTCTTCCACCCTGAGATTTCTCTGCTGCCTCCCCTCCCTTAAACAAGTGTCAGAGAGGATTGGAGCTCTATCTTCACAGCGCTTGCTGACTTTTCAAGAGAAACATTTTTATTGTACAGATAGACCCACAGACATACTGAAATAGATATCCGCAGCTCTGTTGGATGTGTAGTATTTAGCTTCTTCGGTCTGTGTGTGAAACACTTCTAACATGCTTCCCCTCCTCCAATGCCCACAGGGCCACCAGTTTTCAGCCTGTTTTCTCTGTTCTGTTAAACACACCTCTTTTTCTAGCAGCTGAATGGGAAGGAGGACCCCCCTTTCAGTTGTCATCTTCCTCGAAACTGTTCACTCTAAACGAATTCTCACATTTCCCTTCTGAATCTATCTACCATCTCCCTCTATGTCCAAACTCCTCCTGATAGACAAATTTATTGAGCGCTTAAATGTATACCAGTTACCATTTGTCAGTGGCATTTAACCCTCACAAATATTATCCACACTACACAGTTAAATATTGAGGCTTAGAGAAAGTAAGAAACTTGCCAAAAGTTGCACACTTAACAAGTGACATGTCTAGGATTCAGGCACAAAAGATTTGAGCCCAGAGGCCATGCTCTTAACCATGAAGTGAAACCCTCTAAACAGGAAGAAGTTAACACCTGTTCAAGGGAAATGGAGGGTCCATGCTAGCTCCCTTATTTATACCAGCTGCCCGAGGGGAAAGTTTAACAGAAAAGTGTTCCCATTTAATTTTTCTGTTTCTTTAACCATTGAATTAAACAATAACACATCCTCCTTAAATGCAATCTCTCTTTGATTCAAGCTTTCTGATTATTTCAGAAACTTCAGTGAATAGTTTATATCTTCATAATTTTTTTCTTTAATTTCAGAACTTTGTGAGAAGGATAATGCTATTTTCTTTTAAGTGATTAGATAATTTTGTAATTTTCTATGCTAAAAAGTATACTTATACTATAGTATATATAAATTCTATGTATTTAGTGTGTACTTTTGTTAAAGCATTGTAAAATAACAACTGAATTGTACTCCAATAAATACATCATTTTCCTCAACATTGACTTAATGTGCACTATAGTTCATATTTTTTTCTGATTAGTTCAGAATTAGAGAATTACCATTTTGAGACTGGTTTTTACTAACTCTAACTTCCATGTTCCTAATTTCCATGTTCCTAATGAATAAACTAAGCTTTATTTATCCTTAATATTTTCTGACCTCTTCACTTCAATTGAAATCTGGATTGTTTCAAATGATTCCCCTACCATCTCCACCACAAATTTAGCTTTCTCTTTCTCTAGTATAAGAAGAGCCAGCCTGCTTCTTACATTTAGGCCACTTTCTGATTATTATTCTATAATCTCTGTATTCCCCTAATTTTAACTTACTGTTAGGAAGTAAAGTTGGCCCTCTCTCTATTCAAACCACTCCTGTATCCTCCAGAACCAGCGCCTACTTCTACTTTCCTGAATGAGGTCAACTACACTTCACCAAGCTTAATGTTTTTTAATTTTAACTAATTAATTTTTTAAAAATTAATTTTATTGAAGTATAGTTGATTTACAGTGTGTTAGTTTTAGGTGTACAGCAAAGTGATTCAGTTATACATATCCATATATCTATTCTTTTTCAGATTCTTTGCTCATATAGGTTCTCATAGACCAAGCTTACCAATTTTATAGTTTCATTGCCTGTCTTCATCTATGCCATGACCTCATTTCTCATTCACATCTCAAAATTAAACTTTCAGAACTCCATTGCAACAACGATCAGTGGTCTAATGAACTTGTATAAGATGACCAGAAGTTGAAGTATTGTAAGCATTAGTAATATAAAAGTCCAACTTCTGTCTGTTCTGCAAATGAATATATGTTTAATCCTAAATATATGTTTAGTACTAAAAGTTTCACCATGGTAGTGTGAGTCTTTCCAAAATTTATTACATTCCTATTATATGCCAAGCACTGACTTACTCTTTGATTTCATTTTCCCCCCAATTTTGTTTTCCAAACACAGAATGACAACTTGGTGAAAAAAAACCCTGCGGTATATACCAAATACCAAGATGTGCATCCTCTGCCCATCCTCATTTCTGTATTCCCACTCATCCCATCGTAATTAGATTCTGCCACTTTTCTCCTGAGCCCTATAATAGTCTCATGTCTACTCACTTCCCATCTCTTCCCCGTCTTTTAATCTCAAATACAGTTCATACATACAGAACGTCACCTGAATGATGTTCATAACTGATGGCTGCTTGCTTTCTTAAGAATGCTTAAAAGATGCAGTGTTGGAAGAGAAAGCTGTCACCACCTGCTGACTTGTGCCCAAAGTCTCAGAGGCTGAAACTTCTGCTTTCATAAATGGGGAGGTCCAGCACAGAAGTGAATTGAAGAAGTGCCACAAAAGAGCTTATGAGCCTTTTAAAGACTTCCCAGGAGATATACACACACACATACATGTACACAAGATGTTCAGTGTGATTTCAGAGAAATTCTCAGAGACCTCATATGTCTCGAACACTGGGTAAGACCTCTGCTTCCAGACATTCTAAAATTTACTCTTGAATAATGCAACCCAGAGAGTGGAGTACTTGGACCAAATTACTTATATCCCTTATAGTATTATTTCTGGCAAATTACCCCATCCGCTTTTGGCTTGCATAACACACAATTACAAGAACTTCTTTTCTATCTATTGGTAGAGGTCCTCTTCCATCACATCCTGTATACAAAGACTATATAAGTGCACATAATGTCTTACATATTATTTCATAGGGTTAACAGATACTTGGTGTCCAATGTAGAATAACATGGACTATGGGCTAACAGTGTTCTATAAAGAATAAAGTAGTTCTTTGTAAACTAGACTGTTTATATATTTCATACACACGCTTTGTTTCCCAGTTATTCTCTCTTATCACTTAATAAATTCTTTTGATGTCTTTTCTATATCATTTGTACTAAAGTGAAACAAAGCAAGATGTTTTTGATTGCTCCATACCTGGACAAAAGTGTTAGAATGGAAGCCTAGAGGCTGCTATGGTGGTAGCAGTCATAATGAAAATGAGAGAACCCCTAAATGGATGTGGTTTTCCTGCTTCAATTACCTGGAGATTGTTTTCCAGTGCTGACACCAGGATGTTCTGCATTTTGCTTTAGTGAAAGGAATGAGTGTTTCCTCTACAGTTTTAATTATAATTTTGTTTCCTCTAAAATGGCTATGTAATTTCATTGACCATTGAGTTAATACAAAGTGAACTCCTTGGCCTGGCCCTCCAGGCACTCCAACTGTTCTAACCTATCCCTGCTGCTCCATCACCTCCCCTTCTCCTACACATGGGCCTGTGCTGCCATCAAACTGCACAAACCTCTCTTCTCTCAAGTGCTGGGGAGTTTTCTAATCTCTGTGTCACTTTTCATTCTGCTGATTATGTCAGGAATCGGATTTTCTTAGATGCGATGCATACTAAATCTACTTTACACGTATAACATGCTTATATAGTTAGTAAATTTGACAAAAAATTATTAAATGATACCTAATGATGACTACATTATAAAATCATATATATATGCTTTTTCATATATATTCATGTCTTTCAACACTAACCTCACCCTCTCCATTCTCATAATACTTAAAATATGCTTGCTTTATGTTGTCCAGGCCATTGCATGTGGTGCTCTCTTTGCCTGGACTTCTCTCCTTCCTCCGTTCTTCTACTTGCTACCACTTCCCCATGTAATGACCCGATTTGGAGAAGACTTGTTTCTGCTTCTCTTATGGGTTCCCTTAGTACCCTATTCTAAGTTCTATTAATTCAGACTGCATTGTAACTCCCTGTTCATTGTCTTACTTGCTCATTGTGTCCCCAATGCCTATACAGCACCTAACGTTTGGAAAGTACTCAAATAAATGAAAGTTGGTGACATTGAAATACATGTATAACTGGTTTAGAAGAGTTAAATGATCATTGTTATTGAAAGTCATAAAGATACTTACGCCTTTGACCCAGTAATCCAGGAGTCAAAAATTCAAATGCTTTCAGGGTCAAGCAGGTAATCTAAATGTACAATGTTGGCCTGGGGGAAGGCAATGGGAATACAGGTTACTGTACTTGCCTCACCTAAACACATTCAGATTTACACTTTTATAAATACTGTCGATACAAGCCAAACAAACCATAACCCCTGTCTCATTCAAAGAAACAATTCTGTAGAGGAAAAAAATATTCATAATAATATTATTTGTGAATCTATCTGTAATAAGGAAAAAATGAAGACAAATAGCTAGTAATAGGAAGCGGATTAAATTAAATATAGATTGTATCCATTAAATATCATGTATTCTTTAACATTAAAATAATCCCCCAATTGTAATATATGAAAAATGCTTTCGTTATTGGAAATGGTGAAGGAATAACACAAAACTCTGTGTTTGCTGTAATTGCAACCATGTAAAAATATACATCCTTGTTAAAAAAAAAGGATTATGCAAAATGAAGATAACTATGTTAGGGTGCTCAAAATAGAAATGATTTTTGTAAAGTTCAGCATTTAATAATGCCGTCATTTTTCCAATCCTAGTCTCTGGAGAAAGCTTTGGCAATATCTCTTGGAGTCTTAGAAGATGATACCTAGCAAGCAGAACCAGGTTACTTTGGGTAAAAGCTGAAGAATATGAATTGTGGGCTGAGCTACAAATAACATTGTCATAGCAACCTCCAAAGATTTCATAGAAAAGGCATGACTTGGATTTCTCTTTTTTTTTTTTTAAGGAAAATGACTAACAAGATCCCTTTTAAAACAGTTCCGATATAGTGCGGGATAAGATACAATAAGTTTGATAAAGAGTTTTGTTGAGAAATTGGGATAACCTGGCAGAACCTTGAGATCAGAAGTGAGACTCCCTAGTGTAGCCTTAGCACATTATTTTGTGTGTGTATTGATTAGTTTTCAGTGACGTAACACTTATGTGATGCCAATCTGCCTTCCCTGCAGATAATATTTATTTAATAATAAAATATTAAGAACAATATAATAATTCTATAATGATAATAATGGTTATTGTTAGTAAAAAAAGTTCAATTCTCCTTGTTAAGAGACATTTAATATATTTCTCTGATTCTTTATAAAGGCTTGATTATCTGTTCTCAGGGTTCTTCTGTGATACTATATATAACCTCCTGGAAACAGAGGACTGTGGAAATACTGATAGTGTCAACGGAAATCATTGTAACTTCTTTGGAAAGGGCGTATTCCATCAGTCTCATTGCCTCATTTGTTAAGCTGAATCGCCATCCTCAGTGACAGATCTTTTCAGTGTCCAAACTTCCTGCAAGGATTTATGTATTAACCCCATTCTGTTTGAGTTTAGATCAGGAGTGTCCCTTAGGTTATTTTAGGAGCCCAGGATTCCTGTAGTTTGCAAAAGCTGGCCCAGCCCACTGGCAGAAAATCTGCTTCTGATATCATAGTCCTGTGGTAACAACTTTGGTATCTTGCACAGATAAGCAGCCTTGATATAGGTCCATGTGGTTAAGGAGGAAGACATTGTCAGTAATTACTTTTACGGGGAAAATGCTAGTTAGCAATTTTTTTCCAGTTCGAGGTAAACATGTAAATCTGGGCTTATCATAAATAGCAATATATCCAAAGTATCATTCTCAGACTACACACAAATTTTTGACTCTAGCTTTCTGTGTAACGTTAGAAAAACAAACAAACAAAAAAGCATAGTCAGATCACCTGTTACCTCAAAATAAGGAGCTGTGTGGCAGCATCGGGAAGCATAATGAGTGAAGCCAGAATTAACAAGTAGCAGGGCTGAGTGTGGAACCCCTGCAGTTCAGGCCTGACCATTGAAACTGGCACCTGATTGCCCTTACAAGTACTACCTGTTCACTCAGTTCTTGAAACAATCAAATGTATACCGTAAATATCATGGTTCTGCTAACACCTTTTGTGTGTTTTCTGAAGCCACTGGTAGAACTAACCTTTTTAACCATCTGCTGAGGACAGAAGTCACGTTATAAGTCAAGTGGAACTTTGAGTTCTATTTCCATTTCTAAACATTTGACCGCAAAATTAAACCTCAGATTCTTAAAGAAGAATTCAGTCTTCTGGGTAAGTGGGATCTGTCCACTCGTTCATTCAACAGTTACTGAGCTGCTGCTTCATGTAGAATGTACAAGTGGGTTAAAAGATGTTTGAGGAGATTACTGTCTCGTTAGCCATCCAACTAATCATCACTCATGCTGAAGTTTTGAATCAGAAAAAAAAAGAGTTGAACCAATATTTGTTAAATTTTGCACACAAATAGCCCTAGGGAGCACAGAAGGGAAGATTTTTTCCATTGAAAAAATGTATGACTTTTCTGAATAAATTAATATGTATCTTAATCATCTACGTTTCAAATGAGGAAAAGATTAATTTAACAGAATCATTCTGTAAAACCCCTACTGCTTTGAATCCTATGAGAACTTGTTGCTAATTTGAGGCTTTCAAATTTAAAGTCATAAGATAAGTTGAGCAGTCAATAACCTTGAAATTTAGGAAAGTGACTGACATGGACTAGCCAGAACGTTTTTTGCAGTAATTTGATTTATAACTCTGCCCTAATCACTCTTAAAAATCAGCTAGACAGTAAAAAGTTCTCTACCTTCAAACCTCTTGATGCAGTTTTGCAGATTAATCTGAATGGGTTGAAAATTTGATGAAAGGATGGAGAGCATCTAAATTTAGTTTTTCTGGATAGCCACACACAAAAGAATGAGACTAGACCACTATCTTATACCATACATAGATATCAACTCAAAATGGATTAGAGACTCCAATGTAAGATCTGAAACAATAAAACTCCTAGAAGAAAACATAGGCAGTATTCGCTTTGACTTTGGTTTTAGCAATATCTTTCTGCATATGCCTCCTCAGGCAAGGAGACCAAAGCGTAACTAAACAAATGGGACTATTATCAAACTAAAAAGCTTCTGTACAACAAAGGAAACATCAACAAAATGAAAACCTACCAAATGGGAGAAGATATTTGCAAATCATGTATCTAATATCCAAAATAGATAAAGAATTCAAGCAACTCAACAACAAAAAAGCTAACAATCCAATTAAAAAACGAGCAGAGAAACTGAATAGATATTTTTCCAAAGAAGGTATATAGATGGCCAACAAGCATGTGAAAAATGTTCAACATCACTAATTATCAGGGAAATGTAAATCAAAACCACAGGGAGATATCACTTCACACCCATTAGAATGGCTATTATCAAAAAGACAAGAAATAAGTGCTGGAGAGGAAGTGAAGAAAAGGGAACCCTTGTGCACTTTTGGTGGGAATGTAAATTAGTGCAGCCACTATGGTAAATCACATGGAGATTCCTCAAAAAATTAAGACTAGAACTATCATATGATGTAGCTATTCCACTTGTGGGTGTTTATCCAAGGAATACAAAAACACTAATCTGAAAAGATATATGCACCCCTGTGTTCATCACAGCATTATTTAGAATAGACAAGATGTGGAGACAACCTAAGTGTTCACTGATGGATGAATGGATAAAGAAGATACACACACACTTACAATGGAAGAATAGCCATAAAAAGATGAAATCTTGGCATTTGGGACAACATGGCTGGACCTTGTGGGTATTATGTTAAGTGAAATAAACCAGATGGAGAAAGACCAATCCCATATGATTTAACTCATATGTGGCATATAAAAACAAGCAAAACAAAATGAATGAAGAAACCAAACTGAAACAAATAGATACAGAGAACAGAGTAGTGGTTAGCAGAGGAGAAGGGGGTGGAGGGAGGGCAAGATGGGTAAAGGGGGTCAACAATATGATGACAGTTGACAACTAACCTTTTGGTGGTGAGCACACTGTAGTTTATATAAATGTCAAAATATAATATTATACACCTGAACCTTATGTGTGATAAACCCATGAAACTATAAATAAATAAAAATTTAATAAATAAATTTACTTTCATTAACTTATGAAACAGCAACATACTTTGCCCAATTTACTTAGCTTCAGAATTTTCATTTGTACAGTTTGAACCAGAAGAAGTACCTTTTTATTGGTTTATTTTTTTTTCTAAAATTCTAAGACTAAATTGTTATTACAATGTCTTCACAAAATTATTAATAGAATGCCTTCATAATTATCTCACGTAAATATTTAGATAAATAGCTATGTAATAGCTGAATTTTCTCAAACTGTTAAAATATTATTTCTAAAGGTATATTTCAGGTTAAGAAGGATTAAGCTGCAGAGATATAATGTTTAATGATATTTCTCAAGTGATAAGAACTTACTGTCAGAAGCATGTAATGTATTAGTACCCTCATTATGGAGTTCAGATTCTCTCTTCAGCAGAAAATGCTCAGGGCATATGTGAGTGATGATAATTTTTTTTTCTATGCCTATATTCCTATAGCATTTCTTATCATGATGTCATTGGGTAACTGCATTTAAAGTGGGCTCTTAGGGACTTCCCTGGTGGCGCAGTGGTTAACAATCCACCTGTCGGGGCTTCCCTGGTGGCACAGTGGTTGAGAGTCCGCCTGCCGATGCAGGGGACACGGGTTCGTGCCCTGGTCCGGGAAGATCCCACATGCCGGGGAGCGGCTGGGCCCGTGAGCCATGGCTGCTGAGCCTGCACATCCGGAGCCTGTGCTCCACAACGGGAGAGGCCACAGCAGTGAGAGGCCCACGTACAGCAAAAAAAAAAAGAATCCACCTGTCAATGCGGGGGACACAGGTTCGAGCCCTGGTCCGGGAGGATCCCACATGCCGTGGAGCAACTAAGCCCATGCACCACAACTACTGAGCCCGTGTGCCACAACTACTGAAGCCCACGTGCCTAGAGCCTGTGCTCTGCAACAAGAGAAGGCACCGCAATGAGAAGCCCGCGCGCCACAACGAACAGTAGCTCCCACTCCCCGCAACTAGAGAAAGTCCACGTGCAGCAATGAAGACCCAACACAGCCAAAAATAAATAAATTAGAAAAAAAGATGATTCTTTAATAAATCAATCAATCAATAAATAAAGTGTGCTCTTAAGCATTTGCCAATTAAAGAAACTCAACATAAAGACCCAAAGACCCCATCTGAGTTTGCTAAGTGATGCAGTGTTAATAAAACTGTGGCTCATTGGAATGTAGTGTGTTACAGGATTTTTTGCACACTTAGCTCTTCAACTGATTTGGTTTGGATTCTAGTCAAATTACTTGGTACCTTGGTTAAGTGGGCTTGTGAAAAATACCTGATATATACAACCACTTCCTTTGGAGCTAATAGCTATGTGTTTGCTAAGTATTTTGTGAGCAGAAAAGATCAGAGAGCAAAGAAAGCTGGATTTCCTTAAAAGCACTGAACTGTAACATGTATGTAAAGACTGGGTAATTACTGGGCAGAAACAGGCCCGCCAGTAAAAGCCAAATATATGCAGCTCCCTTCTTCTGCTGAAAATCTGTCCTAGTTTCATGTTAAATTATATATTAAAAGAATACTGCATTTTTCTATAATGATGTTTTTATAATATAGAGGGTGTTTCTGACCAAAGACTCTACATCCACAATATATGATAAAAGCAAAGGTATAATGATAAAATATCATACTCAACTCATTTAAGTAGTAAAGTATATTCTAAACCTCATAATGGACAAATACAGTCACTGTGAGGTGGTTCTATAAGTCTCTAATATATTTTAAAAAGGTATATATCATGTTCAAACCAATTTCTACTATATCTTAAATTATAACTATATAAAATGAACCCATTAACTTTAATGACCACTTATTTACACTAATATAAGTCTGTTCCCCAACAAGAAAGATGTACATATGTATATGGGTGTTTGTATGAGTTAGATAACTGGCATCTTTTAAAAAACTGCTCAAGAAAGTTTGAAGTAATGAATTTTCATGTAGCATGAGGAGGTAATCAAAATCATTCTCCCATATTTCCTTAATTCTAAGGTGCCATATGTTGTATATGTCCTTAAGTTAGTGAAACTTTTTTTGGAAAGAAAAAGCAAGTACACCCAATGCGCACATTAGAAGGAAAATTCTGGTTTTATAAATTTTATAATGAAAAAAAGAAAATGGAGTACATATTTTTATTTACCTTAGAATTAAATTTGAATTTAAGCTTAATTTCTACAGTAACCTTTAGAAATTTTTATTATGCAGTCTTTCTTGATGATAATTTGTAATTTGCTATGATTGATTTAGAATTTCCAAATTTCCATCCATTTTTAGAATTCAAAATTTTGGCTAAAACCATCAATTATTGGAAATCCTCTCAATGTAGACTGTGCATGAGGCCAGTACCTGAGCTGATCCTCTAGGGAGCTTCATGGAGAGTATAATAAGGGGAGCCCTTGTTGAGTAATTTATAGTTGATTAACATCATCATGAATTGCTCCCAACTTTATTCATGATTCTGAACACTTGAGATAATTGAAATACCAAAAGAACGAGTATAAAGCTATTAGGACGAGTGGATACTTGAGCCTACTCACAGTCTCTTTGAGGCAGAGGCTCATTTTGTGCATAAGTGTAAAGAAATATATTTTTGGAAAAATAATTCTAGTTCCAGTTAGAAGATGGTGAACTCAGAGATTTCATTGATCACTGCTCAAAGTGTTTAGAGCCATTGAAAACATTTCCCCCTAGACATTGACATGATGGACTTATTTTAATCAGCAATTACAAAAGTTGACCAAGTGCCAGGCATCAGTGAGTAGATTATTGGGCAAAAATCAGTCTTTCCCCCTTGTACAAAACCTGGATGCATCCTGTCCAAGGACAGACTTAGACAGGCAAGGGAAAGTTTATTGAAAACGATTGCAATTGGAGAGAGAGATTGGACTAAACTCTGCTGAAACAAAAGGTGGGACAGTTTACCAATTCTGGAGTGAGCTAGTGGACTGGTACTGGAGGACATTAGGAGGAGACTGGTTAATGTGATTAGGCCATCTGTGTTTGCTAATCAGCACTTATTGAAGTTAGACTCTTGCCCTCCCACAGAGAATGCGGTGCTATCTTTCTTGATGATTACATTTCGAAAAATGGCTCCCATGTCCGTGAGAAAGACATTCCTGGGTTGTAAATCTGGCAAGATTACTAGAAGAAGATTTACGTGTCAAAGGGGTGAAAAAAGAATTTGCATGTTTTTTAGAGTGAATGTTCTAAATAAGGGGAGGTCAAGGGCCTATAAGTCAGGAAGAAACCTGTCTAAAGTTTTATTAAGCTGAAAGGAATGTGAAGGCTGTCTTGGTCCATCTAAACCTTGAACACAGGTAAAGATGTTTGCCAACTCTAGAGAAAAGCCTACAAGTACGGCAAGCTCCTTTACCTTTAATCTCCCATCCTCCCTAATCTGATTTAGATATTTCCCTTGTGTTGTCACAGGCTTACCAATATCACAGAATTTATCAGGTCAAATTGCAATTTTTTGTCTGTTTACTACTCTTGACACTAGACTGTAAGGTACCTGAGAACAGGGATCCTGTTGACATTTGTAACCACAGGACCTACTGTAATTCCCCTTACCTCAATTCATGCCTGCTAAAATAAACTGAATTCTAAAAAAATAACAGAAAAGTAGCTGAGATAGGAAATAAGAATGTGGGAATTACAAAATAATTAAGAGCCTTTAGTTTAGTAAAATGAAGATGGTAAGGGAATATGATCAGAAGCCATATATTCCTAGAAGGTATGAAATTTTCTAGTAAATCCTAGAAAACTAGAAGTTGGCCACACCCAGTGGAGATAGGAAAGAGGGCTCACATTTAATGTACACTATATGGTAGACACTATGTTAGCATATCAAATTTAATCCTTTATCTGTGAAGAAAGCACTGCAAACCCTATTTTATAAGTAAGAAAACTGATACCTGGAGTGGCCATATACCACCTCCAGAACAGTGAACCAAGATTTAAACACTCACCTTTATGGCCCCAAAGCTGTTAAATTTGGCTGCCTTAAACATAAATTATAATAGTTTAAGTTTAGGAGAGAAAAATGACCAATACTTTTAACTTTGCATATGAGATGATATCCCTAAGAAGGGATCACCCTCAAAATATAAATAGAATCAATAAGTATCAGATGTGTCTTTAAATACTAGAGACAAGCAAGGTTGTAAAGAAAACTGGTGATGTTTGGGGGTACCTTGCAAAACTTTTGAAGGTGGTGTCACCACAAGGAGACTCTGTCTCTTGGTAGCACCATCAGCTCTGCTTCTGGATTGGATGGATTTTGAGATGACATTAGAAGTGCTCTTCTCTTAGAGTTAGGACATTCTCGGATTCTTTAGTAATGAAATACCTTTGATTCTTTGCTTTATCACCAAAAAAGATGGTTTAAAGGAACAACCTTTTTGTTTTTCCAGATACACACTGGGAATGCTATTTACTAACTCTCACTACATGCTAGAGATATGATGGTAGTCCCCTTATATATCGCAGTATACCGTACAGAAAATATTAAGGCTACTGGCATCAGTCCCATATGGTTAAATAAGCTATTTAAAGGAGGATATTCCTGAACTGGAGAGGGATGTCTGGGACAAGAGCAAGCAGGATGAGGATTTAATCAACAATTTAGTTTTCTCTGGAAGCCTGATAAAATTCAAATACCCATGTCTTGCTTACATGGGACTTATTTTTCAACATAGTATGGCTTGACAATTTTTCTTAAGAATTTGGGATGAGAAGGAAAAACATAATAATTTAATCTAGTCAATAAAAGGAATATTGATGTTCCTCATATTTCTTTGAAGTCCTTTGGTAAATTTCTTGACTTTTCATCTGACTGACTTTTACCCTTTTCTAGAAAAAAAGCATACCGGGAGGAAGTAAGACCTAGTGCTTTTTAGTGTACTCTTGGCATTCTTCCAACTCTTCTGGAAAACATCATTCTATCACTTATATTCCTGTAGAACTGTAAGTTGAAATGAAGAACCCTCTTACCCAGCCTCTTACACAAAAGTATCATGATATTCTTTAAAAGACTCTATCCAAACAGACACATTTTAAATAATTATTAGTTCATCATCATGAGCCAAAAAGACTGCAAGGTTGCTTAGCAACAGAATCAGGCACTCTTAACAGGAACATGCATGGGAACAATGGTGAAAAGTGATGGAGATCTTACAAAGGCAAATTCTTTGAATTAAATCTTTGTGAAAAGACATCACGGGGAAAATGAGTTTTTTAACCTAAGAATTGTTTCCTGAGATTGATACATTATTTCATAGCTAAACATCAACCACTTTCCATAGAATAGATAGAACAATGGAAGTTTTAGTCTTTACATAATTTAGGGCACTTACAAAACATTATTTATCAGTGTTAGCTTGAAAATGAATAATATTTCTGTGTTGTCCCATTATCTTTAAAACTGTATAGATACATAAAGAAAGGAAGTTACTTACAAAAATAAATACTGCAAATGTATTTGATTAATGACGTTCTATTTTTATGTCATACATAGACTATAAAAAATTGTATTCTTTTAAATTTGAACAAGATATAAGTATATATATATATATATATATATATATATATATATATATATATATACACACACATACATACATACACACAAACATGCATTATCTATCTAATTCCCATTTCCAGTGGAAAAAAAAAAGAAAAGAAAAGAAAAAGCCTGCAAAGCATTGTCTCTTTGGGACTCCTAGATTGACTAATTTTTGACTAGTTTGACTGAATGGGCTGATTTTATACTACAATACCTGTAAAGGCACTAACTTGCTTCTATTAGTAAATGGAAGAAAATCCAGTACATATGGGCTCTGTTGATGCAATATGTAAACACCCAGCAAGTTCAAAGAGTAAGCTCAACATCCTGGCAGAAGACCTCAACTTTGACCCTAGTCCCATCTCTGGCTTGGACAATTCACTTAACCACCATAGACCTCATATTCCTCATCTATAAAAGGAGGCCTCCAAGATTACTTTCAGCTCTAAAATTCCTAAAGTTCATGTCCATCAACTCTAAGTAGCATCATTCTTTTTTTCTCACAGAAGAATTGTTTGTTTTAGTGCATTGGTTATTTGACTACTGTCTTTATGTAAATACTAGAAGTAGCAGGCTTGTTCACCAATACATTCAGGTATCAGGCAAAAAACTTTCAATACTGGGTTTTTGTTTGTTTCTTTCTTCATGGCTGATTGCATGTTGCAGAGCTGATTTTTAGTTTCTGGAAGTTAAAAACATGCAGGTGTAGATATAATATGCTGCAGCCATTTATATCACCAGCCATAATGTTTTAAAACAACTGGCTTTTTTGCCTAGTCTTTAGAAGAGGGTTAGATGAGCACTTCTGTTTTCCTTTTCTTGAGAAGTTTTATAAAAACACCAAAAGGTCATCTTTAAAAGGTCAGACAAGATTAACAACAAAATCTTGGAAGACAGCCAGTCCACCAAGGAAACAAACCCAAAGGACTCTTTACAGATGCAAATCTTAAATAAGCAACAGAACCTGAGAGTGGGGTGAGGGCAGGGGAGAGAAATACGTTGTAGCAAAGAAATACATTCAAGAGATGCCTCGTGGCATTGAACTGTTGGAAAGGAGTAGCAGTAAACAAACCTGGCCCCCAGCAATTGCTAAAGGGCACATTCATTAGGAAGTTGGAAGCAAGAAGTCTAAGATCATGAGTCAGAGAAGCAGAATCATGAGCCACACCCACACTGGGTTCTATATGCTATTGTTAAAACAAAGAGAAGTTGATGTAAATCTTTTAATTGCAAGGCATTGAAAAAGTGGTTATTAATCCCACTAGTTGATGCCAGGCCAGGTTTCTGATTATACAACTGAGGATGTAGCTCTATAGTCCTGACAGCTGGGTAGTAGAGAAGATGCAGTTTTCTTCCCACAAAAGTACCACTTCTCCTACTAACAATTCTAAAGGGAGAGAAAGCCTTTAACAGAGAACACGTTAAAGGAGAGTCACAGTTATTTAAAACCAGAAACTTAAATATTGATGGAAGAAGCAAGTAGGTTTAGGAAGAGAGCAAGCTACAGAAATTGATAAAAGCTTTGCACTTTTAGTTGAAATTTTTAAAATTATAAACAGAAATGGAGAATTCTCTGCCATTTGTATTTTATCCAGTATTCAACTAAGTGGCCTATTAGTTTAGTAGGATGAAAAGTATCTTGCTGGCAAATGTGGAAACTAATACTGAAACAAAAATATAAGGCAGAGACATATTTTTGTAGCAAAGGATTTCACCAGCTTTGTCAGGGTTGACACAAGAATCATATTATAGGGGCTTCCCTGGTGGCGCAGTGGTTGAGAGTCCGCCTGCCGATGCAGGGGACACGGGTTCGAGCCCTGGTCCGGGAAGATCCCGCATGCCGCGGAGCAACTAAGCCCGTGCGCCACAACTGCTGAGCCTGCGCTCTAGAGCCCGCAAGCCACAACTACTGAGCCCACGTGCCACAACTGCTGAAGCCCGTGTGCCTAGAGCCCGTGCTCCGCAACAGGAGAAGCCACCGCAATGAGAGGCCCGTGCACCGCAACGAAGAGTAGCCCTTGCTCGCTACAACTAGAGGAAGCCCGCATGCAACAACGAAGACCCAACACAGCCAAAAATAAATAAATAAAATAAATTTAAAAAAAAATCATATTATAGTTATACTTAATATAAATGTTAGATTATGTAATACATACATGTATATTCAGTAGAAATAGTCAATAAATTGTACATAATGTACTACAGTAGTAAATGTTAGGTTCTTTTCAATGAATACTTTATAGTGTTTTTGCGATCTTTATAAAGAACCTGGTTTTTAAATAAATACTATTTCAAATTTGGGGAATGAGAAGTTTAAAATAAGATGAACCAGATTTCTACAATCCATTTTCTGATGCTCAAAGTGGGCAGACTACAAAATGGAGCATGGCTGAGGCCATGTGGTCATCTGTGTGTTCCTTGCACTGTTTGAATTTTATGATACATCCGTAATATGCAGGGGCACAAATCACTCATAGGTTATGCTTTTTAGGCAAACTTTTACACACGAATAACAACTAATTAGAATAGACCTCAGCAAAACCGTGATGTTTGCTTGTTTCATCAAGCTCCACTTTCTGAGTTTCCCCTGTGAGTCTATTTATTGCTCTGTCTTCTCTATTCCCTAATACCCTCTGCAGAACCCTTATGCCCTCAAGTTCTCTTCCCTCTTGCACATCATCAAAACTTGCTTTTGGATCATTCAGGCTGAGGTAAAAATGACTACGATCTTAAAGCACAACCAGTATTTGAATTTTAATGGGAAAAAAAGATTTAAGCTAAAGGGATGAGATTCTGAGATAAAAGGATGAGAGTTGAGCGCCAACCATCAGTTAGTAGATGAGAAGACATTTTTAGGCATCAAAGCTTTTCCGCGGGCTTCCCTGGTGGCGCAGTGGTTGAGAGTCCGCCTGCCGATGCAGGGAACACGGGTTCATGCCCTGGTCTTGGAAGATCCCACATGCCGCGGAGCGGCTGGTCCCGTGAGCCATGGCCACTGAGCCTGCACGTCCGGAGCCTGTGCTCTGCAACAGGAGAGGCCACAACAGTGAGAGGCCCGCATACCACACACACACACACAAAAAATGCCCAGATAAAACATTTCATTTTCCCATTAGAGAAATGCAAATCAAAACTACAATGAGGTATCACCTCACATTAGTCAGAATGGTCATCATCACAAAATGTACAAACAATAAATACTGGAGAGGGTGTGGAGAAAAGGGATCCCTCTTGCACTGTTGGTGGGAATGTAAATTGATACAGCCACTATGGAGAACAGTATGGAGGTTCCTAAAAAACTAAAAATAGAACTACTATATTACCCAACAATCCCACTATTGGGCATATACCCAGAGAAAACCATAATTCAAAAAGATGCATGCACCCCAATGTTCACTGCAGCACTACTTACAATAGCCAGGACACGGAAGCAAACTAAGTGTCCATCAACAGAGGAATGGATAAAGAAGAAGTGGTACATATATACAATAGAATATTACTCAGCCATAAAATGGAACGAAAACGGGTCATTTGTAGAGACGTGGATGGACCTAGAGTGTGTCATACAGAGTGAAGTAAGTCAGAAAGAGAAAAACAAATATTGTATACTAACACATGTATGTGGAATCTAAAAAAATGATATAGATGATCTTATTTGCAAAGGAGAAATAGAAACACAGACATACAGAAAAAACATATGGATACCAAGGGAGAAGCGGGGAGTGAGACGAATTGGGAGATTGGGATTGACATACATATACTATTGATACTATGTATAAAATAGATACCTAATGAGAACCTACTGTATAGCACAGGGAACTCTACTCAGTTCTCTGTGGTGACCTAAATGGGAAGGAAATCCAAAATAGAGGGGATATATGTATAGGTATAGCTGATTCACTTTGCTGTACACCTGAAACTAACACAAGAGTGTAAAGCAACTATATTCCAATAAATTTTTTAATTAAAAATAGAAAAATATGGGGAAAAAATCAGGGATTTAGGGGGAAAAATTTAAAGAATCATTACCATATGAAAAAGTGATTAGTGTCACTAATGATAAGGAACATACAAATTGAAAGCACAGAGAGATATCACTAAGAGATGGCAGGGAAGTAGTGCAACTGTTACACACATTAGTGTTCTGTTGGGTGAATATGGTGATCCAAGAGATTAAGAAAATATTTTTTTTTAAATGGGGGAAAGCAGAGCCTTTTTTATTTTATTTATTTATTTATTTATTTTTTGCGGTACGCGGGCCTCTCACTGTTGTGGCCTCTCCCGTTGCGGAGCACAGGCTCCGGACGTGCAGGCTCAGCGGCCATGGCTCACGGGCCCAGCCGCTCCGCGGCACACGGGATCTTCCCGGACCGGGGCACGAACCCGTGTCCCCTGCATCGGCAGGCGGACTCTCAACCACTGAGCCACCAGGGAAGCCTCAAGAAAATAATTTGGCACAATCGAATTTTTAAAAACTGAAAATATCACACTATGCTGCAGACATTGTTATTAGTTGTTTGCCTAACTGTTCTTGCATATTTAACACTAGGAGATATGTCAAAAAAACAGAAAAATAACCCATAAATTCTCTCAATTTATTTGGTAAAGCTTAAATTCATAGCAAACAAATTTTAAATGCAAAACTGAAGATAGTGGTTACCTCTGAGGGGATCAGAAAAGAGGAAAGGTCACCAGAGTCATGCAAGTGATATCAAGGTAAGAGTCATGTTCAGTTCTTAGACTGAATGGTGAGTCTTTGAAAAGATAATCTGGAAAATTAGAAGTCACTACCTCTACTCTCAAGGTCAGAAAATATGTAACAGACCCAGAGAGATTTTTTTTACCACACGTGGTTGCAATTTTATAGATAATAAAAAATGAAACCTCACTCTTGCCATTAAATCAATGTTATTTTTTTAATTTGAAGAAAAATGAGGCTATATAAATTTTTACAGTGGTGAACCCTGTAAAACTGCTCCTTTGAACATTACAGTGGTAATTTCAAGTCTTTAAAACACAAGTTTGAAGAGATAGGAAAATCCATTACATGTTCTTTCATACTTTCATGTAAATTAATATTAAAACAGCTTTATTAAGTTGTTTATATAATAAAATGCACATATTATAGTATGCAATTTGATGAGTTTTGATGTATGTATAAAACCATGAAACTATCACCACAATCAAAATAATAAACAGATCTGTTGACAAAAAAGTTTCCTCATGGTCTTTTTAATGTATTCTTTCCAACTCTACCTACCCCTCTAATCCCGGGCAACAACTAATCTGTTGTCACCATGCAATAATTTGCATTTTTCTAGAATTCCGTATATGTTCAATTCCACCATATATACCCTTTTTGTCTGTCTTCTTTCTGTCAGCATATGTGAGATTTATTCATGTTGTGTATGTCAATAATTCATTCCTTTTTGTCATTTTATTACTTTTTATGAATATAGTAAAGTTTATTTACCCCTTTGCTTATTGTTCATTAAACTTTTTTTGACCATATTTAGTTTGTCTTTAATTACATCCAATTTATTTTCATCTTGGACATTGTAATTTTCATCTCTAGAAATTTGAAAGTCTGTTTTGCATTACTTTTTATCTTCTTTGTTTCTACTTCCTTTTGGACATAGGCAGTACAGGTATAATAATTGTTTTAATATCAGTGCTTACTACTTCTAACACTTCCTTGGTAACTTTTCATTGGTTTTCTAACACTGTGAATTTTACATAGTGAGTGTTAGATATATTTATTTCTATAAACATTCTTATGCTTAATTTTGAGATTTATTAAAATTCCTTAGGAATGTTTTGATCCTCTGGATCTGGTTTATAAGATTTGTTATTTGGAACTTTTGCAGTTTTGTTTTAGGCTAATTTTTTTCCCACTACTGAGGCAAAACCCTTCTGTGTACAGCACCCTGTAAACTTTGAGGTTTTCCAGTCGGGAAGGTGGGGTGAGAACATGCACTATGACTGTCTTTGTGTGAATGCCATGCCTTGTTACACCCAATCCTTGAGGTGGTTTTCCCTAACCTCAGACACATGCCCTGATCAGCACTTAGCCAAATGCTGGAGGGGAGCACTCTGCTGCCATCTGGAATTCTCTCTCTGTGCAGCCCTGTCACTGTTCCTCTGACCTACGAATTCTAGTCTTGGTTTCTCTGAACTCTCAGCTCTGTGTCCTCAACTCATTCCTCAGTCCCCATCTGCACTCAAGATCTGTCTGAAATCAGAAGGACTGACACCAACATGCACTGCAGTGCGTTATCTTATGTAAAATTGGGTTTAAAACAATAACTTACAATTAAGGATGCTTATAATACTAGTGATAAGTTTCTTACAGTAGTAACAATTACACACAGTAGGTAATATATTCAAAGGGCAATTTTCATCTAATATTCACGTTATTTCAAATCATTTTTGGAGTCATTCCAAACATGTTAAATACTATCTCAAATGTAGTAAGTTTTCTTTCTATATAGGACAAGTAATAACTGTCTTATACATATGTATATATCAGACAAATATGAATTGATCTTTTTTCTAGGGTATACTCATATATTACATAAGTTTAACTATACAATAATTGTTCTTTACTAATTTCCCCCTTTTCAATAAGAAAATGTTATATTTCCTTACATATATTTTTATATATTTTATATATACTACAAATATGTATTTATATATAGTCTTATGATGTATATGTGTATATATACATAGACTAGAAACATATATATATATATATATATACATAAAATACATATACATACACACATAGACTAGAAACAATTAATTGCATCAATTGATAAAACACTAAACTCAGGAAAATCTAACGCTTCTCTAACAGTGCTCTGTACCTCCTCTCTCTCTCAGCATACAAATTAGGCAATTTTATATTAAGTCAACTTCTAGATCAAAGCATTCATCACTTAGCCAGAGGAAATATTTTTGGCACAAACTTCCTTTCACTTCTACAGATGGTTCCATATTGAAACTGTTCTTTTGTTCCAATCTCAAACACTATATTAAACAAACTTGTAACAGGTTTAAGATACCTTATTATTTGATAGTTTGTGTTGGGGCCACTCAAAGTATATTTGTAGTCATGAAAGACACTGAGACGCTTGACCCAAGGGTTAAAAATTTCCAGAATCTCTAGTGACAGGATGAGATAGCATTTACTGAAAAGCTACCCTGCTGCAGCCTACCGCTTCATTTACACATCACAATAGCTCTGAAAAGTAAACAGGATTTTCCCAGTTAGAGATGAAGAACTGTAAATTAAAAGTCAAGGAGTCTACCTTTGGTAAGCGATTAACGAAGAGCCTTGCTGAGATTTTAATCCAGCTGTATTTTGGAGCAACATGGATGGACCTAGAGGTTGTCATACTAAGTGAAGCCAGACAGAGAAAGACAAGTATAAGATATTGCTTATATGTGGAATCAAAAAAAAGAAGATACAAATGAACTTATATATGAAACAGAAGCAGACCCACAGACATGGAAAACAAACTTATGGTTACCAAAGGGGAAAGAGGGAGGGAATAAATTAGGAGTTGGGGATTAAAATATACACACCACCATATATAAATTATACAACTAACAAGGCCCTACTATATACCACAGAGAACTATACTCAATAATTTTTAATAACTTATAAGGGAAAAGAATCTGAAAAAAATTAGGTATATATGTATGTATAACTGAATCACTTTGCTGTATACCTAAAGCTAACACAACATTGTAAATCAACTATACTTCAATAAAAATTAATTAATTAATTAAAAAAGAAACCAAAAAGCTCTAAATGGCATACAGGTAATTTGACTCAAGGTAGAGTGAGCAATAACTGAAGTATCAAAATTTATATAACTCCACTACATAAGCCTCTTCGAATGATCTCTGCTCCCTATCAGCTCTGTGTTCCTACCTCTATCTTTAGTCTCAGGCCTAGGTCTAATGTCAAACAGTGCACAGTATATTGGAAAGAGGGTGGATTTTGGAGTCTGAGAGTATGAAAATCTCAGTTTTATTTTTTTAATAGCCATGTGAGTGTTATGAACTTAATATTGTCCTCCTAAATTTTTTTGTTGAAGTCTTAATTCCTAATAGCTTACAATGTGACTGTATTTCTCGATAGGGCCTTTAAAGAGAAAATTAAGATTCAATGAGGTTATATGGGTGGGCCCTAATGCAATGTGACTGGTGTCCTTATAGGAAGAGGAAGAGTCACTAGGGATGTATCTGCACAGAGAAAAAGCCATTAGAGAACCCAGTGAGAAGGCAGCCCTCTCCAAGCCAAGGACAGAGGGCTCAGGAGAAACCAACTCAATCTTGTACTTCAGCCTCCAGAGAAAATAAGAGTTCTGTCTTTTGAACAGCTTAGTCTGTGGTATTTTGTGATGGCAGCCCTAGCAAACTAAGACAAGACCTTAAAACATTTTACATGACCTCTTTGAATCTAAATTTCCTTAGTTATTATTATAGTTTATAATTATAATAGATTGTATTGACTAATAAGTGAAATAATCTAGAGTGCAATGATGTACATATTCATAAATCTTATTTTCTCCTGGTATGTTTTTCTTGTGACTTCCAACTCCAATAAACTACTCATTAAGCTCATTCTCAGCAGTGGTTCATGAAACAAATCTAAGGGCAGAGAAAATAGGAAGAGAAATTAATAGTCAAAAGCATCTCGAGAAAGTTCACTTGCATAAAATTCACAAAACATTATTATTATTTTTACTTTCCTCAAGTTCTGGTCATCTCATTCTTGATGAATATGTCTGTGAGAATATTATTTTTTTCTTTAAATGGAAAATTTCAAAATGGATAAACCCTTAGCATTTCTTAAATTCGGACAATATTTGAGTGAGTAAATATAAAATGAAAAATGATTTCATCTTATTGTATAAGCAATTAATGCGTTTTTTTTGTTTGTTTCTTTTTTTTTTCTTTTGGTCTCACAGATTTACATACCAATTTGTTTGTGTTCCTGAATCTTCTCCTTCAAACTTTTGAGTCATATTCAATTGTGTTGTCTACTCAACAGAAGGGATCTTTCTCTGCCCCAATTTGCTTCACTCCATAGTCCCACAGACGCCTTACAGTTTTTTTTGGGGGGGGTTTGGCAAAAAGCTGATAATCATGATTAACACCTCACTTTCTTTCACTTCCTATTTCACATCTGCTAGTTCAACCATCAGAATATCACCACCATCCCCACCTCCACCTCTACCAATTCTAAATTCAAATCTCCCCTGAATTATTTTTATTTATTTATTTATTTTGCGGTACGCGGGCCTCTCACTGTTGTGGCCTCTCCCGTTGCGGAGCACAGGCTCCGGACGCGCAGGCTCAGCGGCCATAGCTCATGGGCCCAGCCGCACCGCAGCATGTGGGATCCCGGACCGGGGCACGAACCCGTGTCCCCTGCATCGGCAGGCGGACTCTCAACCACTGTGCCACCAGGGAAGCCCTCCCCTGAATTATTTTAATAGCGTTAGCTGTTAATTATTTTAATAGATACACAGCTGCTACTTCCCTTTCCCTCTTTCTCACCCTTTCCTTACCTTCAGTTCTTTTCAGGCCTTGAACCAGGAACTCTTCAAGGGATCAGACCACACACCTCCACTCTCCACTGGGAAGTGAGCTTTGCCTCACAAGGCAGGTCCTGCGCATGCTTTCTTTCTGTCCATCAATTTCCCCAAACCAGGTTGAATCCCCACTTGATCTCCATCTCCTAATTGAAGGAAGGGAGAAGACGGGAACTAATATTTATTATTTTCATCTGGGGATTCTAGGCTAGCTTCCTTATATATGTTAATCTTTACATACATGATATTATTATACTCATTTTACAGGCAAATGAAACTAATAAGTGCCTGGGATATTTGCATGACTATGTTAACAAGTGTTAACCTAGCCAACGAGTAGCAGTACTAGAATTCAAACCCAGATAAATCTGGGGCCAACTTCCAAGTCATTTCTACCTTGTGTTTCTTTGAAGGCATACATTAGCACTTTTTGTTGGCCACCCTGGGATCCCAGAATGACTGTTTGGGCAGGTAGCAAGAGGATATGTTTAGGAAGCAGAAAAAAACAGAATTTGTGGACCATTTCTTCAACTGTATAATAGAAATAAAAATTCCTAACAGTTCTTTTAAATAATAAAATCAAAGAATTTAGTACTGTTTTTAGGAAAGAATAAACACACACACGCAAATAGATACACACCTGTTATTTCTCTTCCCTCTTTCTCATTAAAAACAAATTCTAAAGTATCACTTAGGGATGGAGAGTTGAGGTGTGTGGCCTGAACACAGAGTTCCTGGTTCAAGGTAAATACATACACACACAGCAAATTAAGTCACTGCCAGTTGTCCTTTTGGTGACCCCTCCAACTTCACTGCCTACCACCTTACTTTGTCTTCATCCACTACATTGACTTCCTCACACTTCCAGGCACACACAATGCCCCTTGGGGCCTTTACTTTATTGATTGATTGATTGATTTAATCTATTTATTTATTTGTTTATTTATCTATCTATCTTAGGCCTTCTCTTTATTCACCTATCTATCTATCTTACGCCTTCTCTTTACTTATTTACTTATTTATTTATCTATCTATCTTAGGCCTTCTCTTTATTTATCTATCTTAGGCCTTCTATTCATTTATTTATTTATCTATCTTAGGTCTTCTCTTTATTTATTTGTCTATTTACTTATTTAGTTCCCGTATTTTTTTGGCTGCGTCAGGTCCTAGTTGCAGCAGGCGTGATCTTTTCGTTGTGGAGTGTGGGCTTCTCTCTCGTTGTGGCTCACGGGCACCAGGGTGCATGGGGTCTGTAGTTTGCGGCCCTCAGGCTCTCTAGTTGAAGCACGCAAGCTCAGTATTTGAGGTGCACGGGCTTAGTTGCCCCGCAGCGTGTGGGATCTTAGCTCCCCGACCAGGGATCGAACGTGTGTCCCCTGAATTGGAAGGCAGATTCTTTACCACTGGACCAGCAGGAAGGTTCAGGACCTTTGCTTTAGGTATCCGCTCTGCCTGCCAAGTTTATCCTGGAGCCTTGGCTTGTTCATTTAATTTCTTCCAATGCCTTTTCAAAGGTAGCTTTATTAGAGAAGTCACCCTACATTATTCTATTAAAATAGCTCACCACATCTCACCACAGGGACTGTTACCCTAACTTATGTTTGTCCCCCTAACTTTCATCACAATCTAACACACAACATGTTTACTTTTTTTTCCCCATAAATATCTGTCTTCTCAAAAGAATTCTTGTACCATAAGGTAAAGGGGTCTCTTTATGTTTTATTTACTTCTAGATCCCAAATGGCTAGATTAGTGCCTAGGGCTGATAAATAAATACTCACTGGATAAACTTAATGAAATAATCAAATATTTATATTTGTTACTGTGCAAATAAAGACTTTAAAAAATAAGATCAGTAAATCTCTGGCCACTTCATCTGACAATTGTATCTTCTTCTTTTGTCTTTGTCATATTAAGGACTTTTAGTAGAAGCCTCAGCTGATTGATCATTTGCAGTAGAGGTCAAAATTGCAATTATTTAATTCCACAGATTGCCTTGGAGGGCAATGAAACAGACAATTGATGCTGCTTGATCTTTTACACAGTTGTTCCTTTATGAAAAATAAACCTTAAAAAATGCTGTTGTGGAATATAGTAAAGTGCTCTGAATATTTACAATTGTAAGAAAATGTCCAAGAATGGTGTATATGGCAAGTATTTCTATGTTGTACACAGTTTATTAAAATTTAATAAAATACCATTTGTTATCATTTTTTTAACAATGTCCAAAAGGTTTCAAAAATTGGTAATTTTTCTTAATCTCTCTGCTTTCAATATTGTTTGCAAACTAGAGTTTTTAAATTTAGTTATGATAAATACAATATCTTTTAAGGAATCCCTTTGACTTATGGACCACAAGGTATGTTTCACCTTATTTTTTATATTATTTCAATATTAAAAAAGAATCACTGGCCCTTTGGCTCTGATCAATTAGATAAACAATTCTGACTCCCTTTTTTTAAATCTGTCTAATTTTTGTATGGTTTTATGATAAGGCAAGTTTTAGGGCAATATTTATCTTGAAGATATTTGAGTTGTTAAAGTTTCCACTTTTCTTAGAAATGTGTTTTCCACTACCAAGAAAGGAGCACTGAGTAGTACAGGGACATTTTATTTTATTATTCTTTTTCTTTTCTTTTTCCCAGTGGAATTTCTCAGCAGAGTTGGAAATTCCCCAGATTTATAAAACATTAATATTAAATGTATAATAAATGATTATGCTGCAAAATCCAATCACATAGGAATTGGAAAAAACCCTTTCTCCGTTAAAACTATTTTTAGGAATGGAGAGTTTATAAAGGATTATCTCTTGAATGCAGGAGAAAAATCATGCCCCACACTCCATAACCAAAAATAGCATTATCAAAGGCAAACACCATTATTCAGTGTAATGAAGATAAGGCTGAGAATTCACAGGACAAATTCTATGAAAAAGTTAAATCATTTATGGCGTTTCTATTGCAGTGGAAGAGAGCTCAGCTACATATATGTATATATATTACCATCCAATTAGATCTATCATGTGGTGGTTGGTGTCCAAGAAAATTTTGATGTGACAGAAGAACGTTTTTTCTTTTCTAGTGGGTCTGTGTCTTTATTCCTGTCTTACCCCTATGTTCTTCATGACATTTTTTTTCTTAAATTCCATATATATGTGTTAGCATACAGTATTTATCTTTCTCTTTCTGACTTACTTCACTCTGTATGACAGACTCTAGGTCTATCCACCTCATTACAAATAGCTCAATTTCATTTCTTTTTATGGCTGAGTAATATTCCATTGTATATATGTGCCACATCTTCTTTATCCATTCATCCGATGATGGACACTTAGGTTGTTTCCATCTCCGGGCTATTGTAAATAGGGCTGCTGTGAACATTTTGGTACATGTCTCTTTTTGAATTATGGTTTTCTCAGGGTATATGCCCAGTAGTGGGATTGCTGGGTCATATGGTAGTTCTATTTGTAGTTTTTTAAGGAACCTCCATACCGTTCTCCATAGCGGCTGTACCAATTCACATTCCCACCAGCAGTGCAAGAGTGTTCCCTTTTTTCCACACCCTCTCCAGCATTTATTGTTTCTAGATTTTTTGATGATGGCCATTCTGACTGGTGTGAGATGATATCTCATTGTAGTTTTGATTTGCATTTCTCTAATGAGTAAAGATGTTGAGCATCCTTTCATGTGTTTGTTGGCAGTCTGTATATCGAGAAGAACTCTTAAACATGATGCCCATGACAAGCACGACTGTGTTCTGGGGTTTAATTAAGTCTTTTTTTTTTTTTTTGGCACACTGCATGGCTTGTGGGATCTTAGTTCCCCAACCAGGGATTCAACGCAGGTCGTCAGTAGTGAAAGCGTGGAGTCCTAACCACTGGACTGCCAGGGAATTCCCATAATGTCTTAACAATGCTAATATGAAAGTAGTCAAATTTAGGACATATGACTACTGAGAGTGCTCCCCAAATGGTCGAAGCTGTTAGACCATTAATTTAAACTGAGGTGGCAACATTTTTCAAGGACATGGAACTTAAGTCAGTTCCTTGCATGACTGACCCAGAGTTACCCTCCACTAGAAAATTAAAATAGAAGACATACTGTTTGTAATAATTAAGTCTATGAACTTTGTGCCCTCCTAGGGCCAGACCACTGGCAATGCAGTTATGGTTGATGGATTAGATGAATAATAACAATCTGCTTACACATTGAGGTTAAGATGCTTCAGAAGCGGCATGTTCTGGAAACAACTGAAATTTTAAGAATTCAGTTCATTTGAATAGTTAACAATAAACAGTGGAGCAAAGTCTTGAACTTTGCAATTTCATTTATCATACTGATCTCAGTTTCATCAAATCAGAGTCATGACCAAACTAAATTACAAAATAGTGGGGTTAAAACTTATCCTTCTTCTCCCTCCCACCAAAAAAAAAAAAAAAACAGCTTAAAAATTCTTCAGGCCACTGTTCTCAATATTGAAAGTTTGTAAAAAGACGTACAACTGTGAAGTTACTGAATTGAAATTTAAATACTGTGCTGAAAGCTAAATATGGTAATGATGCAGAAATAGAGGAATTCTATCTTTATGTAACTGAGTTTTTTTAATTAATTTAAAATTAAAATAATTACCCTAGTTCTATCAATATTTGGAATTACATTCTAAATTCCTTCCCCTTGATAAAAGAAAAGAATGAAATTATTATATACAATTAAAGGTAAAAGAGTTTACTATAGGCCAGATACTCTTATTGTTATTTATATGTTCCATGATAATCTAACTGAATTTTAACAATTCTGTGAGGTAGATGGTATTATTATCTCCATCTTATCTATAAGGCTACTGAAGCACATGCTAAGTAGTTAGCCTATGTCTCACAAGGAGCAAAATGTAGGGTTAGAATTTGAATCTAGACAATCTGGTTCTAGGATAAACGTTTTCAGGTACTAGACTATAGCTACATTACTAAATAAATAAATAGGGTCTGCATCCAAACTAAAGTAAAACAGAATTAATACAATTCCATTTCTGGGCTTCCCTGGTGGCGCAGTGGTTAAGAATCCACCTGCCAATGCAGGGGACATGGGTTCGAGCCCTGGTCTGGGAAGATCTCACATGCCACAGAGCAACTAAGCTCGTGCGCCAAAACTACTGAGCCTGCGCTCTAGGGCCTGTGAGCCTCACCTACTGAGCCCACGTGCCACAGCTACTGAAGCCCGCGCGCCTAGAGCCCAAGCTCCGCAACAAGAGAAGCCACCGCAATGAGAAGCCCGTGCACCGCAATGAAGAGTAGCCCGAGCTCACCGCAACTAAAGCCCGCGCGCAACAACAAAGACCCATCGCAGCCAAAAATAAAATAAATTTATTAAAAAAAAGAAAACTTCATTTCACGAGAAACCACTAAGCACTTATCAGAATGGCTAAACTCCAAAACATGGAAAACACCAAATATTGGTGAAGATATAGAGCAACAGGAAAGCTCGTTAATTGCTGTTGGAATGCAAAATGGTACAAGCACTTTGTAAATTTCTTATGAAGCTAAATATAGGCTTACCTATCATACAATCCAGCAGTCACACTCCTAGTTAATTATCCAAATGCAAAACATGAAAGCCTATACACAGATTTTTAGAGCAGCTTTATTCATAATTGCCAAAAATTTGAAGTAATCAAGATAGAGCTTGGGAAGATGGCGGAAGAGTAAGACGCGGAGATCACCTTCCTCCCCACAGATACATCAGAAATTCAACTACACGTGGAACAACTCCTACAGAACACCTACTGAACGCTGACAGAAGACCTCAGACCCCCAAAAGGCAAGAAACTCCCCACATACCTGGGTAGGGCAAAAGAAAAAAAGAATAAACAGAGACAATAGGATAGGGACGGGACCTGCACCAGTGGGAGGGAGCCGTGAAGGAGGAAAGGTTTCCACACACTACAAGCCCCTTCGCGGGCGGAGACTGCAGGTGGCGGAGGGGGAAAGCTTAGGAGTAGCGGAGGAGAGCACAGCAACAGGGTTGTGGAGGGCAAAGCGGAGAGATTCCGGCACAGAGGATCGGTGCCCTCAGGCACACACCAGCCCGAGAGGCTTGTCTGCTTGGCCGCCGGGGCGGGCGGGGCTGGGAGCTGAGGCTCGGGTATCGGCTTTCAGTCGGAGCGCAGGGAGAGGACTGGGGCTGGCGAAAGGACGAGAGCCTGAAGGGGTTAGTGCACCGCGGCTAGCCCGGAGGGAGTCCGGGGAAAGGGTCTGGAGCTGCCGAAGAGGCAAGAGACTTTTTTCCCTTTTGTTTCCTGGTGTGCGAGGAGAGGGCATTAAGAGGGCTGCTTGGGGAAGCACCGGAGACGGGCGCGAGCCGCGGCTAAAGGCGCGGACCTCGGAGACGGGCGTGGGACGCTGGGGCTGCTGCTGCCGCTGCCGCCGCTGGGCCTGTGTGCAAGCGCGGGTCACTGTCCGCCCCGCCTTCCGGGGGGCCTGTGCACCCCGCCACTGCCGGGGTCCCGGGACCCGGGGACGGTTTTCCCGGGAAAGCGCACGGAGCGCCTCGGGCTGCTGCAACGTCACGCCGGCCTCTGCCGCCACAGCCCCGCCCCACACTGCGCGCCCCTCCCTCTCCTCTGCCTGAGTGAGCCAGAGCCCCCGAATCAGCAGCTCCTTTAAACTCGTCCTGTCTGAGCGAAGAACGGACGCCCTCCGGCGACCTACGCGCAGAGGCGGGGCCAGGTCCAAGGCTGAGACCCGGGAGCTGTGAGAGCAGAGACAGGGAAGTCTCTCTGTGCAGCCTCGGAGGCAGCGGATTAAAGCTGCACGGTCCATTTGATGTGCCCTGCGTCTGTGGAGTGTATAAATGGACAGCGAATCATCCCAAATTTAGGAAGTGGAATTTGAGGACAAGATTTAAGACTTTCCCCCCTTTTCCTCTTTTTACAACGAATTATCCCAAATTAAGGAGGTGGACTTAGAGAGCAAGATTTCAGACTTCTCGCCCTTTTCCTCTTTTTACAACGAATTATCCCAAATTGAGGAGGTGGACTTGGAGAGCAAGAGTTTTGATTTTTCCCCCTGCTCTCTTTTAGTGAATGTGTATGTGTAATCTTCTGTGTAAGATTCTCTCTGTATAGCTTTGCTTCCACCATATGTCCCAGGGTTCTATCTGTCCGTTTTTTTTTCAATAATAACTTTTTAATTTTAATAACGCTACTATATTTCATACTTTATTCTATTTTACTTTACCTGCTCTTTCTTTTTTTCCTACCTTCCCTTCCTCCCTCCCACCCTCCACTCCTCCTTTCCTTCTTTCTTTTTCTTTCCTCCCTCCCGCCCTCCCACCGTTCTTCTTCCCACTTTCTTTTTCTTTCCTTCCTCCCTCGCACCCTCCGCTCCTCCTTTCCTTCTTTCTTTTTCTTTCCTCCCTCCCGCCCTCCCACCATTCTTCTTCCCACTTTCTTTTTCTTTCCTTCCTCCCTCCCTCCCTTCTTCCATTCACTCTTCCTTTTGCTTTCATTCCTCACTCCCTCCCTCCCTCCTTTCTTTCTTTCCATCCTTCCTGCCTCCCTCCTTTCTCTCTTTCTTCCTTCCTTCCTTCCTTTCTTCCCTTCTTCCTTTCTTTCCCTCTCTCTTTCTTTCTTCTACTAATTCTTTCTTTCTACTTTTTCTCCCTGTTATTCTGAGCCGGGTGGATGAAAGGCTCTTGGTGCTGCAGCCAGGAGTCAGTGCTGTGCCTCTGAAGTGGGAGAGCCAACTTCAGGACACGGGTCCACAAGAGACCTCCCAGCTCCACATAATATCAAGCAGCAAAAATCTCCCAGAGATCTCCATCTCAACACCAGCACCCAGCTTCAGTCAACGACGAGCAAGCTACAGTGCTGGTCACCCTATGCCAAGCAACTAGCAAGGCAGGAACACAACACCACCCACTAGCAGAGAGGCTACCTAAAAGCATAATAAGGCCACAGGCACCCCAAAACACACCACCAGACGTGGACCTGCCCACCAGAAAGACAAAATCGAGCCTTAACCACCAGAACACAGGCATTAGTCCCCCCCACCAGGAAGCCTACACAACCTACTGAAACAACCTTAGCCACTGGGGACAGACACCAAAAACAACGGGAACTACGAATCTGCAGCCTGCAAAAAGGAGACCCCAAACACAGTAAGATAAGCAAAATGAGAAGGCAGAAAAACACACAGCAGGTGAAGGAGCAAGATAAAAACCTACCAGACCTAACAAATGAAGAGGTAATAGGCAGCCTACCTGAAAAAGAATTCAGAATAATGATGGTAAAGATGATCCAAGATTCTATTTCCAAGATCCAAAATCTTGGAACTAGAATAGACAAAATGCAGGAAACAGTTAACAAGGACCTAGAAGAACTAAAGATGAATGAAGCATCGATTAAAAACACAATAAATGAAATGAAAAATACTCTAGATGGGATCAATAGCAGAATAACTGAGGCAGAAGAACGGATAAGTGAGGTGGAAGATAAAATAGTGGAAATAACTGATGCAGAGCAAAATAAAGAAAAAAGAATGAAAAGAACAGAGGACAGTCTCAGAGACCTCTGGGACAACATTAAACGCACCAACATTCGAATTATAGGGGTTCCAGAAGAAGAAGAGAAAAAGAAAGGGACTGAGAAAAGATTTGAAGAGATTATAGTTGAAAACTTCCCTAATATGGGAAAGGAAATAGTTAATCAAGTCCAGGAGGCACAGAGAGTCCCATACAGAATAAATCCAAGGAGAAATACACCAAGACACATATTAATCAAACTGTCAAAAATTAAACACAAAGAAATCATATTAAAAGCAGCAAGGGAAAAGCAACAAATAACACACAAGGGAATCCCGATCAGGTTAACAGCTGATCTCTCAGCAGAAACTCTACAAGCCAGAAGGGAGTGGCAGGACATAATTAAAGTGATGAAGGAGAGAAACCTGCAACCAAGATTACTCTACCCAGCAAGGATCTCATTCAGATTTGATGGAGAAATTAAAACCTTTACAAACAAGCAAAAGCTGAGAGAGTTCAGCACCACCAAACCAGCTTTACAACAAATGCTAAAGGAACTTCTCTAGGCAAGAAACACAACAGAAGGAATATACCTACAATAACGAAGCCAAAGCAATTAAGGAAATGGGAATAGGAACATACATATCAACAATTACCTTAAATGTAAATGGACTAAATGCTCCCACCAAAAGACACAGAGTGGCTGAATGGATACAAAAACAAGACCCATATATATGCTGTCTACAAGAGACCCCCTTCAGACCTAGAGACACATACAGACTGAAAGTGAGGGGATGGAAAAAGATATTCCATGCAAATGGAAATCAAAAGAAAACTGGAGTAGCAATTCTTATATCAGACAAAATAGACTTTAAAATAAAGACTATTAGAAGAGACAAAGAAGGACACTACATAACGATAAAGGGATCGATCCAAGAAGAAGATATAAGAATTGTAAATATTTATGCACCCAACATAGGAGCACCTGAATACATAAGGCAAATACTAACAGCCATAAAAGGGGAAATCGACAGTAACACACTCATAGTAGGGGACTTTAACAGCCCACTTTCACCAATGGACAGATCATCCAAAATGAAAATAAATAAGGAAACACAAGCTTGAAATGATACATTAAACAAGATGGACTTAGTTGATATTTATAGGACATTCCATCCAAAAACAACAGAATACACATTTTTCTCAAGTGCTCATGGAACATTCTCCAGGATAGATCATATCTTGGGTCACAAATCAAGCCTTGGTAAATTTAAGAAAATTGAAATTGTATCAAGTATCTTTTCCGACCACAATGCTATGAGACTAGACATCAATTACAGGAAAAGATCTGTAAAAAATACAAACACATGGAGGCTAAACAATACACTACTCAATAACGAAGTGATCACTGAAGAAATCAAAGAGGAAATAAAAAACTACCTAGAAACAAATGACAATGGAGACACGACGACCCAAAACCTATGGGATGAAGCAAAAACAGTTCTAAGGGGGAAGTTTATAGCAATACAATCCCACCTTAAGAAACAGGAAACATCTCAAGTAAACAACCTGACCCTGCACCTAAAGCAATTAGAGAAATAAGAACAAAAGACCCCCAAAGTTAGCAGAAGGAAAGAAATTATAAAGATCAGATCAGAAATAAATGAAAAAGAAATGAAGGAAACGATAGCAAAGATCAATAAAACTAAAAGCTGGTTCTTTGAGAAGATAAACAAAATTGACAAACCATTAGCCAGACCCTTCAAGAAAAGAAGGGAGAAGACTCAAATCAATAGAATTAGAAATGAAAAAGGAGAAGTAACAACTGACACTGCAGAAATACAAAAGATCATGAGAGATTACTACAAGCAACTCTATGCCAATAAAATGGACAACCTGGAAGAAATGGACAAATTCTTAGAAATGCACAACCTGCCAAGACTGAATCAGGAAGAAATAGAAAATATGAAGAGACCAATCACAAGCACTGAAATTGAAACTGTGATAAAAAATCTTCCAACAAACAAAAGCCCAGGACCAGATGGCTTCACAGGTGAATTCTATCAAACATTTAGAGAAGAGCTAACACCCATCCTTCTCAAACTCTTCCAAAATATAGCAGAGGAAGGAACACTCCCAAACTCATTCTGCAAGGCCACCATCACCTTGATACCAAAACCAGGCAAGGATGTCACAAAGAAACAAAACTACAGGCCAATCTCACTGATGAACATAGATGCAAAAATCCTCAATAAAATACTAGCAAACAGAATCCAACAGCACATTAAAAGGATCATACACCATGAACAAGTGGGGTTTATTCCAGGAATGCAAGGATTCTTCAATATACGCAAACCAATCAATGTGATACACCATATTAACAAATTGAAGGAGAAAAACCATATGATCATCTCAATAGATGCAGAGAAAGCTTTCAACAAAATTCAACACCCATTTATGATAAAAACCCTGCAGAAAGTAGGCATAGAGGGAACTTTCCTCAACATAATAAAGGCCATATATGACAAACCCACAGCCAACATTGTCCTCAATGGTGAAAAACTGAAACCATTTCCACTAAGATCAGGAACAAGACCAGGCTGCCCACTCTCACCACTCTTATTCAACTTAGTTTTGGAAGTTTTAGCCACAGCAATCAGAGAAGAAAAGGAATTAAAAGGAATCCAAATTGGAAAAGAAGAAGTAAAGCTGTCACTGTTTGCAGATGACATGATACTATACATAGAGAATCCTAATGATGCTACCAGAAAACTACTGGAGCTAATCAATGGATTTGGTAAAGTAGCAGGATACAAAATTAATGCACAGAAATCTCTGGCATTCCTGTACACTAATGATGAAAAATCTGAAAATGAAATCAAGAAAACACTCCCATTTACCATTGCAACAAAAAGAATAAAATATCTAGGAATAAACCTACCTAAGGAGACAAAAGACCTGTATGCAGAAAATTATAAGACACTGATGAAAGAAATTAAAGATGATACAAATAGATGGAGAGATATACCATGCTCCTGGATTGGAAGAACCAATATTGTGAAAATGACTCTACTACCCAAAGCAATCTACAGATTCAATGCAATCCCTATCAAACTACCACTGGTATTTTTCACAGAACTAGAACAAAAACTTTCAAAATTTGTTTGGAAAAACAGAAGACCCCGAATAGCAAAAGCAATCTTGAGAACGATAAACGGAGCTGGAGGAATCAGGCTCCCTGTCTTCAGACTATACTACAAAGCTACAGTAATCAAGACAGTGTGGTACTGGCACAAAAACAGAAAGATAGATCAATGGAACAGGATAGAAAGCCCAGAGATAAACCCACGCACATATGGTCAACTTATCTTTGATAAAGGAGTCAGGAATGTACAGTGGAGAAAGGACAGCCTCTTCAGTAAGTGGTGCTGGGAAAACTGGACAGGGACATGTAAAAGTATGAGATTAGATCATTCCCTAACACCATACACAAAAATAAGCTCAAAATGGATTAAAGACCTAAATGTAAGGCCAGAAACTATCAAACTCTTAGAGGAAAACATAGGCAGAACACTCTATGACATCAATCACAGCAAGATCCTTTTGGACCCACCTCCTAGAGAAATGGAAATAAAAACAAAGATAAACAAATGGGACCTAATGAAACTTCAGTGCTTTTGCACAGCAAAGGAAACCATAAACAAGACCAAAAGACAACCCTCAGAATGGCAGAAGATATTTGCAAATGAAGCAACTGACAAAGGATTAATCTCCAAAATTTATAAACAGCTCATGCAGCTCAATAGCAAAAAAACAAACAACCCAATCCAAAAATGGGCAGAAGACTTAAATAGGCATTTCTCCAAAGAAGATATACAGACTGCCAACAAACACATGAAAGAATGCTCAACATCATTAATCATTAGAGAAATGCAAATCAAAACTACAATGAGATATCATCTCACACCAGTCAGAATGGCCATCATCAAGAAATCTAGAAACAATAAATGCTGGAGAGGGTGTGGAGAAAAGGGAACACTCTTGCACTGCTGGTGGGAATGTGAATTGGTACAGCCACTATGGAGAACAGTACGGAGGTTCCTTAAAAAACTAAAAATAGAAGTACCATATGAGCCAGCAATCCCACTACTAGGCATATACCCTGAGAAAACCATAATTCAAAAAGAGACAAGTACCAAAATGTTCATTGCAACTCTATTCACAATAGCCCGGAGCTGGAAACAACCTAAGTGTCCATCATCGGATGAATGGATAAAGAAGATGTGGCACATATATACAATGGAATATTACTCAGCCATAAAAAGAAACGAAACTGAGCTATTTGTAATGAGGTGGATAGACCTAGCGTCTGTCATACAGAGTGAAGTAAGTCAGAAAGGGAAAGACAAATACTGTATGCTAACACATATATATGGAATTAAAAAAAAATGTCATGAAGAACCTAGGGGTAAAACGGGAATAAAGACACAGATCTACTTGAGAATGGATTTGAGGATATGGGGAGGGGGAAGGCTAAGCTGTGAGAAAGCGAAAGAGGGGCCTGGACATATATACACTACCAAACGTAAGGTAGATAGATAGTGGGAAGCAGCCGCATACCACAGGGAGATCAGCTCGGTGCTTTGTGACCGCCTGGAGGGGTGTGATGGGGAGGGTGGGAGGGAGGGAGATGCATGAGGGAAGGGATGTGGGAACAGATGTATATGTATGACTGATTCACTGTGTTATAAAGCAGAAACTAATAAAAAAAAAGAAACTGGATAAGCATAAAAAAAAATCAAGATGAATATAAGGTTGGCTCCCTGTGTGGTGCTGAGGGAGAAATCATCTCATGGCTGACTCTTTCCTGCCTTCTGGTGGTTGTAGACAATTCTTTTTTTTATTTTTTTAAAAATTTATTTATTTAATATATTTATTTTTGGCTGCATTGGGTCTTCGTTGCTGCGTGCGGGCTTTTCTCTAGTTGCAGCCAGCGGGAGCTACTCTTCATGGCGGTGCACAGGCTTCTTATTGCGGTGGCCTCTCTTGTGGCAGAGCACGGGCTCTAGGCACTTGGGCTTCATTCGTTGTGGCCCACGGGCTCTAGAGCACAGACTCAGTAATTGTGGCGCAAGGGCTTAGTTGCTCCGTGGCATGTGCGATCTTCCAGACCAGAGCTCGAACCCATGTCCCTTGCATTGGCAGGCAGATTCTTAACCACTGCACCACCAGGGAAGCCCCTTGTAGACAATTCTTGCTCTTCCTTGGCTGGTTCATGCATCTCTTTTATGTCTACCTCCGTCTTCACACAATGCTGTCCCCTGCGTGTGTGTTGTCACTGTGTATCCTCTTCTCTTCTTATAAAGACATGAGTACTTGGATTTAGGGCCCTCCCTAATCTAGTATGACCATATCTCAACTAATTCTATCAATATAGACCCTATTTCCAGATATGGTCACATTCTGAGGCTTAGGGTAGACATGATTTTGGAGGGACAATATGCAACTCCATCATCTATTCCTAATTTGCTGAAGATTTTTATGACAAATTTGTGTTACATCTTGTCAGACGCCTTATCTCTTTCCACAGAGATGACAGTATGATTGGCGCTTTTAGTCTGATTACTATGAAAATCGCATTGATTGATTTTCAAAAGTGAAACCAACCTTGCATTCTTGGAAATAAACTTATCTTTTCATGGGAAATTAATACATTTATGTATTGCTGGATTTAATTTTCTAATATGTCGTTAAGGATTTTTGTGGCTAAGTTCAAGAGTTTTGTTAGGTAGTATTTTTTTTTTTTTTTTTTTTTTTTTTTTTGCGGTACGTGGGCCTCTCACTGTTGTGGCCTCTCCCGTTGCGGAGCACAGGCCCCGGATGCGCAGGCTCAGCGGCCATGGCTCACGGGCCCAGCTGCTCCGCGGCATATGGGATCCTCCCGGACCGGGGCACGAACCCGTATCCCCTGCATCGGCAGGCGGACTCTCAACCACTGCGCCACCCGGGAGGCCCAGGTAGTATTTTTTAATGTCTTTTTTGGTTACTTTTATATTGAGATAATTTGACATACCATAAAATTCACCCCTTTTAAATGTACAATCCAGCGGTTTTTAGCATACAGTTGACCCTTGAACAACGAGGGATTGATCTGCGTATAATTTATAGTCAGTCCTCTGTATCCAGGGTTCCTCTGCATCCACGGATCCAACCAACCATGGACCGTGTGGTACTGTAGTATTTACTATTGAAAAAAGATCCATATATAAATGAACCTGTACATTTCCAACCTGTGTTATTCAAGGGTCAACTGTATCTACAAAGTTGTGCAAATATTACCACTACTTAATTTCAAAACATTTTCTTCAACACCAAAAGCAACTTAGTACCTTTTAGCAGTCTCTTCCCACTATTCCCTCTCCTCCCTACTGGTAACCACTAATCTATTTTTTGTCTCTATACTCTATTTTGGATAAACCCTACTGATATTCTTCAAGTGTGTTAATCTTTTAATATCATCTTATAACTTCTTTTCGATAATATCTCCCTTATAGCTACTTTCCCTCATTCTAATTTGCCTTTAGTTTCTTGAGTCCTACAACACACAAATACACAAAGTCCTTCTTTGGTACTTTCATCATTTCTTCCAATTCTAGTTCTTCTATTGACTATTATTCTCCTGCTTATAAGTCACATTTTCCTGATTCTTGGCATGTCTAGGAATTTTCTTAATTGGATGCAGGACAGTATAACTACTACATTGCTGAATGTCTAAAATTTATTTTCCTCCTTTAAAGAGTGCTGACTTTTTTTCTAGAAGGCAATTAAATTATTCACATATCAGGTTGGTTTTTCTCAAGACTTATTTTGAAGCATTGCTAATTTGAGGGTAAAATAGGTTTTACGCTGGAGCAAATTTAGGCTTATTACTACTAGTAGTCTTATTTCTAGGCTAGAAATATTAGGCTTACTACTGTAATTATTTTACTACTAAAATATTAACCTTCTGGGAACTTTACGGAATGTCCTAGGTTATGACAATTGATTCTCCAGTAATGTTGGTTGGATCTTTCATATCTCTGCACCCCATGTAATCTCTGAGAATTTTCTAGTGTTTACCACCATCCTGTCATTTTTCCTAATCTCATAAACTTTCATTGCATTGTCCACATATGCAGTTTAGTATTCTGCAAAGACTCAGTGCAATTACTGTTCAGGGTTTTGGTGCTCTTTTTCTATATAGGTTCCTCCTATGTCGAACTATGCCTTACAACTTACAACTACCTCAGTGCTCCTGAACTTCAATCTCTTTATGCTTAGCTCAGTGATATTACTGTGCTCTACTTGGGATCTCTTTCTCTGCCTTGTGGTTCATAATGTGTCTCTAGACAATTTTATTTCTCACACTACTTATTTTCTCACTTTGGGGAATCCCAGGCCTGTGCTGTCAATTGTCCAAGGTCTATTTTTGTTTGTTTGTTTTTGTTTGTGTTTTTTTCCCTATTCTCCACTTGTTTGTGGTGGAGGTTAAGTCTGGCTATTTTATTTGATATTGCCAGAAGCAGAAGTCTAGTTCATAAATTTTAATTAGTATATTAATTCAGAAATCAATTCCCCCACTCTTTCTCTCTTGCAGTTATAATTAATAAGTAGTTCAGTACTTCAGGGGACTTTATTGTTAATCATGTGATTTGTTGACAGGTTTTTAATATATTTATTTTACTTTTTTAATATATTTGTATAAAGGTAGTTATTATGTGCACATAAAATACAGTTAATAAAATACAAAACAAACTACTTCCTATATATTATTACATACTTAATGTCCTTTTCTGAACTTGCTTTATGTTGTGAAAAATCACTTAACTTTGACTCTTGGCTTTTAATAAAAAGTAAGTACAACATCAGTAGTTTGTAAAACATTATTTTGTTTTATTTTATATTGTATACAATTTTAATGAAGACTTTAGTAAAAACTTTATGTGATATATAAAGTAAATTTAAAAACATGAACTCTGAAATTAGGCTGCTTGAGTGTGAATCCCTATTTTATCATTTATTTGGTCTGTAACCTAGGAATGGTTAGTTATACTTTTTATATGTTATCTTCCTAATCTGGGAAATAATAACATCTATTTCACAGAGTTGTGAAGAGTAAATTATGTGTGTGTGCTTAAAACCGCTGGTACATCTAACAGCTGTAAAAGTAGTTATTATTATTCCTGTACACAAGAGAAAATATAAAGAAGAAATAATACAGAATTAACTTTACAAGTATAATTAAATTCATTTTTATGATGAAAAGTAAAGTAACTGAAAAGGCAAAATAAAATAGCACTTCTGTTGATCACTCAGGATCTGAACCAAGTTCTGAAATAAGACAAAAGTGTGACCAAGTAGAAGAACAGAGTATCACTTGTGCCTCTCTACAAAGCTAGAGTATATTTTTCTGTAAGATTCCTGTGTCTATATAGACCTTGTAAAAGGTCAGGACTCACACTTGTCCAGGTGAGAGAAAGAGACACCAAGGGCCCTGATTGAGAAATGATGCAAAGCACTTTAGTTCTCTGAAAAGGAGTAAGGCATGTATCAAAGAGCAGATTTTAAAACAAGATATCTCATTTTCATAGAAAGAAACGTAAGAATTGGAGAATGCTCATTCCCACTTAGAAAACACATAATGAGCTAGAAACTGTCACTAGTCCTGCTTTCCACCTGGGATCATTTTTGCTGTTGCTCCTTTTGTTATTTTTATCCCTTCCGTGCTTTTTGTTCTTATAAGTTTATGCATTAAAAAATTACATTATGTTCATTACATTTGAATTTGGGGGTAAGTGGAGCCAAATTAATGTATTTAATCTGTCACCTTTAAGTGGAAGTCTTGCTTACATTCCCTCTTCTGAAAACGTACTGACTAAACCTTTATTTCAGAACATCAGTATAATGCAGAAAATAACTGCTTTATGGGGTGTTTCTAAACCTTTTCTTTTTTAAATCACATAGCCCAACCAAAATAAAACAGGCTATTATTTATTGCTTGGTAAGTCAGCTATACACTGCTATCTTACCTAATTTGCCTAACACAGTTAAAGGTTGTTATCCAGGAGAATTCAAGGCTGACATTAGTTTAGGATAATGAGGTAGCAGAATATGTAATTTGTTTTGCATAGACTGAGCACTGTTGTAAGTAATGGAGATTTATGTTAATAGCAAAGTCAGCATAACTGACGTTGCAGACAAAGAGTAAACGAAATTTATGCACCATCGAGCTATTATTTTGATAAAGTAGATTTTCCTCCCAGAGATATTTAAAGGCCTTAGTAAAATAGTATCAATACATAGAAGCAGCCATTACATACTGTTATCAAATTATGTTTTCTTAAAACTGACTTATCTGATGGGAGTAATCCAATCACAGGGTACAGTACTAGGTAAGAAATAATCAGGTTAAAAAATTATAACACAGTTACTTAAATTTGAATATAAGTTTTAACGGTTAATGTAGGAGTTTTTCAGTTTATCTACAATGCTTAATGTTAAAAAATTGTATCAATTTACTTATAAATTTTTATTGTCTCAATAATGCATTCCAATTTGCTGTGAGACTTTATAAACAAATGTCACAAGTCTGCTCCTTGTTTTTCTTAGTTCTAAGATAAGGTATTTGACTAGGTAGTACTTACTGTTAAACAAACAGATCAGAATTCATGGATACTTGAATACAATTGTCAGGTGAACACTAATGATAGCTGAAAGCTTAAGTAGGGTCTTTCCCAAGAATGCCTGTTTTTTTTAAAATTAATTTTTATTGGAGTATAGTTGCTTTACAATGTTGCATTAGTTTCTACTGTACAGCAAAGTGAATCAGCTATACGTATTCATATATCCCCTCTGTTTTGGATTTCCTTCCCATTTAGATCATCACAGAGCACTGAGTAGAGTTCCCTGTGCTATACAGGTTTTCATTAGTTATCTATTTTATGCATAGTATCAATAGTGTATATGCGTCAATCCCAATCTCCCAATTCATCCCACCACCACCCCTCCACGGCTTTCCCCCCTTGGTGTCCATACGTTTGTTCTCTACATCTGTGTCTCAACTTCTGCCCTGCAAACCGGTTCATCTGTACCATTTTTCTAGGTTCCACATACATGCGTTAATATATGATATTTGTTTTTCTCTTTCTGACTTACTTCACTCTGTATGACAGTCTCTAGATCCACCCACGTCTCTACAAATGACCCAATTTTGTTCATTTTTATGTCTGAGTAATATTCCATTGCATATATGTACCACATCTTCTTTATGCATTCCTCTATTGATGGGCATTTAGGTTGTTTCCATGTCTTGGCTATTGTAAATAGCGCTGCAGTGAACACTGAGATGCACGTTTCTTTTTGAATTATGTTTTTCTCTGGGTATATGCCCAGTAGTGGGATTGCTGGGTCATATGGTAGTTCTATTTTTAGTTTTTTCAGGAACCTCCATACTGAGATCCTTCAACTTCTAGGAATGCCCTGTCCCAGAACTCCCTCATAAATGCACTATATGGGATGCATGGGTCCATGCACCCTCACTGCAATGTCAGGACAGCTCTAGACAGTCGGTGTTTCTAAATTTAAAGGAGTGGGTGGATATAGAAGGAGAAGTTGAGGCCGTGCAACAAGACAGGATTGCAGGCTCTGCAAAAGTATTGTGCTATGATAGAAGTGGATTTTCACTCTGATGTTCATGCTCTTTGAGCATTTTAGGAACCAATATTGCATCTCCAGTGCAAGGAGAACTATGCTTTTTATTGTTTTGAAGGACATGTGCGTGTGTGTTTAGTCTAAAATCGCATCTGTTACACGGAAATAGATAAACATCTAATCACGGTGGTCATCTCGTTATATACCCCCATGTCTAAATGACAAAAAGATTTTCTTCCTTATCTCTATTCAATTGTTCATTTATTTTGGTCACAGTATAAAAAAGGGGAGTGTGTGTGTGTATGTGTATATGTGTGTATGTGTGTCTCTGTGTGTGTGTGTAGGAGTTAGAAAACATATTGTAATTTTAGCAGCTTCTATGTTTCCTATTCTTGCCACACCTTTAAACAATAAGAAATCCTTCAACTTCTAGGAATGCCCTGTCCCAGAACTCCCTCATAAATCACTCCCTTCCATTAATTTATATTGAAAAAAATTTTTGCAAGTTTCAAGATAAAAACCATTCTTATTTTCTATGGGATATTTTCCTTAATCCTTTAGTTTGGGTCACATTTTTATTTAGGGCTCAGTAACACTCAGACATTACATTTGTCATCATTCTATTCAAGCTTTAGATATGGAATCCTTCCTTCCATTTACCTCTGCTCCATGTCCCCTGTGGCCAAGGAATGGTTGTTTATTTCTGGATAGTTATGGGATCTAACACAGTTGGCCACTGTTACGTTCACTATATGCTTTTATATTTGGCTTTCTAATTTATGAATATTTGCATTAAAAAGTATGATTAAAATAATGGCTAACTTATCTACATTTAATCTAAATAGAAAATAAACCCTGTTAAGGGTTGTGACTTCTTTAAGAAGATTTTTCCTCAATCTTCCACTATTTAAGAGAAATAATTAAATTATGATTCTGTCATGAAACTATTTCCAAAAGAGAATAAAATTACTAAGTCTACATATTTTAGAGGCATATCATGTACAGATACTGAGACCATTTTAATGTTGAAAATGTATTCCATCTACCATCGGAAGGCTGATATACAGTGACATAATTGTATTTTTTGACTCTTAGAAATATGTTGACTATTAACTATGTTGTAACCTGAAATTTAAAAGTGGTTTTGTGGTTCCAATTTTTTTTCTTTTTAAGAAAATATCCAATGTATACAATATTTATTGAAGAATTATTTTCTACATGTTTCACTAACTTATTATTATTTCCTTTAACTCTACAATATTTTCTTATCATGGTTATTAAATAGTATATAAGCTTACATTTTTTTCTGGGGTATGAAGCCAAGTAAAGATATAGATCACATTAAAGTCTATTTTAAATTAAAAGTAAAGATCAAAAGCACATCTGGTAGGAAATGGTAGCCAAAGGGAAGAAACCAGAGAATAATATAATAAAGAGTAAAAATACCACCTGCTCACAATTTCTTTCTCTTTTTTGAGCTGTAGTTCCTTAGAATATTATAGAATATTAAGAATTTGGCACAAAACTCTACTTTATATATTCTAGGCAGCTGTGCCACCCTGGATATCTTCAAATATATTACTCAAATATAGTCATTACATTTTTTACTCATATAATTTTCTTGGTACATAAAAGTATATTTAATGTTTATAAGCAGTTATATGTAAGTACCTTCAATCTGTTTGAAAATTGTGACTATATTATTAGGATACTTAAGTATGTATGTGACTTTTATAATTATCAAATATTTGTGAGTACTTAGTATGGTATTATTAATTTTTTTTTCAGTACGCGGGCCTCACACTGCTGTGGCCTCTCCCGTTGCAGAGCACAGGCTCCGGACGCGCAGGCTCAGCGGCCATGGCTCATGGGCCCAGCCGCTCCGCGGCATGTGGGATCTTCCCGGACCGGGTCACGAACCCGTGTCCCCTGCATCGGCAGGCAGACTCTCAACGACTGCGCCACCAGAGAAGCCCTAAAATGTTTTTCTTATAATATCACAGGTGAGTATACGTACTGGGGAGAATAGAGTTCAGGAAACATTTCCTCAATGCCCTAAAAGCTGCTAACGTGAGGCACTAACCATTTTTCTTATTGAAAATAAATAAGTTGTCTAGTTTCATATGGAGTTTATGTCTGTAACGACTACCTATGGGCTCATGAATCATGAAAGGTAAAAACAGCAGAACATATGGTGGTTTTTGCATATTTTCTCCAGAGAGCCCATTTCGAAAGTTTTTCAGAATTTGTCTTAAATTTGCCAGCATTACTCATCCAATTTTCATGAAGAAAGAAAAATATCATTTTTTTCCTTCTTTTTAGAGATTGGAGAGGAAAACTGCAAAGTAAATTTTGGTATTATATGTATATATACACATTTGTATAACATTTTGTATTCTGCTAAAATATTAACACTATCTGAGCCTTCAGTATAACCATCTGATTAGGTAGAGTCTATTTATTATAAAGATTAGTAAACACAATTTTAGCACTAGGCATTGCCTTAGGTTTAGACTACATGAAAACTGGCCTGACCCTAACAAGTCATGAACAACTCAGAATCTTCCTTAATGAGCTCACAATGTCTCAGAAGTAGAAGACAGGAAAAATCAATAATCATATTACAATAAACTAAATAGATGTATAACACTATTAACAGTAGTCATCAGACCTTCTAATGTTCCTAAGCTTAATCATTACCTAATTTAATCATCACAATGCATTTATCATCCCTGTTACACAGTTGAAAATTGAGAGGTTAAATTATTTGCCCATTAGTAATAGTAGAACATAAAGACTAAGACCAATCCCACAATCTGACAACAGAATCCAAAATTTCTTGGAAAGGGACACTTGGTTTATGTTGAAATTACTTTTAG